>NW_019154177.1:5724552-5936694 GCF_002288905.1 Enhydra lutris kenyoni
CGTGCATGCATGGAGGCCCATTCCAAGGTATCTACTTTGAATCCCACAACCCTTCCCAGCCCAAGGTTAAGCGCTTGACCCTGATTATTTAGGCTTGGAAGACAAGGAACTTAAGCAGTTAACTCTATCCCAGCAGGAAGGTCAGAGCCGGGATTCATCCCATCATTTTCAACTTGTCATTTGAGGGGAAGTGATTTAACTAGCCTGAAATTCCGTCTCTGTTCTTTGGAGGGCAAGAAAGATGGCTCTCAACTGAGCCCAGATGGGAGTGGGTTAAAATTTCCATCTGCTTCTTGCGAAGGGCTGACATAAACTCCCTAGCGAGCAGGCCATCTATTATTTACCTCCCTTCTTCCAGTGCTCGTGGCACTGAAAGTATCACCACAGGGACCCCACGTTGGCCTTTTAACTAATAACTTTTTTGGGGAGGGATCTGGTCAGCTCTGAGAGGAGGATGGCGTGTTCTACCAGATGAAAGCTTTCAGATGTTCACGAAATTGGATTCATCCCTGACCCATTTCCTTGCGCTTGGTGGTTCACCTGAGGGTGAACTCAAGGGAGAGCCAAGTGGGAGATAATGTCCGGAACATGTCTCTCACAGTGGTTTTCCAGGGCGAGCTAAGCCACTGGGGATTTCAGGATAACAAAATGGTAAGGAGCCGTTCATAGCTACAAACGCATCGCGAGCAGATAGGCAATCTGTAATTAGCGAGCTGACACCCTCGTCAGGACGTTTTATTTGCAGAGATCTGGGTTAATATAGAAAACAAGCTCTCGAGTTTGGGGAGGACTAGAGATGATAATCTCCACCCAACCTACAAAACATACCCAAGAAGCTCCCATGTTCCTTTAGCCAGAAGTAGGCTGAGCAGTGGGGGAGGAGATGAGCCGTAAATGCTATGAATTTTGGCCACCAAGGGAATATATTTTTTACATATCATGTATCAATAATTTGATTTAGATGCTAGCTCTTCATCATAAATTTCTCTTTAGACACCCCTTAGATAAGACTGTCCTTTATTTCAGATATTCTTTAGATTTCTATGAAAGCAGGGATGATGTTAGCAACCATAAAATTCTGCATGCAAAAGGTGAAGGAGAAGTCCCTGAGCTAGGTGTTACTACAAGGCATTTGAGAGAACGTTTTATCCATTGGGAAGGAAGCGTGCTGGTGCTTCAAAGGTGTTTCACTTCCAAATTTCCTCAGTATCAAGTATATTTCTACACCACCTGCCAGGGTGCTCATTTCAAGGCATTGGCATTGTTTGCTTTGCTTAAAGCTCTACAAATGTGTTCTTGTTTTGCTGAATACCCAAGCCCCTCATTATGGGTTTGGAGGCCTAACACGACCTGGCCCCTGCCTGCCTCCCCCACCTGATCTGCTCCCACCCTTCCTTGCGGTGAACTCTAGCCATGCTGAGCCACTTGCTGTCCCTCAAATGTGCCAACCTTGTTCCTGCCTCGGGGTCTTTCTTGGCCCCTCTCCCTGAGAATATCCAGATGTGTGTGCAGTCCCCACCGGCCTTTTGCCCTGATCTTGATTGGTATTTTCTTTGGCGCACACACCATTAAGTGAAATTTTCTTATTTGTCTGCAGACGTATGGTCTGTCTGTCTGCCCTGCAGAATGTAATCACCTTGAGGGCAAAGACTTTTCCAAGGACAGCTGGGTCTCTAAGCACAGAAGGCAACAGCCTTCTCTTGACAAATAGCTCTTGAATGAATGAGAGCAGCCCCTCTGAGTCAAAGCCCTGTATACTGAATCTTCTAGTTTTATCTGTGGCCTCAAAATAAACATGATTTGGATTAAGCGCTAATGTCTTTAAACTTGAGTTTACCTCTTATAAAATCAGATAATGCCAATTCCTGACTTTCTCTGAGAGTCACACTATCTCTAAGTGGCTTGGGGTTCTTCGTGCAAACTGCGTTATGTGTCAAAATTGTGTCTGTAGCCATAGGAGAGGTGGTAGATGAACTTGATAGAATGTTTGGGTGTTTGAGCAGCAAAATGGAATCTGTGTCATCGGATAGAACCAAGCCCCTCTTGAGTGAACAGATTTGCTCTCCATACTTTGCATGGTTCTTTTCCTTGTGAAATGAAAGGACATTTGTTATCAACAGTCATTCTTCTTGTATTTGCATAATATTGCTTTCTGTGGGGGGGTGTTTTCAGGGCATAAATGTGTGGATTATATTGACACAACTATTGTCTATGAAACCGCTACATTTACTAATTTAAATGAATGAACTGACCTTCTGTTTGCCCACCTGACTCTCATTACCTGGGTAAAGAGAATCTATCTGTGAGAGATGAATCTGTTTTGGATATGGAGTTTCGTTAAAAAACAAGAACACAAATAAAAACGTGGCACCCCAAGGCTATATTATGAGTACCCAGCCAGTCAGCTTTTATAAGGAAACATCCCTAATTCTCAGGGAACAGCCTCCTCAGTGATTCAACTCCAAAGACAAGAGTTTCATTCTGCTTGCTTTTTCATTTCATGTAAGTGAAAAATGTAGTATTTACTCTTTTACAACTGGTCTTCTCAATATTTATCCATATTTTCTGCATGTAGCAATATTTGCTCTTTTCTCTCTTTTTTAAAATTTTTTTAAAAATTATTTTTATTAACATATAATGTATTATTTGCCCCAGGAGCACAGGTCTGTGAATCATCATCAGGCTTACACATTTCACAGCACTCACCATAGCACATACCCTCCCCAGTGTCCATCACCCAACCACCCTCTCCCTACCTCTCCACCCCCAGCAAAGCTCAGTTTGTTTTGTGAGATTAAGAGTCTCTTATGGTTTGTCTCCCCACCAATCATATCTTGTTTCATTTTTTTCCTTCCCTACCCCCCAGAACCCACTGTCCTGTCTCTCAAATTCCTCATAGCAGAGAGATCATATGATAATTGTCTTTCTCCGATTGACTTTTTTCCCTCAGCATAATACCCTCTAGTTCCATCCACGTTGTTGCAAATGGCAAGATTTCATTTCTTTTGATGGCTGCATAGTATTCCATTGTATATATATATATATGTATATATATATATATATATATATATACACACACCACTTCTTCTTTATCCATTCATCTGTTGATGGATATCTAGGTTCTTTCCATAGTTTGGCTATTGTGGACATTGCTGCTATAAATATTCCGGTGCACGTGCCCCTTCAGATCACTACATTTGTATCTTTAGGGTAAATACCCAATATACAATTTCTGGGTTGTAGGGTAGGTCTATTTTCAACTTTTGAGCAACCTGCAAACTGTTTTCCAGAGTGGCCACACCAACATTCTCACCAACAATGCAGGAGGGTTCCTCTTTCTCCACATTCTCGCCAACATATGTCATTTCCTGATTTGTTACTTTTAGCCATTCTGAATGGTGTGGGTGGTATCTCACTGTGGTTTTAATTTGTGTTTCCCTGAAGCCGAGTGATGTTAAGCACTTTTTCATGTGTCTGTTGGCCATCTGGATGTCTTCTTTGCAGAAATGTCTGTTCATGTCCTCTGCCCATTTCTTGATTGCATTATTTGTTCTTTGGGTGTTGAGTTTGGTAAGTTCTTTCTAGATTTTGGATACTAGCCCTTTATCTGATATGTCATTTGCAAATACCTTCTCCCATTCTGTTGGCTGTCTTTGGTTTTGTTGACTGTTTCCTTTGCTGTGCAAAAGCTTTTGATCTTGATGAAGTCCCAATAGTTCATTTTTGCCCTTGGTTTCCCTTGCCTATGGTGAAGTTTCTAAGAAGAAGTTGCTGAGGCTGAGGTTAAAGAGGCTGCTGTCTGTGTTCTCCTCAAGGATTTTGATGGATTCCTGTCTCACATTGAGGTCTTTCATCCATTTGAGTCTATTTTTGTGTGTGGTGTAAGGAAATGGTCCAGTTTCATTCTTCTGCATGTGATGTCCAATTTCCACAACACAATTTGTTGAGGAGACTGTATTTTTTCCATTGGACATCCTTTCCTGCTTTGTTGAAGATTAGTTGACCATAGAGCTGAGGGTCCATTTCTGGGCTCCCTATTCTGTTCCATTGATCTATGTGTCTGTTTTTGTGCCAGTACCATGCTGTATTGATGATTACACCTTTGTAATAGAGCTTGAAGTCTGGAATTGTGATGCTGCCAACTTTGGCTTTCTTTTTCAACATTCCTCTGGCTATTAGAGGTCTTTTCTGGTTCCATATAAATTTTAGGATTATTTGTTCCATTTCTTTGAAAAAAACTGATGGTATTTTGGTAGGGATTGCATTCAATGTGTAGATTGCTTTAGGCAGCATGGACATTTTCACAACAATATTTGTTCTTCCAATCCATGAGCATGGAACAATTTTTCCATTTCTTTGTGTCTTCCTCAATTTCTTTCATGAGTAATTTATAGTTTTCTGAGTACAGGTTCTTTGCCTCTTTGGTTAGGTTTATTCCTAGGTATCTTATGGTTTGGGGTGTAATGGTAAATGAGATTGACTCCTTAATTTCTATTTCTTCTGTCTTGCTGTTGATGTATAGAAATGCAACTGATTTCTGTGCATTGATTTTATATCCTGACACTTTACTGAATTCCTGTATGAGTTCTTGCAGTTTTGGAATGGAGTCTTTTGGGTTTTCCACATTAAGTATCATATCATCTGAAGAGAGTGAGAGTTTGACTTCTTTGCCAATTTGGATGCCTTTAATTTCTTTTTGTTGTCTGATTGCTGAGGCTAGGACTTCTAGGACTATGTTGAATAGCAGTGGTGATAGTGGACCTCCCTGTGGTGTTCCTGGCCTTAGGGGAAAAGCTCTCAGTTTTTCCCCATTGAGAATGATATTTGCAGTGGGTTTTTCATAGATGGCTTTGATGATATTGAGGCATGTACCCTCTATCCCTACTCTGTGAAGAGTTTTGATCAAGAAAGGATGCTGTACTTTGTCAAATGCTTTTTCAGCATCTATTGAGAATATCTTATGGTTCTTGTTCTTTCTTTTATTAATGTATCACCTTGATTGATTTGCAGAAGTTGAACCAACCTTGCAGCCCAGGAATAAATCCCACTTGGTCGTGGTAAACAATCCTTTTAATATACTGTTGGGTCCTATTGGCTAGTATTTTGGTGAGAATTTTTGCATCCGTGTTCATCAAGGATATTGGTCTATAACTCTCCTTTTTGATGGGGTCTTTGTCTGGTTTTAGGATCAAGGTAATGCTGGCCTCATAAAATGAGTTTGGAAGTTTTCCTTCCTTCTGTGTTTTGGAACAGTTTCAGGAGAATAGGTATTAATTCTTCCTTAAATGTTTGGTAGAATTCCCCCGGGAGGTTGTCTGGCTCTGGGCTCTAATTTTTTGAGAGATTTTTAATGACTGCTTCAATCTCCTTAGTGGTTATGGGTCTATCTGTTCAGGTTTTCTATTTCTTCCTGGTTCAGTTTTGGTAGTTTATATGTCACTAGAAATGCATACATTTTTTCCAGATTGTCAGATTTTCTGGTGTATAGTTGCTCATAATATGTTCTTGTAATTGTTTGTATTTCTTGTGTTGGTTGTGATCTCTCCCCTGTCATTCATGATTTCATTAATTTGGGTCCTTTCTCTTTTCTTTTTGTTAAGTCTGGCCAGGGGTTTATCAATCTTATTATCTTTCGAAGAACCAGCTCCTAGTTTCATTGATTTGTTCTACTATTCTTTTGGTTTCTATTTCATTGATTTCTCTTCTGATCTTTATGATTTCTCTTCTCCTGCTGGGTCTAGGCTTTCTTTGCTGTTCTTTCTCCAGCTCCTTTAGGTGTAGGATTAGGTTGTGTACTTGGGACCTTTCTTGTTTCTTGAGAAAGGCTTGTATCACTATATACTTTCCTCTTGGGACTGCCTTTGCTTTGTCCCAAAGATTTTGAGCAGTTGTGTTTTCATTTTCATTTGTTTCCATGAATTTTTTCAATTCTTCTTTAATTCTCTGGTTGACCCATTTAGTAGGATGCTCTTTAGCCTCCACGTATTTGAGTTCTTTCCAATTTTTCTCTTGTGATTGAATTCTAGTTTCAGAGCATTATGGTCTGAAAATATGCAGGGAATGATCCCAATCTTTTGGTACTGGTTGAGACCTGATTTTTGACCCAGGATGTGATCGATTCTGGAGAATGTTCCATGTGCACCTGAGAAGAACGTGTATTCTGTTGATTTGGGATGGAATGTTCTGAATATATCTGTGATGTCCATCTGGTCCAGGGTGTCATTTAAAGCCTTTATTTCCTTGTTAATCTTTTGCTTAGATGAACTGTCCGTTTCAGCGAGGGAGGTGTTAAAGTCCTCTACTATTATTATATTATTATTGATGTGTTCCTTGATTTTGTTATTAATTGGTTTATATCATTGGCTGCTCCCATGTTAGGGTCTTTGATATTTACAATTGTTAGATCTTCTTGTTGGACAGACCCTTTCAGTATGATATAGTGTCCTTCCTCATCTCTTATTATAGTCTTTGGCTTAAAATTTAATTTATCTGATATAAGGATTGCCACCACAGCTTTCTTTTGATGTCCATTAGCATGGTAAATTGTTTTCCACTCCTTCACTTTAAATCTGGAGGTGTCTTTGGGTCTAAAATGAGTTTCTTGCGACAGCATATCGATGGGTCTTTTTGTTTTTGTTTTTTAATCCATTCTGATACCTGTGTCTTTTGATTGGGGCATTGAGCCCATTTACATTCAGCATAACTACTGAAAGATATGCAATTATTGCAATTGTATTGCCTGGAAGGTGACTGTTACTGTATATTGTCTCTGTTCCTTTCTGGTCTATTACTTTTAGGCTCTCTTTGCTTAGAGGACCCCTTTCAATATTTCCTGTACGGCTCGTTTTGTGTTTGCAAATTATTTTAATTTTTCTTTTTCTTGGCAGCTTTTAATCTCTTCTATTTTTAGTGACAGCCTAGCTGGATATAGTATTCTTGGCTGCATGTTTATCTCATTTAATGCTCTGGATATATCATGCTAGTCCTTTCTGGCCTGCCAGGTCTTTGTTGATTAGTCTGCCATCAGTCTAATATTTCTACCACTGTATGTCACAAACCTCTTGTCCTGAGCTGCTTTCAGGATTTTCTTTTTGTTACTAAAACTTGAAGTTTTACTATTAGATGATGGGGTGTGGACCTATTTTTATTGATTTTGACAGCGGTTCTCTGTGCCTCCTGGATCTTGATGCTTTTTCCCTTTGCCGTATTAGGCAAATCTCTATTATGATTTACTCCAATGTACCTTCTGCCCCTCTGTCTCTTTCTTCTTCTTCTGGGATCCCAATTATTCTAATATTGTTTTGTCTTATGGTATCACTTATCTCTCGAATTCTCCCCTTAGGGTCCAGTAGCTGTTTGTCTCTCTTTTGCTCAGCTTCTTTATTCTCCATCATTTGGTCTTCTATATCCCTAATTCTCTCTTCTGCCTCATTTATCCTAGCAGTAAGAGCCTCCATTTTTTATTGTACCTCATTAATAGCTTTTTTGATTTCAACTTGGTTAGATTTTTGTTCCTTTATTTCTCCAGAAAGGGATCTTGTTTCTCCAGAAAGGGATTCTCTAATATCTTCCATGCCTTTTTGAGCCCCCGTAGCACCTTGATAATTATCATTCTGAACTTTAGTTCTGACATATTACCAGTGTCTGTATTGATTAGGTCCCTAGCCATCAGCACTGCCTCTTGTTCTTTTTTTTTTTTTTTTGTGGTGATTTTTCCACCTTGTTATTTTATCCAGATAAGAATATATAAATGAGAGAGTAAAATACTAAAAGGGTGGCAAAGACCCCAGAAAAATATACACCACCCAAATCAGAAGAGACCTGAAACTGGGGGAAGAAGAAAAGGGGGGAAAATAAAAAATAGAAATATATATATATATATATATACATATATATATATATATATATATTAGACTGGTGAATAGAACAGAGCCACCCACTTGATTTTGGGTGTATTCTGGTCTCTTAGAAGAAACTACCTCCCAAAATTTTAAGGAAAGAAAAACTTATATATATATATATATATATATATATATATATATATAAGGGTAAACAAATGAAGGGATGGAATATAACTGTAAAGATGAAAATCAAAAAGGATTCTGAAAAAGGAATTGTAAGATAAGTTGGTTGGAAAAAGAAAATAAAAAGAGGTGAGAATGTGATCAGGCTGGAGCTAGATTTAGTGTATATTTTGATCTATTAGAAGAAATTATATCCTAAAATTTTAAAGAAAAAAAACCTATATGTATACAAAAAATAAAGTTAAATACAATGAAGGGATAAAATATGACTATAACAATGAAAATTTAAAAAGATTTTTTTAAGCTATTGATAAGATAAAATAGCTAAATAAGGTTAAAAGAGGAAAGCAGAAAAGTTAAAAAAAATAGAATAAGAACAAAATAAAGTTAAAAAATTCTAACTTTGCAAGACTAAAGGATCATGGGGGAAAAGCCATGAATTTTATGTGCTGTATTGCCATAGTTGTGAAGTTTTGCAGTTCTCATTGATCAGTGAACTTGGGCTTGGCTGGCTGTTCTCACTGATCTTCTGTGGGAGGGGCCTGTTGTCCTGATTCTCAAATGTCTTTGCCGGAGGCGGAATTGCACTGCCCTTGCCAGGGGCCGGGCTAAGGAATCTGCTCCCGTTTGTGCTCGGGAGCTTTTGTTCCCTGATCGCTTTCCGTAGAGCTCTGGAGGGCGGGAATGAAGATGGCGGCTGCCTAGTCTGAGGCCTAGAGGATCAGAGAGCTCACAGCCCCACTCCTCAGGGCGCTGTCAGAGATAAGCAGTCAGTCCCTCCCATCTCCCTGGTCTCCGGCCCCGCTCCAAGCTCACCCAGCCTGTGACTGAGCATTTCTATCTCTGGCACACGGCCCTGTTTGGAGTCTCCAGACCCAGCAGATTCCTGCTGCACTGTTCCTCCTGGGAAGGAAGGTGAATCTCCCTGGATCTGCCCCTCATGGGTCCCTGCTCCAGGAGCAGTGGCCCGACTGCCTCAGATCAAGGTAACGCGGATCTGAAAACCCCTCCTCAGGTACGTCTCTGCAGCCGCTTCCCCACACCGATTCCTGGGAGCTCTGTCACACTCAGATGCCCCTGGTCTTTCTGTGACCTGGTGGGTCCTGAGACCCCACTGTCCCCTCAAGGGCTTCCCCACCTCCCCCTTAGCCTCTGGAGCAATGTCCCTCCGTGGAGCAGACTTCTGAAAGTTCTCATTTTGTGCTCTGCTGCTTGCCGGGAGCTGCCCCTCCCCCAACAGTCTCTCTTCCCGTGGCTTCGGATTCACTTCTCTGCACGTCCTACCTTCCCGCAAGTGGTCAGTTCTCTGTTCCTAGAATTGCTGCTCTTCTCCTCGATCTCCTGTTGAGTCTGTAGGTGTTCAGAATGGTTTGATAACTATCTAGCTCAACTCCTGGGATCTACTGCCATTTCAATTTCCTATTCCTCCGCCATCTTGCTTCCTCTCTGCTCTTTTCTCTTGGTGGATGGCATTCCATTGCCCATTATCACAATTTTTTTATCCATTTACTGTAGATACTGTTTTTATTCCCAGTTTGGTTTAATGAAGTATTTTAATGAAGGTTTTGTTTGTTTGTTTGCTTGTTTGTTTTTACTATTCTGTTAGAGTCCATATATATGCCTTTCTTTTAGGTATATCCACAACCGGCATTAGTGGGTATATGTGTGTCCAGATGCCAAGAATTTATTGAAGTCATTGCATGAAGGTGTATCAGGTGTGAGTCTCATTTGCTCTAAATTATTTTAATTTTAGCCATTTTGTTGCTGTTTAATAGTATCATATTTTGCACTTGCTTTTCTTTCATGACAAATAATGTTGAGTACCCTTTGATGTATTCATTGACCATTTGGAAATTAGAAATAAATTATGTTTATTGAGAATTTCTTCAAATTGGGAAAAAGCCTTCATTTTTCAAGATGTTTCAAAGCCATCAGCTGGGAAAACTGTCACAAAAACCTTGCATATCTTCAATGACTTGAAGGTTTGTGACAATGTCTAAAGATGTTCGGTGCCCAACTTGATATCAACAGTGAATATTAATTCCTGACAGGCACCCCTGCAGACATTAAAGGTAAGCTAAGAACTCACCCTAGAAATTTACATTGGCCAAAGTGAAGAGGGACCCTGATCTTGTATATGATTCTCCAGGACTGTAAGAATTTAAAGTGGAACAGACACTCAGGAGAGGAAGAGATAGCTCTGTCATTGAGTTCCATTAAGAAAGTCTCCTAGGGGGGCACCTGGGTGGCTCAGTGGGTTGAGCCTCTGCCTTCGGCTCGGGTCATGATCTCAGAGTCCTGGGAACGAGCCCCACATCGGGCTCTCTGCTCAGCAGGGAGCCTGCTTCCTCCCCCTCTCTCTCTGCCTGCCTCTCTGCCTACTTGTGATCTCTGTCAAATAAATAAAATCTTAAAAAAAAAAAAAAAAAGAAAGTCTCCTAGGGAAGGAGTGGCTTGGCATAAAGAGTGTGCACCATGGGTGAGTTTCAAAATATTTTATCACCTGTCACTGTAGGTATCATATGGATGCCAACTGTAAAAGACTTATACCTTAACAGATGCATGTTAGTCCTGGAGGAACTGTCTGGATGTAGACTTCCAGAGACTGTTTGTCAAACATGGACAAAAGGTATTTGGGGGAAAAAATATATATACTACCAGTAAACCCCTCTCTTCACACTTTGGCTTAGACCTGGGCTCTAGGTTCAAGGTTAAGAAATCTAAATTCTGTTATTAACCAGTATTGTTAAACAATCGTGCGCTGCCATGCAAATTGATATGTATCCCTATAAGCAAATTTGTTTATAAATGAGGACAGTAGGGACAACTGGGTAGCTCAGTCGGTTAAAGGTCTGGTTTCGGCTCAGGCCATGGTCCCACGGTCCTGGGATCGAGCTCCACATTGGACTCCCTGCTCATTTGGGAGTCTGCTTCTCCCTCTCCCTCTGCCCCTACCTTGAGCACACACTCTCTCTCTCTCACTCACTTACTGTCTCTCAAACAAATAAATAAAATCTTTTTTAAAATGAGGACAGTATTATTTGTCCTCATTTCTCCTCATTTGTTTCAGGTACTATAGGTTCAGAATTGAAAATCCATCAAGCCTGTCACCAACAGAAGATATTGTTGTTGGATAATTAAATGGCTACTATTGTTTCAGATTCTCTCTAGGTTTGCTGTAAGAAATGTAAAACACACAATATAAAAAATACTTCCATTTGATGTACATTTAGATAGAAAAACACCATTTAAAAGTTGTTGTGAATTCCAAAGAAGCAATAGCCACATTTATAAGACTTAACCTTAAGAAAATTTAAAAAAAATAAAAATCTATTTGTGATAAGTCTCATGACCTTTAGCTTTTTAGCAATATAATTTGAAATGATAGAGGGGAAAGCTTGCAGCATATGAAGTATTTTCATTAGATAGGCATTTAGATACCAGAAAACTCCATTTAAAAATAATCTACATTTAGAATACAAGCCATGGTAATATTTATAAAACCTATCGAAATTTTTTAAAAAATTTAATTGTTTAGTGACAAGTCTCTTGACCTTTAGATCACCTATTGCATTCATTTTTATTTTTAGTCCTTTCAATTATCATCCTGCTACTCATATATCTTACAGTGAATTAATTCTTATGTGGGAGAGTTTCATCTTCTTTGTGGGGGGCATGAGTCATTATTCCTTTCATCTTATGCACAGCATTTCCCCATAGTCATTTGGGTAATAATGAACTATTTAAGCATTTCTGAATATAGAGAGTAAAGCACGAGTTTGATGGTCATTTATTTGGAGTGAGGAAAATGATCTTATAATGTTGGTGATTATGCTAATTACTTCAATGGGGTGGGTTGGGTTTGGGAATAGAGAACAGGAAACATGAGAAACTAATAATATTGCTAAAACACACCAACAGCATCTATAAATGATTTAACTTTATGTAGCATGAGAAACAATAGGTTAATTAAAATTGCATAGGATACTTTTAGATTAAAATTTGATCAACTTTTATGTCCTCTGTCTTTACCTTTATTAGTTTCTATGATCCTTTGAATGTTGAAGTCAATATCTTCTATGCCAATTTCACTTGCTCCACTGCAAAACTTAAAGAAATTGTTGCCCTTAATATTACCTATACGAAGCAGACATTTTAGTCCCTTTGAGAAAACACGTCTCTTGGTTAGCTTGCTTTTATAATAGTTTTGGGAAGCCCAAAGGCTGCATATAAATAAGTGTATTTGAGAGCCCTTGGCAGAGTGGTGCATAATGTGGAGGTAATCACTAAGATATAGTAAACCGAATTTCAATTAAAGCCAGCTAACGCACTAGAAAATGAACATAGCTAATTTAAACAAGGTTTGGTGGAGGAAAAACAAAATCACTTCCTGCTACTCTTCTTGAAGAGGCTTGCACATGTTATTTAATTATTAGTACCGTTGCTCTGAATTAATTAGGTAACCACAGCCCTGCTAGATGTTGCAGAAAGTAGACAGAGATGGGGGATACTGGCTGGAGTTGACATTCTCCTTCAGTTGGTGGCAAAATAAGGACGTACCAAGCCATCTTAGTGAGAACATGTCAGTTGGCCTGGAAAGGTAAAAAGAGAATTGGGGAGACACTTCATGGATAGGAGCAGGTAATAAAATATTGGTTTCTTTTCCTTACTATATATCTCAGAATAGATATGCATGGGGCGATCCCTTAATATTTTCAGACCAGTCTTGGTGTGCATGTTTTGCTTCGTTCTTAACCACAGACATGTTTTACAGAGCCACATTAAGTCATCCTGCAGAAAGGAGAAAATAAATATCAGTAATCAGAAAAGGAATATTTGTGAGTTACAGTCTCCTATGAATGATACTTAATGCGAATACGCATTATAACTGTATAATACTAGCTTAAAAACACTATTCTGATTCAGTGGGGAATTCACCCAGGATTCCTGTTCTGGATTTTAAACAAATGTCATGCAAATGGCGTTCATTTGTTCCATTAAAATCAATTGAATGTGAAGTGGCAGAAACTGCTGGTTGTCTACCGGTTTCCCTTCTTCTTTACCTAATACGTGAACTTCTCAGTTTCCCCTAAATGCACACCCAGATAAGAACTGTTATTTTCTAGCTTCTCGTAAGTTTGGAGTGACTAAATCCTGGTCACGATCCAGCAGAAGAGAGAGGATGCCTTCTGGAGGGATGGATCCTTCCCATTTCTCCTTTCCACTGTGTGGGAGATCCTCCAATAAGAAACCACTCAACGTACCTACCACTCCTATGTCAGAGAGAAATAAACTCAATAAAAGGTAGATATAAAAGCCCTTGCATCTTGAGGTCTCTTAATTATGCCTGCTTTGTCCATTGGTTAAATCATACAGCCTCTTTTGACAGGTCTAATATTAACTGAATTTTGGAGAGGATTTTATTGGCTTCATTTTTCTTAGGGTAAAATATTAGCCACATAATTTCCTACTGTGTACACATATACCCTACTGGTAAATTATTTTTAAAATGATACCCCTCAAAACCAACCTATCCTAATATTTTTGCAAGATCAGTATACCCCAAACTAAATGGTCAGACTGTGTGCCTTTCCTCCCTGCTTTTGGTGGAACCCTTTCTGCCCTCCAACCCCCGCCCACACCTGAGCTTACTATCACAGCACTTTGCTCATGGGGAAACTCTCACCAGAAAGTTCCTGTGAAATCTCAGGCATTATCAAGCTAATATTTGATAATAGTAATGTTTGAAGACATCTCTATGGGACTGAATAAGGCCAATAAAGTACTATAAGGCTTACATTTACCAAAATATTGATAGCACTTATGTACAATGATAGTGATATTTTTCTTCGAAGAGATTTTTCTAAGCATGATCATCTTAGTAGGAGTCCACAAATCTCGATCGCTCTTTTCCCCTAATTCTCATATCCTTGTACTGCTGAAACTTGGCTTGCTAGTATTTTGTACAGAATGTTTACGGCCATCTTCATCAGAGATATTGGCTGGTAGTTGTCCTTTCTTGTACTTTCATTATCTGGCTTTGAGAAAATGACTTCGGGAATGGGCCCTTCTCTTTAATTGTTTGAAGAGTTTGAGAAGAACTGGCATTCATTATGTTTTTGAAATGTTTGGTAAAATTCACCCGTGAAGCCCTCTGGCGCAGTGCTTTGCTTTAGGGGGAGGTTTTCAGTCTCATTGGTTACTACTGGTCTGTTGATTTCCGATTCCTTCCTGTTTCAGACTTAGTAGGATGTGTATTTCCAGGAAATTCTTCATTTCCTCTAGGTTGCCTAGTTTGTTGGTGTGGAGTGGATTGTCTTTTATGACCCTTTGTATTCCTGTGGTATCAGTTGTAAAGTCTCCTTTTTAACTTATAATTTTATTAATTTGGGTCATCTCTCTCATTATTTATTTATTATTTATTTATTTATGGTCAGGCTAGCTATAGGTTTTTCAATTTTGTTTTTTTTTCCTTCCAAAGAACCAATTCCAAGTTTTCTTTTTTTTTTAAATTTTTTCATTTTTTATAAACATATATTTTTATCCCCAGGAGTACAGGTCTGTGAATTGCCAGGTTTACACACTTCATAGCACTCACCATAGCACATACCCTCCCCAATGTCCATAACCCCACCCCTGTTCTCCCAACCCCCCTCCCCCCAGCAACCCTCAGTTTGTTTTATGAGATTAAGAGTCATTTATGGTTTGTCTCCCTCCCAATCCCATCTTGTTTCATTTATTCTTCTCCTACCCCCTTAACTCCCCATGTTGCATCTCCACTTCCTCATATCAGGGAGATCATATGATAGTTGTCTTTCTCCAATTGACTTACTTCGCTAAGCGTGATACCCTCTAGTTCCATCCACGTCATCACAAATGGCAAGATTTCCTTTCTTTTGATGGCTGCATAGTATTCCATTGTGTATATATACCACCTCTTCTTTATCCAGTCATCTGTTGATGGACATCTAGGTTCTTTCCATAGTTTGGCTATTGTAGACATTGCTGCTATAAACATTCAGGTGCACGTGCCCCTTCAGATCACTACATTTGTATCTTTAGAGTAAATACCCAGCAGTGCAATTGCTGGGTCATAGGGTAGTTCTATTTTCAACATTTTGAGGAACCTCCATGCTGTTTTCCAGAGTGGTTGCACCAGCTTGCATTCCCAAAAACACTGTAGGAGGGTTCCCCTTTCTCCGCATCCTCGCCAGCATCTGTCATTTCCTGACTTGTTGATTTTAGCCATTCTGACTGGTGTGAGGTGGTATCTCATTGTGGTTTTGATTTGTATTTCCCTGATGCCGAGTGATATGGAGCACTTTTTCATGTGTATGTTCGCCATCTGGATGTCTTCTTTGCAGAAATGTCTGTTCATGTCTTCCGCCCATTTCTTGATTGGATTATTTGTTCTTTGGGTGTTGAGTTTGCTAAGTTCTTTATAGATTTTGGACACTAGCCCTTTATCTGATATGTCGTTTGCAAATATCTTCTCCCATTCTGTCAGTTGTCTTTTGGTTTTGTTAACTGTTTCCTTTGCTGTGCAAAAGCTTTTGATCTTGATGAAATCCCAATAGTTCATTTTTGCCCTTGCTTCCCTTGCCTTTGGCGATGTTCCTAGGAAGATGTTGCTGCGGCTGAGGTCGAAGAGGTTGCTGCCTGTGTTCTCCTCAAGGATTTTGATGGATTCCTTTCTCACACTGAGGTCCTTCATCCATTTTGAGTCTATTTTCGTGTGTGGTATAAGGAAATGGTCCAATTTCATTTTTCTGCATGTGGCTGTCCAGTTTTCCCAACACCATTTATTGAAGAGGCTGTCTTTTTTCCATTGGACATTCTTTCCTGCTTTGTCGAAGATTAGTTGACCATAGAGTTGAGGGTCTATTTCTGGGCTCTCTATTCTGTTCCATTGATCTATGTGTCTGCTTTTGTGTCAGTACCATGCTGTCTTGATGATGACAGCTTTGTAATAGAGCTAGAAGTCTGGAATTGTGATGCCACCAACTTTGGCTTTCTTTTTCAATATTCCTTTGGCTATTTGAGGTCTTTTCAGTTTCCATATAAATTTTAGGATTCTTTGTTCCATTTCTTTGAAAAAAATGGATGGCATTTTGATAGGAATTGCTTTAAATGTGTAGATTGCTTTAGGTAACATAGACATTTTCACAATATTTATTCTTCCAATCCAGGAGCATGGAACATTTTTCCATTTCTTTGTGTCTTCCTCAATTTCTTTCATGAGTACTTTATAGTTTTCTGAGTATAGATTCTTAGCCTCTTTGGTTAGGTTTATTCCTAGGTATCTTATAGTTTTGGGTGCAATTGTAAATGGGATTAACTCCTTAATTTCTCTTTCTTCTGTCTTGTTGTTGGTGTACAGAAATGCAACTGATTTCTGTGCATTGATTTTATATCCTGACACTTTACTGAATTCCTGTACTAGTTCTAGCAGTTTTGGAGTGGAGTCTTTTGGGTTTTCCACATATAGTATCATATCATCTGCGAAGAGTGATAGTTTGACTTCTTCTTTGCTGATTTGGATGCCTTTAATTTCCTTTTGTTGTCTGATTGCTGAGGCTAGGACTTCTAGTACTATGTTGAATAGCAGTGGAGATAATGGACATCCCTGCCGTGTTCCTGACCTTGGTGGAAAATCTTTCAGTTTTTCTCCATTGAGAATGATATTTGCGGTGGGTTTTTCATAGATGGCTTTGATAATATTGAGGTATGTGCCCTCTATCCCTACACTTTGAAGAGTTTTGATCAGGAAGGGATGCTGTACTTTGTCAAATGCTTTCTCAGCATCTATGGAGAGTATCATATGGTTCTTGTTCTTTCTTTTATTAATGTATTGTATCACATTGATTGATTTGTGGATGTTGAACCAACCTTGCAGCCCTGGAATAAATCCCACTTGGTCGTGGTCAATAATCCTTTCAATGTACTGTTGAATCCTATTGGCTAGTATTTTGGTGAGAATTTTCGCATCTGTGTTCATCAAGGATATTGGTCTGTAGTTCTCTTTTTTGATGGGATCCTTGTCTGGTTTTGGGATCAAGGTGATGCTGGCCTCATAAAATGAGTTTGGAAGTTTTCCTTCCATTTCTATTTTTTGGAACAGTTTCAGGAGAATAGGAATTAGTTCTTCTTTAAATGTTTGGTAGAATTCCCCCGGGGAAGCCATCTGGCCCTGGGCTTTTTTTTGTTTGGAGATTTTTGATGACTGTTTCAATCTCCTTACTGGTTATGGGTCTGTTCAGGCTTTCTATTTCTTCCTGGTTCAGTTGTGGTAGTTTATATGTCTCTAGGAATGCATCCATTTCTTCCAGATTGTCAAATTTGTTGGCGTAGAGTTGCTCATAGTATGTTCTTATAATTGTCTGTATTTCTTTGGTGTTCGTTGTGATCTCTCCTCTTTCATTCATGATTTTATTTATTTGGGTCCTTTCTCTTTTCTTTTTGATAAGTCTGGCCAGGGGTTTATCAATCTTATTAATTCTTTCAAAGAACCAGGTCCTAGTTTTGTTGATTTGTTCTATTGTTTTTTTGGTTTCTATTTCATTGATTTCTGCTCTGATCTTTATGATTTCTCTTCTCCTGCTGGGTTTAGGGTTTCTTTCTTGTTCTTTCTCCAGCTCCTTTAGGTGTAGGGTTAGGTTTTGTACCTGAGACCTTTCTTGTTTCTTGAGAAAAGCTTGTACCGCTACATATTTTCCTCTCAGGACTGCCTTTGTTGTGTCCCACAGATTTTGAACCATTGTGTTTTCATTATCATTTGTTTCCATGAATTTTTTCAATTCTTCTTTAATTTCCTGGTTGGCCCATTCATTCTTTAGAAGGATGCTGTTTAGTCTCCATGTATTTGGGTTCTTTCCAATTCCAATTTTTCTATTGTTTTCCTGTTCTCAATTTCATTTATTCCTGCGTTATTGTATTCTTTTCCTTCTTTTAACTTTGGGCTTAGTGTGTTCTTCTTTTTCTAGGCCCTTTACATGCAATGTTAGGTTGATTACTTGAGGTCTTTCTATGTTCTGGATGTATGCACGTAGAGCTATGTACCACCCTCTTTCTACTGCTTTTGCTGCATCCCATAAGTTTTGGCATATTGTATTTCCAATTTTGTTTGTCTCAAGATACTTTTTTTTATTTTCCTTGTAATCTCTTGCTTGATCCATTGGCCGTTCAGGAGCATCATGTTTAATTTCCATGTATCTGTGAGTTTTCTAGTTTTCTTCCTATTATTGATTTCTAGTATTGTACTATTATATAGAAAAGGTCTTCTTTATTCTTTTCTTTTTTTTTAATTTTTATTTATTCACTTGACAGAGAGAGAGACTGCAACAGAGGGAACACAAGCACAGGATGTGGGAGAGGGAGAAGCAAGCTTCCTGCTGAGCAGGGAGCTCAATGCAGGGCTCAATCCCAGGACCTGGGATCATGACCTCGGCTGAAGGCAGATGCTAAACGACTGAGCCACCCAGGTGCCCTTAGAAAAGGTTTTCTTGCCATGAGTTCAATATTCTTAATTTGAGGAGACTTGTTTTGTGGCCTAACTTATGATCTGACCTGGAGAATGTTCCACGTGCACTAGAGAAATATGCATACTCTGCTATTGTTGGATAGAATGTTCGTTATATATCCGTTAGGGCCATCTGGTCTCTAGTGTTATTTAAATGTACTGTTTCCTTATTGATTCTCTTTTTGGTTGATTTGTCCAATGTTGAGGTATTCCAGTCTGCTAGTTAGGATTTTTCATTGGGTGCTTCTGTGAATAGAAATTTAGTCTGCCAAAATCCAAGTACTGGCGGCTTTAAGCCCTATCCTTCTTCTCCATCATAGTCTGACCTTCTGTAGTCAAGCCCCACATTCCCCCTGCAGTCCCTGTGAAGTGAGACCCGAATGGGCTTCCCAGGAATGACAATGCTGGGGGAGCTGGATGTCCACCTTGGACTCTCTTTTTCCTACTGTGGGAAGCATAGACTGGGGCCAGGGGGGCGGCTCTTGGTGTGAGACAATGCCAACCTTGGGAAGGGGCCACTCGGTCAGAATATGGCTGTTTCTCTTGCCCCTCTGATGCACTCCTTCCTTGTCTCTGTGATCCAAGGAAGGGCTCAGCCTCATCCCCTCTGTTCTAAGATCTTCCCGATGGTATCTGGTCTATGAATAGTTGTTAGTTCATCTTCTTTTTTTTTTTTTTTTAGATTTTATTTATTTATTTGACAGAGAGAGATCACAAGTAGACGGAGAGTCAGGCAGAGAAAGAGAGAGAGAGAGGGAAGCAGGCTCCCTGCTGAGCAGAGAGCCCGATGTGGGACTCGATCCCAGGACCCTGAGACCATGACCTGAGCCGAAGGCAGCGGCCCAACCCACTGAGCCACCCAGGCGCCCCGTTAGTTCATCTTCTTATGAGGGGGACTGAAGTCAGGAATGGCCTTTGTTGCTATCTTGATGCCACCAGAACTCTATTAGTTTGTAAAGATGGAATGTAAGATTAGAGTGGGGGTTGGGGAAATTTAAAATACAGTGAGAAATTATAAAACCAAGATAAAAAAATCATTTATTTTAGAATCTATTTAATAATCTCAGACATTCAGAGTTATAAAGGATGATTTGTAATGATACATTTTTTTTCTATATGCCCCCAATAAGCAAGGAAAGTTAAACAAGGGGGCCCAGAACCAGGGCATTATAATCACAGAACTGATATTCTTCAGTAATATCTAAGAGATCAGGGAAAATTCTCTTCCACATTTTTATTTTAGTTTGTAAAAACTTAATCATTTTCTCTTAGACCCCTCACACACAGGGAAAAACAAAACAAAACAAAACAAAACTCCGGCATACATTCCCCTTTTCTTATTCAGTACTTTGATCTCTAGAAACCAATTTTAGATATTAGCACTCATAGACATATATACACAGACTAGTTTTCCTAAAATCGAGTGTATCCTGATAGGACATTACCTTCTGTCTGCCTGACATGAGACATTGTTTTCTAGCATGTTTAACCATCCTTCATGCCTCTGAAACTATTTCAGTGGTAAAGAAATACGTATTTTCCTCTGAGTTTGTTTCTATTCTGAATTTGTAAGCTTTGCTATGTTATACGTGCTGCCATTGATCTTTTTTGTTGTTGTTGTTGTTACTACTTTTAAACAAAGGGTCTTGCCAAATTCCTTGCTTTACAAACATTAAACACATGGGTACAGGCATGTACACACACAAACACATACGCAGAGGCAAGTGTGTGTTGCATTTACATGTAAAAACTTGGGTCTCCAAGTCATCTGGGATTCAGGAACCCTGTCTCTCTGAATACTTCTCCAGTTGCCTTAGTATACTATGGTCAAATGACCACATGTTCTCAGCAGAAGAGGGAAACACAAGGAAAACTTCCACATCATGGTAGACCCAAATATCTAAGCATATTGCTGTGGGAAGAAAACAAAACAAAATTGGGCCTTTTGGCTTCTTCCCTTCTTGTTAAAATCTAACAACCACTTGCCATCTTGTGAAACAAGCACAGTAACTATGGGATGGCTTTTTACAGTCTCTTGGAGAGGAAGACCAACTCAATGAGAGTAAAGAATTGGTACTAGAGCTAGGTCCTAACTCCACAGCGTTCAGGAACTGAGAGAAGATTGGTGAGACCCCTGCCCATTTTCAAATGACCTTGGACTGGGTTAAGAGTCAATAATTGTCTTATCCCCTCCACAACTACCATTTTCACATGGCCTCAAATGGTTTCTCCAGCCCTATCACTCCTCAGTGCAGTGTTCAGTCAATGAAAGAACAAACGACTTGGATTCTCAACCTGCTTTTCTAGAAACTCATGGTGTGCTAATGTCACATAATTTATCCTGTTGCCCTCTTTAAACCAAGGGGGTAGATGAGGTGATCAGAGTCCTCTCAAACCTTAAAGTTCACTGACATGGAATGTAGAATTTAACTGATTTGGAAGATAAGGTCTAGATCAGTTATTTACCCCGTGCCTATATTACTACTCTTCACCAACAGAGACAAAACTTGACATTTGATGTCTTCACATTGAAGATGTTTACATTAAAATTTTAAATTCAAAATGTGTAAAATTTTAAACTCGAAATGTGTAAAATTTTAAACTCAAGATGGGTTTCTTCTGATTACTTGATAGGTTTTCTTCCTTTCAACAAATGTTTAAGTATTAAAATTTTCACTTTAAGCCAATCTGACACAATCAAATTTTGATGGAAAAAGTAAATAGAAAATATCAAACCTATCCCAAAGCAATAAATAACTTTTTGATTTTTCAATAGTTTTATTTATTATTGCTATTTTTTCTGTACATAGCTGGTTCCCATTCAGTGGCTTCCAAATAGGCTTTCACCCCCCAAATCCCAAGACAACTTTGAAAGAATCACGAGGCTCAGGAAACGTTTCAGGATCACTTAGAAATTTTTGAGAACTATAGCAAATATAACAGCCTCATAGAGATAGGCCTTAAGCAATTTTTGTAAATACTATTTGTCATCACAGTGGGTATTTATAAAGCTGATTTTATTATGGGATTGAGAAACAGAACTTTTGAAATATATTAGGAAAATGCTGTATCTGTCCATACAGGCAAACAGTGTGTAGGATAGCCTTGAAAATGATTTGCTCATTGGCCTGGAACAGGACTTGATTGATCAAGTGACTAGAGAGGTATTCACAGTTCCAAGAATGTTCCAGGGGAGGAATGTAAAGAAAACTCCACCTGCGTTAAGTGTTCTGCATTTCAAGTCTATTAAGTAAAAATTAAGTACTTAAAAGCATAGTTAGGTTTCCGATTAAGGTAGACGAGGTGTCAGTACTGAAACATTTAAAATATATCCACTAAGTCTTTGAAATTCTTTGGATATATTTGGACATATTTTCCTTGTGGCAGAATGTGGGTCACGGAGAATAATCTTTCATTTTTAAAATAGAAATATACTGATGCATAAATGTATTGCTTCTAATGTATCCGTCTGCAGGGTATTATTTTTCTCATAACAGGAAATGGCAGAAGTAGGTAACTATATTCTTCTGGTGTCAAACGGAACTGAGCGATCCTTTGCAATTACAATGCATAGGCTTTACTGGTCCTGGTGCAGGAAGCATAACAATTTGCATATTTTAATTTAGAGGTTAGAGACCCCTGTCAAAGTAACAGCTTGGACCAGGCCAGCAAGGAGAAATCGAGAAGAGAGAAATAATTGAAAAGGCAGTTCCCAACAAAATGAAATTTGTCTCGTTGTCACTTAAGGTTGTCTTCTTGTCTTTCTGAGGGAGCAAGGTCAGCTTAAGAATGAAGGGAGAGTAGAGCACGGTAGACCACTAAGGACCCAAGGATAATTTTTTTTAATAACAGTGGCAATTGCAATATATATTTATGAAGGGGAGAGGAAAAGAATGCACACCAGCTTTCTGGGTAAGAGTCAGCCGGTGTCCTTTGAGTCGAAATATTGCAGACGTGTCCATGACAGATCTCAAGTTTGTCCTCAAAGACAAGCAGGTTACAGAGGAGACAAAGTACTTAATGAAATAATTTAGTGTGACATATTGATATTGAAGTCTGGAAGGCAGAAAAGGATTTGCAACAAAATTAAGGTATGTCCCTCTTGAAACCTTCCCCATTTCTTTCTCTGAAGGCTGAGAGGAGGTTTTCATGAGAAAAGGAGCCCCTTTTATTTCTCTCTCCACGTTCATGCCAAAACATAGATGCCAGCATGAAGTTCAACATTTGCAACCTCATGAAAATCTCATTGGAATAAGGTCCAGAGGAAAATCAAGTATGAAATGGGTCTTGGTTATGTTTTAGAAAGGTTTTAATCTTTCCAACGTCATGTGTTTTCAGTTAAAATGTGCATTAGTAAAAAAAACTCAGGCCCCAGCCAGGAAGGGACGTAGGCCTGGGGAATGTCAGTTTTAGGTACAGGCAGTGGAAGACGGCTGGGGATATTATCAGGGCATAAAAACAGCAGCCAGATTTCAACTCTCGAGTGGGACCAAACGTTGTCATAAGTATCTGGGAACATTAAAAAAAAAAAAAATGCATGCTTTAGAAAATGAAGATAAGTATTTCATGTTCATGATATAGTTGCATCATTGACATAGAAAGAAAAGGAAAACATCCACATAAAAGCCATATTCTGTGGTTGACGAGTTAGATTCTATTCTAATACATTGGAGGGAAGCTGGGCATCACGACGGCTGACTGGGTCAGGGATTCTCAACTGGTGGGACATTGCTTATCCATATTTGCAGAGGAGCTGGGTAGGGAACATGAAATGTGTGAAAAGTGCCCCCCTCTGTTCCCTTGTTGTGAATCAAGGGTAGAGCATTAGTTGCTATTTTGAAGAATCAGAACATTGGGCTAGGGTACTAGTGCTCTGCCTGGGAAACCGTGGACAGATCCGTTAGGAAGCCTGCACATGAGTTTTTGTCATCTTGAAAGGACGGATGCTTTCATCTGCCTCACAGTTTTCATGGAACTACTTAGGTGAATGTGCTCCTTAAAATGTTGACTGCGTTTTGGATTTAGGTTTTTCATATGAATTGACAGATGAACGTGCATACCCGGCTTCTAGATACTGGCGAACCCATCAGCTCCGTTGATTTCCCTATAGCTAAGTCTCAAGCACCTATACTTCCTCTTTGGTCCCAGTCATATAAACAATGTAATCACCAGCTTCTCCTCACTTACCTGCCCAGGGCATCTTATAAGAAAGAGTGGGCTTGTTCTCACAAGTACATTTCCAAAATATGTGACAAATATTGCTCCAGGAATATTTCCCAAATTTCTTCCCCACCACGCCCCCCAGTTATTTTTCCCCTTTGAAACATAGTAAGAAAATAAGAAAATGTATTTTCCACAAAGCATCTATAATAATGAGGTCATATAAAATGCCTACAGCTTCTGGCAAGGTGCTGCTAAGTGGCAATTTTGGAAAGAAAGTTTATGGAATTTACTTGGCACTGCTGAGCCTTTCCATTTAAAAAAAAAAAAAAAAAGGAACGAAAGACCACACAACACTTGCTATGAAAAGATATTACATTTTCTCCAGAGAAGTAACACTTCCTCCTTTGTTTGGAGGCTCTCCAGTGACTCTAAAACATTTTTGCAGATTACTCTACCTAAGGTTTTTTAAACTCACAAAATAGCCTTGAAGTAATAAAATGGAAACTGTTGGTATGCCAATCAAAGACAGATATAGAAACAGTAGTCCTAAGAAAATGTGACCTGTCTAAAATCTCCTTCAAAACACTGATGGACCTAGAAATAGAATCCAAGCAGCTGACTGTAAGCACTGGGCAACACTTCCTCTCTTTAGAATTATTATTGTTCAAAGCCTTTGCACGTAAACCACCTCTTGCTCCTTGAGGATAGATGAGGTCATGCTAACAATATCCCCATTCTTCCCATAAGAAATACTGCGGTCATGGCCGATGAGCTAACTCACAGAACGTTCATGGGCCACAGTGAACACACACATACACACACACACCAGCACACACACACACACACACACACACACATGCACAAAATCCCATTCTTGGTTCAGTTTGTTTTTGTTTTCTTAAAACAAGCTTTAGTTGGAATTTTAATTTCAAGCTTTGGCCCACAGTTGTTGCCGAAATTTCACACTCTGTCCTCTTCTGTTCCTACTTGTTCCACCCTCCCTAAGTCATGTAATGAAAGAACTAGACCACAGGAGAATGGGTTTTTTTTTAATGATATTTATTTATTTATTTATTTGTCAGAGAGAGAGAGAGAGAGAGTGAGCACAGGCAGACAGAGTGGTAGAGGGAGAAGCAGGCTCCCTGCGGAGCAAGGAGCCGGACGCGGGACTCGATCCCAGGACCCTGGGATCATGACCTGAGCCGAAGGCAGCCGCTTAACCAACTGAGCCACCCAGGCGTCCCAGGAGAATGGGTTTTTAACAGATTGTATAATGGAACTATTGTCACTTCCACAAAGGCTGGTCATTAAACTCACAGGCATTAGGGACACGAAACAGAATTTGGAAGGTGGGACGTATTCAAATCTTGACCGTGATAGCAGTTAAAGTTATCACATCAGAATTATACTTGGTCTTAAAGATGTTGAAAAAGATGTGAATATTGGGGCATCTGGGTGCCCTGGTCAGTTAGGTAAATGTCTGTCTTCAGCTCAGGTTGTGATCCCAGGGTCCTGTGACTGAGTTCTGCCTCTGGCTCCCTGCTCAGCCGGGAGTCTGCTTCCCTCCCTGCCCTTCCCCCCCTGCTTGTGCTCACGCATGCACCCCCTCTCTGTCTCTCTCTCAAACAAAATCTTTTAAAAAATGAATATTTTTAAGGAAAAAATACAAATAGTATCTTGATATAATATAGGTAATTTGTACAATTTATATATATACCCTTTCCTGTACAATACTACTGATAAGAAAATGGGAAAGATTGTAGTAGTAAACAGAAATTGGCTCTTCAAAGACCAGCTGAAGTTACAGTCGAAGGGTACTTCGTCCTTGTGTATGACTGTTGGCACACACTGGATTTTAGGCACAAGAGGGCAAACACAACTACTAGCTCCATCTTTTTTTTTTTTTTAAGATTTTACTTATTTATTTGACACAGAGAGAGAGACAGCAGGAGAGGGAATACAAGCAAGGGGAGTGGGAGAGGGAGAGGGAGAAGCAGGCTTCCTGTGGAGCAGGGAGCCCGTTGTGGAACTCCATCCCAGGACCCTGGGATCATGACCCCAGCCGAAGGCAATGCTTAAGGGCTGAGCCACACAGGCCCCCTACCTTCATCTTCTTTAAATATGAAAAGAGGGCATTCTGGCTACCGTGTTGGCGGTCTGCAGTTCCCAACTCTCCCTCTGCTGTCTTTCCATTACAATGCTCATGAAAACAGGAAAAGAGATACAGTTTCAACAACAGTGAAAACTTGAAGGGTTTGTCAAAAATGTCAGGCCAACAAGGTGGGGAGTCAAGGAGGGAAAGCTTTAGCCTGGAGGCAGAATGACAAAGCCAGGTGGGTTCCTACCTAGGTGAGGGATTTTCTATCTACACCACCTCATGGAGGCACAGGTGCACCTTTCTGTTTTGTGAAACCTCCTCCATGTGGGATCCAAACACACTCTTCTCCCCTTTGGCTCCACTTTAGTCTTTAATGCACCTTTGCCCAATAGTCCTAGGGAGTGAAACATTACTGAGGCCAACATGGGTGTGGCTAACCTTTTAGACCCAGATGTTGGAATATTTATTTCACCATTTAGAGATAAAGAAATCTTGCCATGCAGCTCATTAAATAAGAGCATGGGCTTTGGATTTAAAAAAAGGAAAAGCCTAATTACACATCCTGGTTCCACTCTTTTCTACCTCTTTTATTTCAGAAAAGTTACTTAATCTCTGAAAGCCTCATTATTTTTGCCTTTATAAGGGATAATAAAAGTACATTTTTTTCATAAGATTTTTGGGGAAAAAATCATTGAAATAATATATCCAAAATGTTTAAATGGTGTTTGGCATATAGTTAGGTGCTCAATAAATATTTTTAATATGTTCAAGAACTAAAATGTAATTACAGAATTAAAATTATTAGAAGTAATAAACTATATCAACATTATGGAAAATTGAGCTTTTAATAAGGAATAAAATCTTAAGTGTCTTAGAACCCAGAAGGAAAAAACAAAACAAAACAAAGAAATGGAAACTGATGTGGGAAACAAAGGCAGAAGAAAAATTATTAAATTTCCTTACTACCTACAGCAAATTGACGAGTCCTTAAAACAGGCAGAGTGACATTGCTCTAGGAACCCAGCTGCAATGATGTTAATACTTTGCTAAAGGCAAGAGCCAATCTCAGCCCAACCCCTAGGGTCCTGTAAATCTACTTTAACATATAAAAATTACTTTGGAAACTTCCCTTATCTCGACCCCCCAAGATACGTGTTGGCAATCATCCCCCAAGTATATGACCCACCGATATACATCTGAAGGGTCTCATTGACTAAGATTTTATTAGACAGTAATAAATGATCTTTTCCCAATGATAGCCAGCCCCCTCAAGGTCCTGGAAACCTTGCTTCCAAAATTCCTTGGACACCTATGCTCTCCCTTATCCCCTCTCAACTTTAAAGTATATAATGGGTCACTCCTCATGACCCTAGTGCTGGTCTCTCTGCCCATGGGTCCTGTCCCTGTGCTTTAATAAAATCACCTTTTTTGCACCAAAGACTTCTCAAGAATTCTTTCTTGGCCACTGCATTGTAGGCAATGTCTTTCCTACATCAGAAACAGTGATAGAAAAAATGATATTAAAGTCAGAGAAACATCATCAACATATGCTTATCATCATAAAGAAATAAAAGTAATAAATTATAATGGAAGCCAAACTTACTAAGCTCAATACTTCAGTATGTAAAATAAGTTAGGTTCCAGACAAGTAAATGAAGAAAAACCATTAGACATAGATCTATACAGTTTTGCTTTCTTTCTTGTATATGTGTGGTTTCAACTTTTAGAGAAATCTGAATCCAGGAAAAGCATTAAAGAAGTTACAACAAACCAAACCACAAAAACCAGAATTGTATCACAGGTTTTTTTGGTTTTTGTTTTGTTTTGTTTTTTCCAATAACACAAAATTCTAGAAACCAGTCAAGCAATGTCAGGGCTCACATTCTCAATTGTTCAATCACTGATAGAAGTCAGACAGGTCATGCAAACAAGTGAAGTAGTGCGTGTAAGTAGGGCTAATTGAGGACAGCAGGTTCTGATGAAGGGTGGTGGTAGCCGCTGGACTCTAGTTCTGTGTCACTAGGTGAGAATGCTATCCAGGGCTGTCAATCATTCTAGTCTTTTGTGAAAAGCTAGAACTATGAATTTTTATGTGAAGTCTCCAGATTTTTAAGGTCATCAACAAATTCACATTTTTCTGTTACAAGCCAAGAAAAACACATTAGCAGGCAAATATATGGCCTCTAAACTAATTCCAGGTAGGCAGTTCATACAGAACAGAGCTATAACATAAGCAAACAGGTTCCATTTCTAGCCAAGTTTTTGCTCCTGTATAAGAGAAAAACATATTTTCATATATCGATCATTTATTTTCATATACTTCATGTGTATCACAGTTTTTCCTATCTTTTTGCTTTTAACTTTTTTCCTTATAGAATGGATTTCTTTTAGGCAACCTATAAATGTATTTTGTGTCCTCTCTCTCGCTGCATGTGTATTATATCAATTGTATAAATTTATATAATACAATCCCTCTCTGTTAACTAGGGTCTAGACCATTTAGATTTGATGTGATTATTGACATTCTATTGTCCTACCATTGATTTCTATTTGTTCCATTTTCCTTTCTTTTTCTTTTCTGCCTTCTTTTTGAGTATTACTTATGACTTCATATTACCTCTTTTGTTGGATGGAGCATTTATTTTAGTGTTTACTTTAGGGTCTGTAGGTATATATCCTTAACCATAAGAGTCCACCTTTAAGTGATATGATACAAATTCATGTATACCCTAAGAAACTTAAAATGATCTATTTCCATTGTTCCCTCTGAGCTTTTGAGCTATTGTAACTAAATATTTTGCTTTGACATGTTATAAATCATATTGCACAGTTATTAATTTTGCTTTAAATAGCAAATCCTTTTTAAAACTATTTAAATAATTTTCTTACAAAGCTTTACTATTCCCAAAGCTCTGTATTGCCCACAGGTTTTGTATATTTGAATAGTCTTTGAGGTTTTTGGATCTTGGGATATAGGCTTTTCAGCAAATGTGATTATGTCTGTTATTTTTTCAAATATTCTCTGTACTTGGTCTTTCAGCAGCTCCAATCATGTTTATTTTTCCCAGTGCTCACTGTTGTTATACCCATATTTCTTTAGCCTTTAATCTACTACATTAAAAAAAAATTAACTTTTTATTGATATGTCTTCATTTTCACTAATCTCTTCTTCTGCAATGTCTAATCAGCCATGAATCCTACTCAGTGATTTTTTTTCATCTCAAATATGGTAGTTCAATTTAGTTCTTGAAAAGTCTATCTTCTGGGGTGTCTGTGTGGCTCAGTGAGTTAAGCATCTACTTTCAGTTCAGGTCATGATCCCAGGGCTCTGGAATCAAGTCCTGCATTGGACTCCCTGCTCAATGGGGAGTCTGCTTCTCTCTCTGCCCCTCTCCCTGCTTGTGTTTTCTCTCTCTTTCACATATGCTCTGTCTCATGTTCTCTCTCTCTCTCTCTCTCTCTCAAATGAATAAATAAAATCTTTCAAAAAAAAAGTTTATCTTCTATGTCTCCATTTTAAATATTCACTCCTTCCTCTAACTTCTTGAACATATGGCATACAGACATAATAGCTTTTTTAATGTTCTTCTTTACCAATTCTGTCATTTGTGTATTTCTGGTTCTCTTAAGATCTTATTTTTGCTCCACTCTTTTTCTCTCTGTGGAGTACTCAGCCGTATATATCAAGAGTTGATACACTTTTTCTGTGAAAGACCAGAGAGAAAATACATTAGGGTTTGCAAGTCATTTGATATGTCACAACTATACATTTGTGCCAGTGTTGTGAGAAGCCACCACAGACAATACGCAAATGAATGGTTGTGGCTTATGATAAATATATCCTCTTATTCTAGTGTTTCTTTTATGGGTTGATAACATCCTTCTTGACATCAAATTATATTTGTCAGGTAATAAGATTACTATGTCAGTTTTCTTTTGATTCATATTTGCTTGATACATCTTTTTTTTATAGAATGTATTATTAAATCTTTGTGTTTTTTGCATGAATTATTAGAGTCCATACCTTTTGATTCATGTTTAGGTGCTTTTATAGATAACTATAACTACTAGATAAATACAACTGCTATTATACTGGTACTTATTTTTCATGTAAACTTCACCTTTTTCTTTACTCATGTTTTTTATCTCATAGATTGTAATTTGTTTTGCTATTTAAAATGCATACATGGCATTTTTTTTGTTACTATGATAATGTCCTCTCCAAAGACCCAATAATCATGATTATATTCTTGTAGCAAATTTTTAAATTTGTATTATGTATACACACACACATCTATATGTATATGAGGTATATATGTTTTAAGAATTGTATATATTTTTCTTCTAACAAAACCAGTGATGAATGTAACTTTCTGAAGGAATGTTTTCCTTCACAAGACAAACATTTTAATTCAGTCTTACTTCTCAAATTTGCTATCTCATCAAATTGAATCATGTTAACTTTTAGTTCTGGGTTATTGTATAATACCTCTTCATTTGCTCTAGATTCTCCCTCAAGTTTTGTCAACAATAACTGTTAGCCACAATATCCACTCATCCTACTTAACCATATTTCTTCCATCATATTCTGGATGCGTTCTTTTCTCATTTGATTATATCCTCTAAAGTTGTTTGAATTGGGGTGTTAGTTCCTTCCTTTGCTTTCTATTTAGTAGTATTCAGATTTTCTCTTTCTCTCTTATATTCTTTAATTTAATTATACTCTGTCTAGGTGTGGGTTTTTCTATAATATCCCTATTTGGTACTCAGTTGTCTCTCTAAATGCAAGATTTTTCATGTTTCTTTACTTCTGAGAAAAATGCCCACATTTTTATACATCGTATTCGCACTTAGAACTTCGTTGTGGTTCATTTTTCTTCTTTTATATGGCTAATACTGTCTAATATCTCTATATTGATCATACTGTTTTAAATTCTTAATGTGTCAGTTCCAATATTTTTGCTTAAGACAGTGTATGTTGCCCGGTCTGTGCTTTCTCATTTAGGTAATTGTAGGTTTTGACATCTAGTTATTCTGTTTCCTGTTTTCCTGGTGCATCAGATACTCTGTTTCAGCAGGACCTCTAAAAAGAAAAGACGATCTTGAATTTCTGGAAATGTGTTTGGAGCAAGGGCCAAAGGCCAGACTCCAGTCTACATGAATTGTGGGGAATTTAAAAATAGAGGAGGGGGTAAGCCCTCTGGGGCAGAGTGTCCAGGAACCACAGAAGCTCATGCATTCCAGGTTGTAAACTGTCACTCACAGGAGTTGCATCCTGCGGGTGACTCATGGCTCATTTTTAATGGTAACACAGCAATGGGAGGAGGCTGTCTGTCTAGGTTGACATTCATCAGCAAATGAATATGGAGGCAGGGGTAGGGGGTTGGGGACAGTGAATGCTCAAGGGCAGCTGGTCAACCTTCACCTGTCTTTGACAATTCATCACTCAGGCAGGGCCTCTGTGCTGCCTCAGTATCTCAGGGACACCGCCTTAGTGATCTGAACTGCTGTAACAGACTTCCAGTGAATGGGCAGATGAGGTTGTCCACAGACCAACATAGGGGAAAGGCAAGTGCCAAATTTGAAAGGCTTTTCTCCACTTTCTCTTCCCAACGTCATGTTTGGAGCACGTCCATAGGATACAAATCTTGCGGAAGGATGCGAGCCCTGACCCTTTCCACATGCAGCGATTTCAGACATCCCTCAGCCTTTTCAGGGCCGTCTGTTAGTTATTTCGGTTAGCTTCTCAGAGACATTTTCCCATAGTGACAATATGACAAAATAAACTTGTAAGGTTGTTTTGAGGAGACAGAACCAGCAGTAGGAGCCATTTCACCATCATGACAAGAACTGGCACCCTTCAGGTCAGTGGCTTCGTTAATTTTACAAGTCGTTTGCATTTGTTTGCTTGTGTTGTTACTGTTGTCTAAATAGTTAAAAACCCTTCTTCCAGCTTGGGTCTGTTGGCATAGTTTTCTCGCTCAAGGGCTCTTATATATTCATCAATATGTGCACGAGTCATTATACGTTGAAGAGTTCTGGGCTGGAGAGTGGTGGCCATATCCATGAGAACAGCACCAGTTTAAATTCTTGTCGTTCAGACTGAAGGGAAGTGGGAGAGCTTGAGCTAAGATCGTTTCCTGTCACTGGATCTCATTTAAAATACTGCTCTCCTGCGAGCAGTTAAACAGACAAAGAACAGATTGTAGTGTGAAAGAACTTGAATTACATTTTTGCCTGCCCCCCCTCCCCCAGCACAGTTTGGAGGCTTTTTCAAAATTAGGTATCAAAATGCAAAAAATAGAAAACAAATTAAAATGCAAAAAATACCACTTACATGAAGTCCGTACAGTTTTAATTCTAAATATTTCTAAAAATTCTTCTAAGATTGAAAGTATTTTTTTTTTTTGTGAAGGGAGGTGAAATGGATAATTTGAATTACAAAAAAGCCTGGATAACCCCCACACATCAATTTACCTGTGAACAAAAAGATTCACACTGAGAAAATGGGATTTAGGACTATTTGATAAATTACTATAGACTACTTGAATATTCCATTAGCAAAATAATAGCTCGTTATGGAACCTCAGAAGAATGTAGTATAATTACAGTAGTACTATCCTCCCTTGGGGGGGTGGGAGGAATGTAAATGTTAAAAATGATAGCTATTTAACCAATGTTAGGGAAAAAATGCCTCAAAACAAACTGAGAGGTTATATGATTTTTGGAACTCGGTGAAATTTTTGTAGTTTCCACCAGCTTTAATGAGTTGAACGTGTTTCTGCCAAGTGAGGGTTATTTGCATTCTTGGACTCATACAAACAGACACGTGCACACCGCATGTGATCATGATGATAGACTTGCCTTAGTCTCTGTCAGACTTGGCTGTGAACCACACCTGGATATATTTGAGAAGTGATGGCATGCTCCTACTCTCAGTACCAGGTGAAAATATTCTGGAAGATGATAATTGACCAAAGATGGGTCAGAGAGGGTATGATGGAGACCAAGGAAGACATGAAAGATGAAGGCAAAAAGAGAAGAGGAGATCATTGAAGCCTGGTGTCCAACATGTAAATGTGCTGACTTCTAACAAAGAGCTCAAGTACAAAATACTAAGTTAACAATATCCCCCAAGTTCATGAGCTAATGAATTTGTAGCAATTAACCCAAATTATGTTGCAATTAACCCAAAATGATATAAAATGAAGAAACAAAAACTCATTTTCGTTAAGAATTTATCCTTATTGGGATGCCTGGGTGGCTCAATCAGTTAAACCCCTGCCTTCAGCTCAGGTCATGATCCCGGTGTCTTGGGATCGAGTCCTGCATCGGGCTCCTTGCTCGGCAGGGAGCCTGCTTCTCTCTCCGCCTCTGCCTGCCACTTTGCCTCTTGTATGCTCTCTCTCTGACAAATAAATAAATAAATAAAATCTTTGGGGGAAAAAAAAAAGAATTTATCCTTATTTTTAGGCCTGAGGTTAACTGTGACATTTAATAAACCACATGGGAAAAGAAAACCGTGCTAAGTCAAGTCATATTATCATTTTTTTTCATTTTTTAAAAAGATTTTATTTATTTATTCATGAGAGAGAGAGAGAGGCAGAGGAAGTAGGCTCTTCATGAGCAAGGAGCCCAATGAGGGACTCCATCCCAGGATCCTGGGATCGTGACCTGAGCCGAAGGCAGATGCTTGGCCATCTGAGCCACCCAGGTGCCCAAGTCATGTTATCTTTTTAAGTTAAAAAGTTGCTTAAGAAAATAAAAGGTATAATTATTAACTTCAGCTGGGAGAGCACAAATCAGTAAAAACAAGACTGGACTTAACATGTTTTTTTCTTTGGTTTTTCCTTTTGTAAAGCTGAGGTAGTTGCCCAAATTTTAAAAATATGCAAAATATTTCAAGGCAAGAATTTCACAGTGAGCAGGGTTACTCATAGCTAAAACCACACAGTGCATTAGAAAAGAAAAGTAGGCAAACTGTATTTGCAGAATAATTAAGAAAGAAAATAACTACATATTCACACTACTGAACAGTTGTGCTTGTCAACTTGCCTACGGTATTTTATTCAAATATCCACATTGATGGGGTGAAGACAGGACCTTACCCAATTTGATCGCTGCTCCACTGTCAAAGCCAGAAGTAGTGAACACTCAGTATCTGCTGAATAAATAATACAGAATGTATGATTAACATGTAAGACTATATGCTTCAATATACAGCCACCTTCCCACTATTTGCACTAATGACAGTAGTCAGTGGCAGAATAGTCCAAAATCACGACTATTTAAATCTGTAAAGTCTATATAGAGACAAACGTTTTAAGTTTCTAAAAGATGATTTTCTTGGACACATTTAAAATATCCTTCTAGTTCTTCAAGACGCATTGGCAGTGTGATGGGGAAGTGACTAGGAATATAATTAAAGGAATTAGAATCCTTTGAGTAATCTATAAACAGAAAACCAGAAGCGACTTATTTAGCACTCAACCGTGAAAATGTTACCCGAAGATTCAAGAAGTAACATTTTGTAGTATTTCGCAATTTCCCCCCCACCACATATACACACACACACACACACACACACACACACACACACACACACACACATACATACATACATATATATATGTATGTATGTATTCTGGAAGGATGGGGTTGCAGGACTGGAACAGGCAGTCCTCGTCTTTCTGATGGAAAGCCCCTACGAGACCTGGGGAGCACCCAGGGGCAGCGCCTTGTGGGCGCAGGTAAATACGGTAGCACGAGGGCTGGAGAAGAGCGGACTTTTCATACTGAGCGAGTTTTCCTTTTTTCCCCTGTAGCATCCTCGGGCCTGCACCTAACACAGCCCGAACCCCGGAAGTGAGTGGCACAACCCAATCAGAGAAAGCGCCAGGGGAAGCCTGGCTGGAAGAGCTGAGACTGGAACTCCAAACCCTGAGAAATAGGGAGACGCCCCACCCTCCACCTGCACCAGCGCCAGCCAATCCCAGGGCAGCAGTGGAGCGAGCGCTACGGAAACGCAGAGGAGACAAACTAACTCTAAATGAGGTGGGGGCGGGGTATCGCTGTCTCCTGCAGCTAGGGTTTCCAGAGGGCTGGGCTAATCCGCTTTTCTTGTTGTCTCTCTGTACGCTGGCTGTTCTGCCCAAGGTTGCAGGCAGGATCTTCTATAGGTAGTCTTTCACCAAATTTGCAAAGTTTTCAGCCATTATTCCTTCAAAATTTTTTCCAGCCACGTATTTTTTCTTTCTCCTGGCACTATGAGGATACAAGTGTTGGAGCATTTGGCATTATCCCACAGTTCCCTGATGCTCTGTTGGCTTTCTTTCTTTCCTTTTCTTCTTTCCTTCCTCCCTCCCTCCCTCTCTCCTTCCCTTCTTTCCTTCCTCCCTCCCTCTCTTCCTCCCCTCCCACTTCTCCCCTCGCTTTCTTTCTTTCTTCTGTCTCCCCTTCTCTCTTTCTTCTTCCCAACCTCCCTCCTTTCTTCCTCCCTTCCTTCCGTCTGTTCTTCAGTCTTCAAGTTTACGGACTCTTTTTTGTGCCGCTTGCATTCTGTCATTGAGACCAAGCTACAATATTTTCATTTCAGTTATTATATTTTTCAGTTCTAAAATTTTCACTTAATTTCTTCTTTATGTCTTCTGTTTCTTTGCTGAGATTTTCTATCTTCCCATTCTGTCAAGGGTGTTTCCGTTGCCCTTTCTTGTTGGAGAATTTTATAAAACTGCTTTAAAGTTTCCCTCAGATAATTCCAGAACCTCTGTCATCTCAGATTGTCTTTTCCTACACAAGTTGGGGTTTTCCAGGTTCTGCATCTGCTGAGAAATTTCAAGTTATATTCAAGTGGACATTTTGAGTACCACCTTGCAGTGCTGGCTCTGGTTGAAAGCCTATAGAGATGTTGTTATTTTTTGTTCTGGAAGCAGTCAACTTGTTAGGGTTCAAATCACAGGTCTTGACTAGACTTCTTCAGGTTGTGGTCCCGCTGTTGATTTGATTTTCAAATCCGTTCACTGTGCTATTCCAATCTGTCCTGCATGTCCCACGTATAGCCAGTCTGGGACTCGGGGTTTGGTGGAGGGAGAGTGGACTAAATTGTCATTTGGTTCTCACAGCTGTATGTGTTTTTCAGATTCAGATCCTTGCACATGTAGCTCAGCTAAGCACAAGAGTTCATACACAACTGCAGGAGTTACCGTCTCAAACTCTTCCCTTTCTGCTAGCTTCCCAGTACTGTCCTTCAACTCCTCCTTTTCAGTCCTCTGGCCGTAAAGCCAGGGCTTTCATCTATCCTGCGGGGTTGCACACTTTTCTTGGCTGTACCCACACTGAGGTCAAGGGAGGTTAGAGTGGGAAATGAGGAGAAGAGGAAGTAACTGGGGCTTCCCCCCACTTTTTTGAAACCAGAATGCCTGTATTTGGAAGGGAAGTTCTTTTCTCAAAGTCATGGGCTCCTGCTGGATCCTGGTGCCATTGCCACCACTGTTCTAGGATGGCTTAGCTGAGGCACTAGAGAAAGCAGCAAAGGAAAAGAAAAAGATGGAAAAAAAAAAGAAATAAAATGGGACTTCCACACTTGTCATGAGCATTTGGAGACCCTCTTAGTACTCCTTGAGTCAGAACTAGAATGCTTGTCCTGGATTTCTGTCTGTGCCAAGGACCCTTTTTAATTCTTGGGTTATCTTGAATTCAGGTCATGAAACTCCAGAGGGAAATACGACTGGTGAACTGTTTGATGGTACTTTGAATTCTGGTCTTATCTAGTCCACTTGCTGCTATATTCTTTTCAGAATCTTCAAGTAACCACTCCAATCTCCTTCTTTCTAGGTTTTAAAGCACATTCAAACTGAGATGGAGTGGGGAGTGCTTAGTCTGTCTTAGCTAGCAGTGAATGAATCTCTGTCTCTGTCTCTCTCTGACTCTACCGTCCTATCTATCTATCCATCTACGTATCCATCCCTATATTAGATTAGCTTAGATGCTGGACTATAAAGCTATAAATGGTTGATCAACATTTTATTTTGGCAGCCCTATTAATTGTTTAGGTTAGAATTTCTTAACTCAAAAGCTAGTTTCAAGATTCCTTTGTATAAAATATTCAAGATGCAATGATGTGGTTTAGGAAATTGAGTTAGTTAATATGGTGCACAAATGCCCAGCTGCATTTTTCTTATCCCGCTTAGAGATAAATGTTATTATTCAAAGTAAATTCATATTTTAAGGGACATGGCAAACTGAACCGTCTACCCTCCATAAACTTGGATCCCCTTGATCATATCTTTTCTAAGTGGCAGTCATTCTAGGGCGAATCTAGAAATACTGCTTTCCAAAGCAGTCCAATTTGATTGCTATGAAATTCTTCTCTAAATTGAGGCCAAATCAGTTTTTCTACAGTTTCACCCATATTTCATTTTTCTGTCTCTTGAGGTCTTAAAGAAGAAGGCTTAAAAAAATTTATTTTACTTTTTTTTTTTCCAAACAGGAAGACCTTTTAAATATTTGAAGACAGCTTAGCTTTCCCCAGCTAAATATTCCTGGTTTCTTTGAAAGCTTTTCCTATAATAGTCTATAACCATATTTCCCTGGGTGGTCTGCAGACCATCTGTTGCAGAATCTTCTGAAGGTTCGTATTAAAAAAATTGCCCATCTTAGGGTTTTACCTCAGATGTACTGAGTCGGAATGTCAGATCGGAGAGCCATCGCTCTGTGCTGTGGGAGTTGGGCCCCAGCTGGGCTCAGTGTTAACCTGCTCTGCGCTCCTTTTAACTGAGTTTCCTCTGCCCATCAAGTGGATACCAGTGGGGAACTCGCCCTTAGAATCTCAAAAGTACTTTAAAAATGTTTCCAGAAATTGTCAAAGGCATACGCCTTGAGATTCCTGTATTCTCTGATGGACGATACCATTTCTAGTAAGCAACGTCGTGAGAGCCAGGATCTCTGAAAGTCAGAGATACTGAAGCTACAAGTTTCAGGCACCATTTCTGGATCAAAAATACTAATTAGGGAAAAAGACAGCTAGAGCTGTGGGGCTTGGTGAGGTGTCTTCTGTCATTGTTGTTATATTATACCTGGGCTCACGAGCTCATGGGTTCCTCTATGGAAGAGAGGCAGGAATATCTCAGCTTTAATTCTTTCTTTGTAGCCTTATAGAAATCCTTTTGTACAAAATTCGATCCTTGGCCACAAAGAAGTGGCAGAAGGAGATTTTAGCCCAGGTTCCCATTTGATTCAATTGAGAGGTTAAAAAAAAGAAAATACCAGGATGGGCTCCGTGTCTAGAGATGATGATTTAGCTGGTCTGGAATAAGGCCCAGACATCCATTTTGTTGAAGTGCTCCAGGAGATTCTAACATGCTTTGAGGGTCAAGAGCTGCTATTCTAAATAATTAAAATTGAACTACCTTCCTGCTGTCATTTATTGTCAAAAGTGATGGGAACACTTCCACTATCAGCTAACTGATAACAGAACCCTGAAAAACATGGTAATTGTTTGAAGAGACAACTCTACTGCTTTTGAGGGGGAAAAAAAAAAGTTCCAGTTTGAATCTCTAGAGAAGAGAGAGACATGTTTGAATTCTTTGGGGGGAAAAAAATCTCCTTATAGTAGGAAATAAATAAAAGGAAATAAGTCCAAAGGGAAAAATTCTTCACTTTGCTCCTGAATCCGTAGGACATAGCGAAAATCGGTCCCTCGTTTTTAAATCAATAATTTTGTTTTACTAACCTGTTTAGCATTTAGACACCATCACCCCTCACTGTTCAGATCATGACAGCTTAAAACAAACTAAAAACAGGGAATGTTCTTGGAGATGATGTTGGAGCGTTTCAAAGACAGGTAGTTATTCCTTCTGCCCCTAGAAATGTATTACATGTAATTGGGATTGTGGGCTCAATCTCTTCGGCTTGAACTAAAACTAACACCTTTTGGGGCGCCTGGGTGGCTCAGGGGGTTAAGCCTCTGCCTTTGGCTCAGGTCGTGATCTCAGAGTCCTGGAATAGAGCCCCGCATCAGGCTCTCTGCTCAGTAGGGAGCCTGCTTCCCTCTCTCTCTCTCTCTCTCTGCCTGCCTCTCTGCCTACTTGTGATCTGTCAAATAAATAAATAAAATCTTAAAAAAAGAAAAAAAAACTAACACCTTTTTTTTTTCTTTTCACTTTTCACTCTCTGCATATTTATACATAGTAATTTTTCCCCTCTTCTGAAAACAATACACTCTGGCAAAACCACATTATAATCAGACTTGACCTTGTTCGCCACCCCCGAAGAGTCAACTTTTCGACTTTTACAGCTGTTGGGAGCCGTGCACCAAATCAAAGCTGAGAAAAGCTTTGTAGTTTCTGAAATGTCCCCTTCTTTCCAGAACGTGACAGAAAGTCTTGGGATGTCTGAGCCACTGCCAGACGGTGACAGAGCTCGCAAGACCTGCCTCGCCTCTCATCTCTCAGGAACGCAGCTGACTGAAGGAAGCCACCTGTTCCGAGGCCTCTGACTTTCCCTGTAATCAAGAAATAACCACACGGGACAAAAATCTCTTTGTTGGTGCTAGTGAGTGCCCTGCGAGTTTGTGGCCTAACCAAATGTGAGCACACTTCAGCCAAAATTAATGCCAAGAGCAGAGTGGAGGTGTCTTCATGGCCCCCTTTCATTTTTCTGTTATTATCATGTGGTTCTCTGTTGATATTTGAGCTACTACTTTGTGGTAGGTAGTGATATAATGAAGATATTTTTCCCCCTCTCTGGAGTTTCAGATTTTTATTGTCAAGAAGACCTTTTAGAGGAAGGTGCTTTGGTGGTAACATTGATGTGTAGAGAGTGTCCATGTGAGTAATCAGCAGTCAGCACATACTAGGACATGACTTCGCCTTGGTCAATTAGGTGTTTCAGCTTCTAAATTTTCATCTGGAACAGAATATTCAAAGAGAGAAGGATTGAAGGTGCATTCATAGTTCTCACTGTGACCAATGAGGGTACGGGATCTGTTCCCATTACTGCTCTGTAGTGACCGAGGCAACGTCTCCATTGGACATTTCTGCCCCAAGGCAGTGGTTTCTTTGCTTCTTGCTTCTTGTCTTTACCAAATTCCCTTACTTTATTTATTTCCTAAGGCTGATTCATTTATTTACTTCTATTTATTTCCTAAGGCTGATTTCCCATCCTCCTGCAGATTCTGGGAACCCATTAAATTTTCAATAAATACACTTTTTTTATTATTTTTTAAAGATTTAATTTATTTAGTTGACAGAAACACAGCGAGAGAGGGAACACAAGCAGGGGCAGAAGGTGAGGAAGAAGCAGGCTTCCCACCCAGCAGAGAGCCAGATGCGGGGCTCAATCTCAGGACACCGGGATCATGACCTGAGCCAAGACAGATGCTTAATGACTGAGCTACCCAGGTGCCCCAATAAATACATTTCTATTTAAATTACCCAGGACCAGGGGCACAGCCATTTAAGCCTCCCACTCTTGATTTCGGCTCAGGTGGTGATGTCAGGGTTATGAGATCGAGTCCTGAGTCGGGCTCTGTGCTCAGTAAGGAATCAGCTTGTGATTCGCTCCCTTCTCCCGCCCCCACTCATGCTCTCCCTCTCTCTAATAAACAAATAAATCTTTAAAGTAAATAAATAAATAAACTACCCAGGACCAGATTCTGTTGCTTGCAGCTGTGGATCTTACCCAATACACATGAGGTGAACACGGAGCATCATTAGAACGGGAAGTGATCATTTTAATTCCAGGCCTAGCAGTACTCCTTGGGAAGATGTCTGCAGTTTTGCAATACACATGAAATTATGATCCAGTGCATACATAGGAGATTGGAGATAAATATTAGAAAATTCAACTATAGGGGTTCCTGGGTGGCTCAGTCGGTTAAGCTTCTGCCTCTGGCTCAGGTCATGATGTAGGGGTCCTGGGATTAAGCCCTGTGTTGGGCTCAGCGGGGAGTCCGCTTCTCCCTCTGCCCCCCCCACTCATGTGCACATGCGCTCTTTCCCTTGTATAAATAAATTAAATATTAATTAATTAATTAAAATCTTAAAAAGAAAATTCAACTATAAAATGCTGTAAAAAGTTGATAGGTATTATCTTGAGATTGAACATTCTTTACTGGAACTCCCTAAAATTAAGTAAATGCTAATTTTTCTAAAATGCAGTGGATGCAGTCCTGCTTTGGAGTGAGGGCTTGTCAGCCTTCTTCATATATAATGAATGGTAGAGGCTCTCAGCCATTAAATTTGGTAGGAGACATATTGCCATTCCTTTGTGTTTTGATGTAGGATTGGAAGCCTCTCCTTCTGACGATTTGAATCTGGGTCATGTATTCTCCACTCTTTAGGGGTTGAGGAAAACAAGCAATAACCACTGGAACTTTTGGAATGTACCAGCCCCTTTATCAATCACTTAGGTCACCCGGTTTCAAAGGCTTCCTCTCTGGCGCACCTAGATTTTGAGGAACGCCAAAGGAAAGCAAATAAAAGCATCTAAGCAGGCTTTTTTGTTGTGTGAGGGCTTCAGCAGGTGCATGGAGGGAGTCGGAACACTTGTCTGGTTAGACAGAGCTAGTTAAATAAGAAGTTGCTGCTGAAGCCCCTGGGAGTAAAGCCATTCCCTCTATAGTTTTCCTTTGTAAAGGATAAAGATAGGGTTGAGTGAACCCAGAAGCTTTTTCCTGCCAGGGGGGAATTAGAACAAAGATTTCCTTTCAAGACACCGTGCTTGGTACTGTGTCTAGTGACAGAGGAACCTCAGAAGACTCAGTCGTGATAAAACCCCAACGTGTCGATTCCCGGTGGAAGCACAGAGTCACTTCTCTAAACTTTTCTCTCTTCTTGTCCTTTGTTCCCCAGACACCTCATTTCCTGTTTCGGGCTCCCTTCCCTCATCCTCATCCCATCCGACCCCTTGACCAAGAAGAATTTTTATAAGACAAAACCAAGCCAAGACCCAACCAAAATCCCTCTAAGTTGTTGCCCTTCTGGAAGGAAGTAGAGCTACAAGTTGTTGGAACACCCACCCTTTCCCAGGAGAGCAGCTCAGTACTGAAATAATCAAGAGACAACAGAGCAGATACCATCTTCTCTAGAACACCTTGTCGGAGAGCCAGCCAGAGAGGCACGTCCCTTCTCTTTGGTGTTTGAGCAGCAATGGCGGCATTTCTCACGTTGCCTCTGAACTGCTTCAGTACCAACATGGTGACTCTTGGGTGAAGAGGGGCTCTGCTCTACTCCTGTCTGCATTTCAGCTGCCCCCTCAGAGCCTGGTCCCTAGCTCATATCTGCCAAACTGAAGATGAGTTGGATGAATTCAGATCAACCGAGTTCTCTCAGGTGTCCAATAATAGGGTTGCCAGTGTAATGACGATAATTCTGTCTGTCCGGATGCCGTAATGATTCCGTGATTTAGTTTTGCTGCAGGAGCAGGGTCTAGCAAACATGGGGAAGCTGTGGGGTGGGGGCGAACACGTATACACATGGCAACAGATGATGTAATAATAAACTATTAATAATCCGGACTGAGCGCATCATAGGCGGACATGTCAGAAGTTTAATACATTATTTAATTTGTTCCTCATAATAACCTTATAAAGTAGATATTATTAACTGATATCCTCATGCTCTGTATCTGGAAATAGGATATCAAAATGATTGAAGTAACTTGCCCAAAGTCACCCAGCTATAAAGTTATGGAGCTGGGCAGTGGACTCAGGTCTGTCACTCTCTAAATCCTTTGCTGTTCCCCACTTGGCAGCACAGTCCCTATCCTGTGCCATGGGCTGTACTAGATCCATTGCCCTGTCTGGACCCTTTTCTGTCCATCTAACAATTGCAGCTAAAAGACCGGGGAAATTAGGGATTTCTTGCCTTTGCAAAAACTAAATAAAATGTTAGTGTTTTATAAATTACCACTTTAAACAGGTGTGAGGGGAATACAGAAATAATAGGTGGAATTTAATGAGGCTGTTTGGCTATCTAAGGTCCTTTATCACAGTTGAAAATAAGGGACCTCCGATGAGCCATCAAAATGCTCAATTTTCGGTGGTTGCACGAGGGGCCTGACGTTCCTGCTCGCCAGAGATTGGCACCTGCGAAGTCCCCGTGGTTGATGCAAGCTATTTTGGGGGTGCAGACGTTCTCTTTCTTCCATTCCTCCTGTCCCTCAGTCCCAGATCCTGTTGCTTCCCCTAATTGCTTCTGCTGTATTTGGTACTACCTGACAGTTTATTAGGGAAGAGAGAAACTGCAGTGACTCATCATGAAACTTGCACTGTAATTACATTTCCACACACGCAGGCTCTTGTCAGTCTTACAATTCAGCTCGATATTGCATACATTAATGTTATTAGGATATTAACAACTGTTAGATGCTAGGCAGAGCAATCTGTTTTTTCATTAAGCAGTAAGTAACAATAAGTTGCAATAAGGAATAAGCAACGTTCTGGGATATGCCGTTGAGGGTATCGACAAAGAAGCAACAGCCTGGGGCATGGAGACAGACTCTGCATTGAAACCGGACATCGCACTGTAAACTCCCCCTCCCCCCGCAATTGCAGAAACATGTGATGTCACCCCATGTGCTTCCTGGGCGTGTCTGGCCACGACAGGCCTTGGAGGTTTTGAGTGCAGGGGAAACATGTCTGATGAATTGGAAATATCTAAAGAGCCTTCTCATAGTATCATTTGTGGGATACATTCCTAAGGCTAGACAGATGCCATTCTCTATGAGTTGGGTGGTCAAAAGGTTGCTTCCTTTTCTCACTTTTCCCCTCTCTTTGGCTCAAAGACCATTTTTTTCATATTTTACTTTACAAACTTAGCAGGGATGACCCCTCCTCTAATATTCTTCGCTCTGTCAACGTACAGAGTCTGATTCTATTGAAAGGTAGTCAGGCCTGATCTAAAATCCTATCTTAATCGATGAACTACTTGGTGATGGAAAATTCTGGCAATTACTTCAGCAAATTCACAAGATGGTGGATGAAATGGATGAAGTGCTGGTACGAGGATAGCAAATATCTTTTTCCAAGTTCTTCAAAGCAAAATGGAGTATGCTGCTTAAGAATTCAAAAAGGAAAGGGATGGGCAAATTGTTTGAATTTCTGCATGATGTTCTTCTGGTCTTTGAAATTATTTATTTATTTATTTACTTACTTAATTATTATTAGAGGGAGTACAGGTGGGGGGAAAGGCAGAGGTAGAAAGAATCTCAAGCAGACTCCACGCTGAGTGTGGAGCCTTATGCTGGGCTCAATCTCATGACCCTGAGATCATGACCTGAGTTGGAACCAAGGGTCAGGTGCTTAATCGACTGCTCTACCCATGCACCCTGAAATTATTTTTTTTTAAATAATTTATTTATCAGTGACAAATAAGAATTGTATATATGGAAGGTGTCCAAGATGATCTTTTGATATATCTATACATTGTGAAATGATTACACAGTTGAACATTAGTTCAATACATCCATCACCTTCCATAGTTACCATTGTTTTTTTCTTGTGGTAGATTTGAGATCAACTTTTTCTTAACAAATTTCCAGTATATAGTACATTATTATTAACTGCAGTCACCAGTCTGTACATCAGCTTTCCAAAATTTATTCATCTTATAAGTGAAAATTTGTACCTTTTGATTGGTATTTCCCCTTTCCTTCCATTCCCTCACCTCTGGTAACTGTCACTCTACTCTCTTGTTACTATAAATTCCACTCTTTTTTTTTTTTTTTCTTAAAGATTCCACATATGAGTGAGATAATCTGATATTTGTCTTTCCATGTCTGGCTTATTTCCCCTAGTATAACATCTTCTAGATTCCTTCATGTTGTTGAAAATGGCAGGATTTGATACTAACCCATTATCAAATGTGTGGTTTGCAAATGTTTTTCCCATTCCATAGATAGCCTTTTAATTGTTGATTATTTGCTCTGTTATGCAGAAAATTTTTATTTAAAGTAGTCCACCTTGGGGACACCTGGGTGGCTCAGTTGGTTGGACGACTGCCTTCGGCTCAGGTCATGATCCCAGAGTCCCGGGATCGAGTCCCGCATCAGGCTCACAGCTCCATGGGGAGTCTGCTTCTCCCTCTGACCTTCTCCTTGCTCATGCTCTCTCTCACTGTCTCTCTGTCAAATAGATAAATAAAATCTTTAAAAAAAAAAAAAGTAGTCCACCTTGTTTACTTTCTGCTTTTAGTATCTATTCAAAAAGCAAATCATTGCTAAGACCAATATTAATGAATTTTTCCCCTGTGTTTTCTTCTAGGAGTTTTATGGTTTCAGGTCTTAATTGATTTTGAGTTGATTTTTGCATCTGGTGTAATATAATTTAATTCTTTTACATGTAGATATCCAGTTGCCACAACACTGTTTATCAAAGAGACTATTCTTGGGACGCCTGGGTGGCTCAGTGGGTTAAGCCGCTGCCTTCGGCTCGGGTCATGATCCTAGGGTCCTGGGATCGAGTCCCGTATCGGGCTCCTTGCTCGGCAGGGAGCCTGCCTCTCTCTCCGCCTCTGCCTGCCTCTCTGCCTGCTTGTGTGCTTTCTCTCTCTCTTTCTGACAAATAAATAAATAAAATCTTAAAAAAAAAAAAAAAAAAAAAGAGACTATTCTTTCCCCATTGTATATTCTTGGCAACTTTGTAAAAAATTACTTGATTGTATATGGATGGATTTCTTTCTGGGCTCTCCATTCTGTTCTATTGTTCTGTGTGTCTGTTTTTATGATGATACCATATGATTTTGGTTACTACAGCTATGCAATATAGTTTGAAGTTAGAAATTGTGACTTCAGATGCCTCCAGCTTTATTCTTCTTCCTCAAGGTTGCTTTAGCTATTCAACGTCTCTTCTGTGAAAAATGCCATTGGAATTTTGATAGGCATTGCATTGAATGTGTAAATCACTTTGGGCAGAATGGATATTTTAACAGTATCAATTCTTCTAATGTATGAACATAAAATATCTTTCCATTTATTTGTGTCCTTTTTTATTTCTTCATCAGTATTTTATAGTTTTCAGCACATGGATCTTTTCATTTCCTTGGTTAAATTTATTTCTAAGTATTGTATTCTTCTCGATGTAATTGTAGGTGGGATTGTTTTCTAAATGTCTTTTTTTGGTAATTTGGTGTTAGTGTCTAGAATGCAATTGATTGTTGTATGTTGACTTTATATCCTGCAACTTTTTCTAAATTTTAGGTTTTTTGGTAGAGACTTTAGGGTTTTCTATATATAAGATTATATCACCTGCAAATAGAGACATTTTTACTTTTTCTTTTCCAATTTGGATGTTTGTTTTTTTTTTTCTTGTCTAAGTACTCTGGCTGGGACTTTCAGTACTCTGCTGGATACAAGTGGCAAGACCAGGCATCCTTATCTTATTTCTCATCTGAGAGGAAAAGCTTGTAGCTTTTCACCAAGACCAGGCATCCTTGTCTTGTTTCTCATCTGAGAGGAAAAGCTTGTAGCTTTTCACCATTGAGTAGGATGTGGGCTTGTTCTGTATGACTTTTGTTATGTTAAGGAACATCCCTTCCATATGTACTTTATTAGGAGATTTTTTTTTTCTTTTTAAATCATAAAAGGTTGTTGAATTTTGTGAAATGCTTTTTTTAGTATCAAGATGTTTAAATGGTTTTTATTTTTCCTTCTGTTAATGTGCTATATCATATTTATTGTTTAGCACATACTGAATTATCCTTGCTTTCCAGGGATAAATTTAACTTGATCATGATGTATGATTCTTTTAATGTGCCATTGAATTCAGTTTGCTAGTATTTTGTTGACTATTTTTGAATCCATATTCATCAGGGGTATTGACCTGTAGTTTTCTTTTCTTATAGTGTCATTGTTAGGTTGTGGTAATGAAGGTAATGCTGGCCTTGTAGAATGAGTCTGGGAGTGTTCCCTCCTCTTCAGTTTTTTGGAAGAGTTAGAGAAGGATTGGTATTAATTCTTCTTCAAATGGTTGATAGAATTCACTAGTGAAACCATCTCGTCCTGGACTTTTCTTTGTTGGGAGGGTTTTGTTTTATTTTGTTTTTATGTTTTTTTTATTACTGATTTTATCTTCTTGCTCGTTATTACTTTATTCAAATTTTCTATTTCTTTTGATTCAGTGTTGGTGAATTGTGTGTTTCTAAGACTTTTATCATATTTGTTGGCCTATAATCTTTCATAGTAGCCTCATGATTCTTTGTATATCTGTGCTATTAGTTGTAACATCTCTTTCATTTCTGATTTTATTTGAATCTTCTTTTTTCCCTTAGTCTAGCTAAATCTTTTTAATTTAATTTAAGCAACTTACTTTATATAACTAATTACATATTATATACTTTATATAATATGTTTTAACATAATATAAAATATACATTTCATAATATAATTAATATTTATATATTATATATTAACTTAATATATAAATAATTAATTAATTAAGATTAATTAATTTTATCTTTTAAAAAAAACCCTTTTAGGTTCACTGATCTTTTATTTTTTCTTTCCAGTTTCTATTTCATTTATTTCTGCTCTAATTTTTATTTCTTTCCTTATACTAACTTTGAGCTTAGATTTTTTTTTCTAGTTCTTAGTAATATAAAGATAGTTTTCTTATTTTTTTTCTTTTTTTCTTATTGTAGGTATTTATCATTATTAATTTCCCTCTTAGAACTGTTCTTGCTACATACCATTTGTTTTAGTATATTGTATTAACATTTTCTTTTGTCTCAAGGCATTTTTAAATTTTTGATTTCCTTTTTGATTTCTTCGTTGTCTGACTAGTTGTTTAGGAGCATATTGTTCAATCTCACCATATTTGTGAATTTTCCAGAGGTCTTCCCCTGGAGCTTTTAGTGGCAAAAGTTGCAGGGTTTCGTGGTGGTTGTGTCGACCATTGGATTAGTTTCCTCAGTGGTGAAAGCTGCTTGAGTCCTCTGTGGAGTAGTCTGCTGTGGTCTGCGAGAACGTCACCTGTGATAGAAGCTGTTGGGATCCACGGTGTTCACAAGGGCTGTGGAGGTCCTCAGTGGCGAAGCCCCTTGGCAACCATGGTCACTCCCGCCATGTGGATGCTATTGGTAGAACCTGTCCTCCTCCCTTATTCTAGCCACAACTATATGTCTCCCTTACACTAGCTCTGGGTGGGGTGAATCCAAACAGCGTCCTTCATGCAGTCCTGGAAAGGCTGAGGCAGCTTGTTGCTCCCACCACTGTCCTTTCCCTGGTGAGGAGAACTGCCTCAGGCTGGAGAGTTCTCTCTTGGCCATGAGGAGTGCTGGCCTGGGGGAGAGGATGATATAGGTAAAATGAAACCACTTTCCTATTCTTTCTGTGCTGTTATTCTCAAGTGCTTTCTCCGTTGTGTTACTGAAGCTTTGTAAGTGGATTCCTGAGGTCTTCCAGGGTTGTTTTTGTTGATGAATAGCTACATAGTTATTGTTCTTTATGGGGGATGAAGGATGGGGTCTCCTATCCCACCACCTTGGTGGTATCACTCTCTTGAAAATACTTGTGATTATTAGCTGTATTATATCCCAAGGCAGGAATGGAAGTGCTATGTTAGGAACAGGAATGGAAGTACTATGTTAGGCTATTCAAAAGGAAACCGAGTAATATTTCTGGAAAGAAACACAGCAAAAGGAACCTCTGAGAAGTTGTTCATAAGTTACATGACATGTCATAATTTGATGGGCTGGCGTTGCAAGCAACACTTTTAGGTACCACTTGGGCAAGGTTTATGTGTTACATTAATATTTGCCTTATTGCTGGCCATCTTTCAGAGTGTATCAACAAACTATTGGATTTTGGATGGCCTTATAGATTTCTCCCAGATTAGAAGTGTGTATTAACTATTTATAGTACTAATAGGTACTATTCTGAATTTGTTGAGGATAAAGGATTAAGGTGAAGCTTATGTCATGTAATAACATGTGTCATGTGATAATATGATATTGCATGAAGTAGAGGGGAAATCACTCACTTCACTCACTCCTTACCTTGCTGTGTCCCCTCCATCCTCCCAAAGGAAGAGAACCTATGTATATGGAGTTTGACCTATTTCAGTCTTTCTTTTTAGACTAATTTTATAATGACACCCTATCAGGATACAAATTATTTTTTCAAACCAGCTGGTTATTGAAATTTTTCTCAGAAAAGTTTTCCAGAGCAGAGAGGATAGCAGAATTTGAATTTTAGGAAAGCTGTCTCTTCCCTATTGACCTGTCCCTTAGTCCTTCTCACATTGCTTCTGTTTACCCAACCACCTACAGGCATTGCCAGTTCGGCCAGTTTCCAAGACACAAATTGGACCCATCTTGTAGTGGGAGGATAGCTCTGTGAAAGAGTGGTCCCCACTGATGTAGCTCTGTCATCTTGCTTCCATGAAGTAAGCAACCATTCTTGGCTCTAATGTCCTTCTTTCTCCATCTCTTGTCTCCATCATAAAAGCTACAAACAGAGTTTGGTGTGAATCTTTGGGGAAGACGAGCCATCTTCATCTGGTACAACTGCATTCGTGCATTGGATTTCTCACTAACAGGCTCAGCAACTGGTTTTGATGGAACTCCAAGCCAAGGAAGGGTGTCTCCTTCTGTCAGAAGTCAAGCCTTCCACCTCAGCTGTACTGTGGGGTTTAACTGGGAGTTATGGACGGTTGGATTATTACACTATGTGGTGATTGAACTCCTCGTGTGTCCCTGTCCCTTGTGTGTATAGCTGTTTGTGAAATCTCATAAGACTGGAAAGAGGAGCCCATACCAGATGGGGGGTTTCCTCCATCTCATGGATATAAATCAGTATAATAAGGAACTTCACTTTGATTCCTGATAGTTTTGGTTATTGGGTGATTTTCAGTAGATGAAGTTTAGTGGTTCACTTTTAGACCTCTGTAAAAATGCTACAAACATACAGCCCCTTCCCAGATTTGCCCACAGGTGAACTCTAAGAAGAACTACATTAGTGGATGTTATCATTTTTTTAAAAATGTGAACACACATTTCCCCCAACTACATTGTAGACACCTTGAAGAGAAAAAGGTCATATGATTCATTCTTGTGGGACACTATCACAAGGCGTAGCACACAGTTCGTGCTCACTAAATGTTTGTTGAAGAGAACTGATGTTGATGTCAGTAGTTGAAAAGGCTAATTTTCAGCCTCTAGTTTTGTTATATTTTTCTCCATTTTTGACATTTTAAGAAAACAATGTTAGTAGTTATTTACAGGTCTTACTTTTGACCTTTTCATCTGAATTAAAAATAAGTGTAGATCATTGGTGCATTTGATTCAGAAATTATAATTATGTTGTCGTTAATGGGAAAAAATGCTGGAAATAGCAAAACACCGATCTTACAGTTTATTTTCAGTGCAGACTGTCAGTCAGCTAGTCCTATCTGTCAGCATTCCCAGTTCAGCTGCATTGTTAAATAAACACATGTAAAATTGAATTTGTTGAATTAAAGAGTTATGTAGCAATTTTATTTTGTGTATAATTTCAAGAGAGATTCAACTTGCTCAGCAATGTATATAGCAAATCCTGTCAGGGTGTTTTGTTTAAAGAACATAATGGAGGAGGGTAATATTGTCTTTTCCATTTCCGTGTATTTTTTATCTTTGGGGTTTCTATAGTTCTCCATTGCTGTTGAACAGTGGGAGGCAAGTGTTTTTCTTTATTCTGGTGTGCTTAGACATAACCAATAAAATCTTGTTGGTAGAGGGCAGTTACTTCCAACATTAATATTTTATACAAAACTTGCCTTTGTGAAATTTTATATTAGAAAAGCTGTTAATAAGAAAAACAGTTCTGTTCTAGGCCACATATGACTTCATTAAATAAGATTGATATAGAAAAGAGATAAAGCACCATTGAATAATATTTGATTTGGCAAACTGTACATTAAGATTTTTTTTCTATAGGGAATATTATAGGGAAAGTGCTAAAAATTGTGTCCTCTTAGTACTAAAAATTATTATCTTTTCATGACACCCATTCCGGTCTTAGAACATGACTGTCCTACCCCATCATGGAATTTTTCAAGATTATTTTGCTGGCAGAATTTCAGGCGGTAATGGGGCTTTTTTTTTTTTTTTCAGAATGCCATAAAATATTATTATAATTACACTATGCTATATATAGTCACAACCATAGAGATTTATGTACAGGGCGGTGAAGGAGCCAAGAAACCATAAGCCATACTTCCAAAAGTATGAAATTGTGAGCAGGAGCTTACATCTGGACACAAAGATGAGCTCAAATTCCTGGATCCCTAGTTATTCAAGAGTACTCTTAAGAAAGTAGGTTACCCCTCCTCTAGCAGAAATGGCCAGCTGTCCACCAAAAATTTATGCTCCCCACCCATTGTGTGAACACACTGCTGGACAGAGGCTTCCAAGTTATGGTCTCAATTTTCCAATCATCTTTGCTTCTAAATGAAGCCATATGATGAATTCTCACAAATGGAAGTTGTGCAGGAATGAAGAGTATCATTTCTAGGGTGCTATGATTTTTCCTCTTCCACAGCCACTTTGCAAGCTATGTCTTAAAGATGGCAGAATCCTAACAGTATGAATCTTGAGTCTTGAATTATGGCAAGAAAGACTATCCACTTAACACTCTTTTTGGACTATTGTATAGAAGAGAAATCCATTTCTTCTGTTTTAGCTACTAAGAGTTCAGGGTTTATCTTTGTTAGCAGCTAGTGCAATCTTAACCACTGAAGCCACTAACCTTCAGTTTTTCTCATAGGTAAGATGAGAGTAAAGTCAGTTCAACTTCTTACCTACAATGACCATCAGGGTTCTGTCTGTGTAAGTTCATGCACGTAGACCATGGAGTATGGAAGGAGCCCTCAATAGGTGTTGGCTATTGTTATGAGGGTTTGCTGTTGCTATTTTTAAATGATCTCTGCAAATTTTTTAAGCACCAGCATTTCCTAGAAGACAAACAGTAGTAGACACCAAGAAATGAAGCATAAACATATATGGAAGATAATCAACAATGAGAGTGTGGTCAATGATGTCATTTTTTTTTCCCCTGGGGTTTGGGAAAAGGTTTCCATTATTTTAGTTTGCTGAATGCCGTGCACCATGGGTAACATTACCTTGAAATTAGGTCAAGCAAACAGTGTAGCATATAAAAATAAGGGATCAGAGCACTGTACCTCCAACTTTCTCACTTCACTTCTCTTACTTTGGGAGAGTCGTTGCTGAGTCTCTATTATTTCCAGGCCCTACACTGGTTGGTTTTACTTGTCCTGGAAAGCAGGAGGGATGATACGGGGGCACTCGTTGGCAAACTCCTAGGTGCCCATAGTGGGAAATCAGCCCGAAGGCAAAACTGAAGGCAAAGGTGGTATGAAGATAGAGAAGTAGACCTCTTCTTGATAGAAAGGTACAGCTAGACTGACCAGCCCTACAAGGAATGTACGAGAACTGAGAACACCCTGCTCAAAACTTGATCTACATCGCACACATTCCAATTTATGCCTCTGCCACAAGCTCAAGACATTTCAAGTTCACGATGCAAACAGTCTCTTTTCTAAAGCATTTCTGACTCCTTGAAGAAAAGTGATGATTTTTTTTCCTGACAAAAACCTAGCAAATATGCAAGTGATATTCCCCTCTTCAAACGCCATTCCATGAAGACTGTTGACCCTTTAGTTTACAAAGTACATCCATGTGTTTTGTTTTGTTTTGTTTTGTTGTATGGAGACCTTTCTAGGTTGGTGCATCTATTGCCTGTTACTATTTTATGCCATTTTTAAAATTTGCACATAGTATAGTGTGCTATTATGATTGCTATACACAAGGTAGTTGGGATGATGACATAGATGTGGACAGCTATAACGAAAAGTTAACTTAGAAATATACTTTCTCTGCCTTTATGTTTATCCAAGATAGAAGTGGTTTTGGAGAAAATAACAAAAGGTAAGATGTCCAATTCTAAAGAAAAACAAAATATAATTGTTCTTATATGGTATGTGTCCTATGCCATTCTCTGTGGCTCTTTGCATAGCCTTCTACCCAAGATAACCCATCCAAAAGGTTCTCAGTTCGACACGTGGTGTTGATGTATCAACAAAATGGGACCCTGTGATTACATTCAGAGTTCATGTAGGTTTGCAGTGCATGAAATTGGATTGGGGTCATAAAAATTGTGGACATGGCATCTCTGTAATGTGCTGCATGCTTTTTAGTAGAGAAGTTTCTACTGACTGAGCCCTTCTGTATCTGTCTCTCTACCTACCTACCTACCATTATTTATCTGTCATCTCCATCTTTCTACCCACCTCTCTATCTACCTATCGATCTATGGAGGAGAATGAATTAAATATTCCATGCTATTTTAGGTTTTCATACAAATTCTTTAGTTGATCAAAATATCTTTTAAATTTAACTTAGAGAAGCAACATAAAAATGTGTAACGTAGCAGAGCTTCTAAAAAGAACCTCAACTCCTGGAGGCTATTTTTAACTGTGCCATTTACGACTTCTGCTCCTCTGAAAGAGGTACTTGTTCTCTCTGGTCTTCGGTTTCTTTACTGGCAAGATGAAAACAACTTTTTATTGTGCTCAAGCGCCCGTTGTTATAACTTAATAAACACATAAAATGTAAATATAACATTGTAATTATAGAATTGATACTAGGTTTACATATTAAATTGAATAAGTTCAATAAAAACAAGTCTCAGTTTTACCTGCCAGTATTTTTTTTTTTTTTACTGATTTTATCATCTAATTAAGTAAGTGGTCTTTGTGCATCCCATGTCCATCTGGTTGTTATTCCCACAGATACAGTTTTCAAAATTTAAGTCATCACCATGACTACCTTGACAATAGTCACAGATCCTTTTTCTTGATGAAAGATATAAATAATCTGCAACCAAAATACATATATCATTCATGATTTTATCAGGCATTTAATATAGTTTAAATACCTACAGTGTTTTGGAAAATTTCCATTCCTTCAGAAACCTGGGAAAGCTCTGAGAAAACTGTTGTGGTAATAATTTCCCGATTTTTCTCTTCTGAAAAAAGGGAGGTGATGATAGACGTGGTCTGGGAAACATTCTTTCCTTCAAATAATCCTGAAATTTCTGCGCTTTCTGTTATGAGTGTCCAAAGAATGAGGTACTCAGTCACGTTTTCTTGAAGTCCACAGATGAGTTTGGGCTCCTCCATCTGTAAACATGCCCTACATTTCTCTCTGGCCCTCTCACAATGTGATTTCATCAGGATGGAAGGCAAAGGGTCATTTTGGATGTGCTCAGAAACACTTGCCCCAATTCAGAGGACAGAAATCATTGAACTTGGGGGAAATCTTTTCCCAGAGCTCACCCAGTCCAGAAATTCTTGGCTGAAGATAGTTGCTTCCCCACAGTTGATGAACAAGCCCAGGGTGCAGATATTTCCTTAACAAGGGAAACTCCCCCTTGTGCTAATCCAAAAGAAGAGAGGATTCCTACTCTTGATGAGCTCACGTCTAAACCATTAGTGTTTTGTTTCAGTTACTTCATCAAACTTATTATCCTTTCTCTGTTTCTTCTTTGATTTGCCCATCACTAGTAAATTGTTTTGTTTTGTTTCGGTTTGGTTTTTGTATTTTGTTTTTTCCTCAAAGAAACAGCCAGAGCTCTCTTCCACCTCCACTCATTTTTGGTGGTCTAGCCTGTTTCCCATAATACCAACAAAAGAGAGTTAATGGCAGAGATTTCGCAGGTTTCATCCAGTTTGGCTTTATGAGTGAGATGAAGGCGGCGGGGGGCGGGGGCAGGACGATGCAAAGCTCTTGATTTTACAGCATCGCTTGTAAAATGGACCATCTCCCCATCACACAAGGTGAGAACGGGATGACGGGCCTGCGTCCTGTCCCCTGGAGGACCGCAAGCGAACGGCCAGCTCTTCATGGAAAGAAAGCTCTCGCAGGAAGCTCCCTCAGTGCGGTAACGAGATGGAGGAGATGCAGGCTGTGCTGGCCACAGTTCAGGAGCCAAGGACTGAGAAGGTCCTTCACGCCATGTCCCCTCGCGGCTCCGCAGGCCACGCTGGACTGCGCCCCAGGCATCGCGGCTCACGGCTGTGGGAGCCCCAACAGAGCAGCCCTCTGTGCTCAGCGGCAGGCCTCTGGTGATAAGTAAAACAAACTGCCAGGCACTTGATGGTTTTCTCAGAAATGGGCTTTCCCTATTTGGAGTTCACCTGCCTAAACATCCACAGAGAGAAAACAATGCATGTTAGGCTGTAGTAATTCATTTCACACTTTGTTTTTCTAATCTCAAAACTTGACTTTTTCCCCCCTAAAGTACTCATGCTTCAACATTTCTATCTGTGTCTCTTTTCTGATTTTAAACTTTCCTCAAATCATTAAATCATTAAATCGATTTCCTTAAAATCGTTTCAAGGCAGAGCTCAAGAGCAAAATATTTGCACTGTTGATAACCTAAAATGAATTATCCTTAAACAGTTCAGTGTGCTTCTCCAGCACTCAGCTCCGTGGGGTGAGATGGTCAATGAGATGGGTGGGGGGGGCTTTACCTCCCCGGGCAGTCGCTTAATAGGGTCAGACTGGAGGACTTTCTATCCTGAGACCTCTGACAAGGTGCTAGCAAATTTGGGGCTATACCCAAATTTTCAGGGCAATTCACCTTTTCTGTTAAAAAAATATATATCCGATATATATTTCTCTGATCTCCTTTCATTTGGATAAAAGACGAATAAAGAAAACAAGTTCACCACAGCTAAGGAATACATCCTTTTTGGTAATTATTTTATTTCATCTAATTGTTTGAATTCAAATAGGCTTAAAAGAAAAAGAACAAAGCACAACCATGGTCAACAACGGTCAAGTTGGAAGGCATGCGTTGCTGCCTATTGTAAACAGGCTCAGAGTCTGGGATATTTGGCATGACCGTGAAGCTGGAGGAGGCTGAGCGCACGCCAGTGCTGGTAAGCACAGTCCATCCCATCTGCATTATGTCCACGTCTTTGGGACTTAGAGTCTGGCAAGCAGAAGGGGAGTTTATCTTGTTGGGAGATACGAGTTGGAAAATCAACCCAAATGAAACGGTGGAAGCCAAAGGGTGAGAGTGTTCTAGAAATGTTCTAATCCTTCCTTTGCTTTCAGTTGGATTGCATTACGTGACTGTATGCACTTATCATCGTAAGACATTTTTTGAAGAGTAGCTAGAATTGCAAAGACACTATTAAGGTGATAATACTAATGATACTTTAACAACTATGTCCACATTTGCATTATTAAAAAAATAAAGTAGTTAGAAGGCTTGGCTCAATTTTCTATCTATTGCCCAAATAGATAATTTCAATTATTGCCTTTTCGATGCTTTGCTAGCCGTATGCTTTTGAATTTCTCTACCATGCTTCTCATCTTTTGTGTCTATGTTCCGATCTTCATTTTCCTGCCATTTTCCTCTCTGTATTATCAGTGTGTTTGTGTTGTTACTCATGTTTCCCTTGCTGTCCTTAACTATTAGTAGTGGGGATGAACTTGGAATTAAAGGGGTTGGATTTATTTAAATAGGTGTCTGAATTCACTTTAAATAGCCATATTTTCTCTGAAAACTAAATCCTCAGTATCCACGCCCTTGCTTTAAATGGCAGTTGAAATTATATTAATGGTATTTTGAGACCTCTTCACCTAACTTTTTTTTTTTTGAAGATTTTATTTGACAGGCAGAGATCACAAGCAGGCAGAGAGGCAGGCGGGGAGAGAGGAGGAAGCAGGCTCCCTGCTGAGCAGAGAGCCCGATGCGGGGCTCGATCCAAGGACGCTGGGATCACGACCCGAGCCGAAGGCAAGGCTTTAACCCACTGAGCCACCCAGGCGCCTCTTCACCTAACACTTATTACATGGTAAGTTTAGCTCTAAATTTTGTATGAAGTGTTAACTTGGTTGATCTGTATAACAATGAAGTTATTACTTAGGAAACATTATTTTTATCCCCCATTTTCAGTTGAGGAAATTTACTTACAGATCAGGTAAAGACATTGTCCGTGCTCATATGGGAGCAAGTGTGAGACCCAGGATGTCAGCCCAGTCTGCGTGGTTCCAGAGACTTCTCTGTTCCCCACCTCACCAGGGCCTGCCAGTCTAGTTTTGCTGGCCAAAATGGTGAAGACAAAACAAAACAAGGAATAAAAGTAACAGTTGAGCCAAATAAACTTAAGTGAGGAAGTAGCCTTAATTTCAATCAAGTCAACAAATGTATAGTGGATGCATAATCCACAGCAAAAAAAAAAAAAAAAAAAAAAAGTGCCTCTTAATACACTGGCATTGGTACAAAGTTAGGTCCGGGAAAAGCAGCCAGCCAGGAATGGAAGGGATGAAACAAATCATCTCAGAAACTACACTTGCATTTACTCTGTTGGCTGGACTTTGTCAATCACCAACTGATACAAAAAAAAATAAGGATCTAGTCTTGCTAAAGAATAGTTTTACAGCCCTTCAGAGCAAGTGCCACCCTAATTTTGATTCTTGTAAAATTCCTAACTGAGGCTTTAAAAACAAACTGAGATCCCAACTGTAAACTAGCACTGTCACCCGTCTGGGAGTCAGGACCCATTCACCTGCTCGGGAATTATTGAGAACCACCCCCGTCCCAGAGCGTCTATCAATGTGGGTTATATCTGTCAATAATTTATATTAGAAATTAAAATAGAGGAAAATGTCAGTATTGAATCATCATTCATTTAAAAAGTAACAGTAATCCATTACATTTTGACATAACTGAATATTCTTATAAAAATAACTATCATTTCCAACAACAAAAAAATCAGAATGGCACAGTTTTAGATTTAAAAAAAAAAATCTTTATTGCCTTGTTTAATAGAAGACCGCTGTGTTCTCAGATTTGCTTCTCTGGCCGGTCTGTTACGATCTTGCACATCATGTACTCTCTGGAAAACTCCATCAGACCCTTGTGAAAGAAAGATAAGGAAACAGCAAAAATAATATTTGAGTTGATTATGAAATTTGCTCTGACCTCACGGACCCCTCCAAGTGTGTTAGGAACCCCAGGGATTCCCTGGCCACACTTCGAGAACCACTGCTATAGAATTAGTCTGTCAACATGATCATTTGTTCTGCTGTATGTCTTAGCCTCTTTCATCCAATATTATCTGAATTTGAACATTGGTAATTCAGTGTATTGCTTATCTGTGGTTTAAAATACATGACTCCTTTCTAGCGTTGGTATAGTTTATCTTAAATATGTCTCAGTAAAACATAAATTAAAGAAAATGAGGATGAATTTTAGTTTCAAGTACTCCAACACCCAAGAAGCTTCATAAAGGGAAGCACACAAAGTGAATTGAACAGATTGAGATAGACCAACAGAAGATAAATAGACAGACAGAGAGACAACAGACAAACAGAAAGAAAGAATTAGATATATATATGCAACTATCTCTGGGCATTTCCATTTAGCTTACAAAAACATGCATTGCTTCCTATCTATTGTTTCATAATGCAAATTAATCATCTATTAATTTGTTGTATTTACCTTTTCTACCTAGACTCTATTTTTTAATTTATTTTTTTAAAGATTTTATTTTATTTATTTTATTTTTTTTAGATTTTATTTATTTATGACAGAGAGTGAGAGAGAGAGAACACAAGCACAGGGGGGCTGGAGAGGGAGAAGCAAGCTCCCCACTGAGCAGGGAGCCCATATGGGGCTTGATCCCGGGACCCTGGCATCATGACCTGAGCTGAAGGCAGATGCTTAAATGACTGAGCCACCCAGGCGCCCCAAAGATTTTATCTTTAAATAATCTCTACACCCAACATGAGGCTCGAACTCACAACACCGACATGCTCTACTTACTGAGCCTGCCAGGCATCCCTGGACTCCTTTTTAAAATAATCTGAATACACAGAGGTGCTGATTAATTCCGTGATGACTGCACCACTCTTAGCCAGTTGAAATCACTAACTAGGTTGGAATAGCTAATAAAATTATAGATATTTTTAATTCTTGTAACAATTTTAAATGTGTTGACTATTCGTATTCCTTGGGTAGGCTTACTTTGTTGTGGCTGACATGCAGGCCAACAGGTAAGAAGAGTGTTTCTAAACTGGTGAAATTACTATTATGGAGTGTTTAGGTCCTTCAGTTTTCCCATGGACAGATAGACACGGAGTCTTTTACTTGTACACAGGATGCCTACCAATTGCCCTCTGTTTGTACATAGCCCTTGAAATAATTCTTTTCCTCTTTAGTGTCAAAGTCTGTCAAACACAGAGTCTTTTCTGTAAATATTATGATGTAGTGTTAAAGAAAATCATTGGTTTTTACTGTTTCAGAAGAGTCGTTGAAAATTTCCAACTTGGCATTTTGGAGAAAAGCACAAACCAACAACAATTTTATTTGAGAACAAGGAAGAGGACAGTTTTGCTCACGGGATGGTAAACACTTTGGAAAGAAAGAAAGAAAAAAAAACAGCAAATAAGAATGCATGTGTGTGTGTGCCCTGCCCTTTCTAAGAAAAGTTGACACTATAAGCATGTTCAAACTGATCCTCTCTGCTCGAGTGAAGAGGTTCTCACTGAAATATGTCATTATTACCCTTGGGCGGAAGCTTGGCGATGGGGGCCAACTATCCACATACAATAGGAGCGTTCTGTTTCTCGATTACTAAGGGGACTCTAAGGTCTCCTCCCACATTTGGAGGCGAGGAATCCTCTTCTTTGGCATCTTCTCTGGCAGCTTTGGGAAGGTTTGTTATCCAGTCTCAAAAGATGTTCTGGAAGATGGCAGGTGCTTAAGAATGACTTAAAAATGTGTACATTTACTCGGATCAAACCATCACAGAATAGGGTAAATAGATGCATTTGGAATCAAGGAGTTGCTTACTTCTTCCTCTCTTTGATAAGGGGCATTTTGTCTATGTTTTTAGACGCTAATCTGAAGCTTCTGTAGTCTCAAGTTTGTTGTGTGTGTTTTTTTTTAAATTAGTTGTAGGTTCAAGTTTATAGAAATAGCCCCTTTTCTAGTCAATCACCAAAATAGCATATTACATAATTAAGGCACATGAGCTCCAAATTAGGTGTTCTCAACTGCTGATGAGTTGAGAACAGGATGGGAGCTGGATCCACTCATTTGGGTCAAGAAGTAGCAATTGTTGAAGACAAGTCAATCCCAGAGCAAACCACATCAATGGTTGGGATGGCCAGTATGAAGAGGCAACATGTAATACACAGATGCGGCTAAAACATGACAAAGAACTCTGCCACACATTGGAACACAGTGCAGAAGTCTCTGTTTGCAGCATGGTTTGGGAATAAGATTTGCTTATCCAGAGTATTTGGAGTTAGACTTGTGCCCACACCTTCTGACGGGGCATTATCTGTGAAGCTAATGTACAAAGTAGCTTCTCTCTAGGGTCCCAGAACTACTGAGACCAAAATAAGATAACTACCCACATTTGCTTGTCTTGGAATCTCACCACAAAACAATCATTCTGTAGCATCCCAGTTAAGTGCATACATAGGATATTTTTTAAAAGACGTTTACTAATCAAAGAAGGAATCTAAATACAATTGCTCTCTACTCAAATCAACATTGTCCCCAAATCCCAGTGGTCTCCAGACAGGCCCACAACTAAGCAGTTCTTGAGGCTCTGTTGTTGAAAATGCATCATTTCCTCTCCAGAAGGATGGCCAGTTTTCCAGTACAGAAACTTTCCATCCAAGAGGTTTCCTCCTTCTGTATCATTTGTTCTAACATTTAAAGTTATTCTCCATCACTTAGAGTCAATTGCTGTCAGCTCTGATTTGAAGAACCCACTTTCAAATATTTTAGTTTCTGCAAATAAAATGATGCCATGATACAGAGCATTAACTTGTCTTTTACATACTTTTGATTCTGCACTCACTTTAGATTTCACTGATGGAGAGGTAGAGGACATGACAAAACAGCTGAGTCTGTAAAAAGCAGGAGGCAGAAGCTGAAATCGTACCAGCTTTTGGATGTGATGGAGAACTTGGAAGGTAGTATATTGGGGAAAAGTTCTTTGGAACGTAATGACTGGAGAAAAATCCTGGGTCAAATGCAGCAATTGCAGTGAATAATATTCTGATTTCGATTTGAAAAGAAATCATCTTTTCACAGACTGAAAGTTGAGCACACGGGAAGAGTGAAGAGGTATGTTCCATCTGTAGGTTACAGTGCACAGTGGAAATGGTCAATTAGAATTTCCAAGATGTGAGACAAATCACTCTCATGAATGGAAACTTTGATTTTGTTCTTAAACCCATAGTTTGCAGAGTCCTTGGAGGAAGGGCTTCTCTGTAAAACATCGTACAATATGCTGTTCCCTATTTTGAAAGAACGGAAAGTACCTTTCCACTGTGAATATACCCTTTGTGTTACTGACTGTTAGGACATGACAAGGCGACACAATTGATTCTTTCTTCTACAAGAGACTTCTTTGCTTAGTTAATACCATTGTTTGAGAGGATGAAGAAACAGGTTTCTGCGTTTCTTGGCGTTTTGACGGTTCTTGAGGTTTCATGTAACTTTAACGGAATAACGTGATGAAACAATCCACTGCGACATTGCACTGACCCTCATTGGCCCTTGAAGTCCAGGACTGAGGGAACTTGGCTCCTCACTGAACACATTCCCTGTAATGACAATTTTCCCAGGTCGGACAGGTAGTCTGTGTACCTGAAACTGCCCTAAGGCTTGATCCTGAGCAAGAAGTGGGTTGTAGATAAAGGCACACCTGGATATCAGAAACTTGCCTCTTGAACTTGAATATTTTTGATTATTATTGTTGACATAATGTCCAATGAGTCATTAGTTGAGTATAACACCCAAAGCTCATCACATCACATGCGCTCCCCAATACCCATCACCCAGTTACCTCATCCCCCAACCCTCTCCCTTCCCACAACTCTCCACTTGTTTCCTGGAGTCAAGAGTCTCATAAGAGGGTGTGTCTCCCTCTTTGATTTCTTCCCATTCAATTTTCCCTCCCTTTCCCTCTTGTCCTCTGCATTATTCCTTATGTTCCACATATGAGTGAAACCATATGATAATTGTGTTTCTCTGATTGACTTATTTTCACTTAGCATAATACCTTCCAGTTCCAGCCATGTCGATGTAAATTGTAGTTATTTATCCTTTCTGATGGCTGAGTAATATTCCATTGTATATATGAACCACATCTTCTTTTTCTATTCAGTTTCATTGAAGGACATGTTGGCTGGAAAAATTGGATAGTCACACGCAGAAGAATGAAGCTGGACCATTCTCTTACATCATACATAAAGATAGACTCAAAATGAATGAAATATCTAAATGTGAGAGGAATCCACCAAAATCCTAGAGGAGAACACAGGCAGCAACCTCTGACCTTGGACAAAGCAACTTCTTGCAAGACAGTCTCTAAAGGCAAGGGAAACAAAAGCAAAAATGAACTTTTGGGACTTCATCAAGATCAAAAGCTTCCGCACAGCAACAGAAACAGTCAACAAAACTAAGAGGCAAGCCACGGAATGGGAGAAGATATTTGCAAATGACATTATAGATAAAGGGCTGGTATCGGAGACCTATAAAGAACTTCTCAAATTCAACACCCAAAAAAACAAATAATCCAGCCAAGAAATTGAACTTGAATATTTGTAAGTATTAAATATAAGAGTAGCTTTGCCTAGGGCTTTCTGAACAGAGATACCTGATGGGAGCGGACTCTTAAGAAATAACCTCAACTCAGAGAAGCACTGCTGTGTTAAATTAGCTTCGTGGGGCATTTGCTCACTCACTTTAGCTGGGTGGAAGCTATGGCAGAGGAGGGCTAATATAGGCCCTGGAATTAAAGTCTTGCATTCAGATTCTTGCTCCGCATGTAGCCACCAAGGTTGGTTTCTTACATTATCTGAGTCCCAGACCCTTATCTCTAAGATCTAAAGTAATTATACCCACCTCACAGGATTATTAGTGATACTCGTGGGCATAACATACATAAAGTTCTTGGCTTAATATAATTTAATTCAGGCTAAGAGCCTTGCTAGGTTTTTGGAGCTGCTATAGCTTCCCCCTCTGACTGGCTCTATTATTTACATTGTTATCCATACGCCTTTCCTTTTCTCTAGTATTTTTGTTAATGTTTTAGTAAATTTTCATAAAAGGAGAACAAGTTCTTATAAAGTATGGAACATGCTGGGGGAGAAATATTCAGGAGACCAGACAAGAGAAGATGGATGTCATCCATGGTTTTATGCTGCTGGTGGAGGGCTAATGGGGCTTGTTTGAGACCTGACATGGCCTCATTCAGATCCAGATGGTCTCCTTGACCTTCCAAATCCACTGATCTTTTAGTTTTGATGTAAGTAAATCTAAGCACTGGATACCAACATTTTCAATACAATGGATTTTTAAATACTGAACATATTCTATAGACCATTCATACAGAGAAGGAAATTTCTGGAAAACCTTGCCTAAAGAGACAGTCTATTGGAATCCTTCAAAAGTTTAATAGTTAAAAATTGTTCTGAATGTTTACATAAAGCCCTGGGAATGAGGCAGGAAAGAAGACCTTTACCCACACCGTGGATCTCTTGCTTCAAATGATCTACATTTCAGATGAATAATGAGCGAAAATGTTCCCTGCTAAGAAGTCAAGTTAAGCTTTAGTAGGCAGAACAACAGAGAAATTTCACTCTTTCTTCCTTAAGTAGGGAAACCATTCTGGCTAAGTTAAGTCAATGTTCTTTCTTAGCAGTGAAGGGAAGAAGGTAGGTGATATGTTTGTTTTTGTTTTTGTTTTAATAAAAGCTAAATTTATTTAAAAAAATTTATTGTGTTATATTAGTCACCATACAGTCCATCATTAGTTTTTGATGTCATGTTCCATGATTCACTGTTTGCATATAACACCCAGTGCTCCATGCAATCTGTGCCCTCCTTAATACCCATCACCAGGCTCACGCATCCCCCCAGCCCCGTCCCTCTGTTTCCCGGAGTCCATAGTCTCTCATGGTCCATCTCCCACTCCAATCTCTTTTTTCCTTTTAGAAATGAAGAACACTCACCAAAGAAGAGAAGACATTTGTTTCACTGAGGTAAGCAATGATGTTTCCCTGACCCCAGATTCAGCTGTAAGATTCTCTGTGTGTGTCCAGGACAGGCAGAGCCTGTGGGAATTGAGTTCCCAACTCTGCTCACATAGTTAGGAGGCTACATTTGAGTTTGGATAGGTTCTGTAGGCTTCTTTTCCAAATTCTGCCCCAGATTCACATTGTCTGAACATTGTCCCCTGCAGTACCAACCAGTAATTTCTACCTCCGTAACAAAGTTCAACAGTTCTTAAGATTAACTCATCCTCCAACTGGGTAACCGCTCAGTTGTACCGTGGAACTGGAAGTCTTAAGATACCTATCATACGGGCCCTGGTGTCTCAACTGTTCTCCTTGGATATGATTAACAAAAATAACCTCTTTCTATCACGACAAGTGTTCACAAAGATTTTTCTACTGCCTTAATACCTCCAATACAATATAGGAGGTTTGGGGAAACCAAATGAAATTAAAATTAAGATCATTACTACGAAGATCTCAGGAGTTAGTACTCATACCCCTTCTTTTAGGTTATACGTGTTAAATAGCAAAATTCAACCAAGTATATTTTAAAGATCTTAGTGGCTTTAATCAATGATTCGTGAATCAGCAGCCTCCAATATAGCAAGTGTTACATTAGACTGATGAACCACGAACTCTATCTGCGAAACTAATAAGACACTGTATGTTCATTAATTGAATTAAAATTTAAAAAAAGAACTCTTCTGAAAAAATAAAAAATAAGTCCATCTGGTCTGTTTTCACGATTAGTCGCCTGTATTAAAAGCTTTGTTAATAATCTGTAAGTGGTGGGAGAACTCGGTTACTTAGTTCTTTGGTTTAAGGCATGATCAAGATAGTGTTTTTGTTTTCTCTATCTTATGCCAAAAAATTATATGTGAAAAATACTGAGCAGAAATGAGAGTTGTTGCCTTATATAGTACTTGGGAGTTTTCTGGGCTGTGTTACGAATATTTCACATTGAAAAAGTGAATATATCATCAGAATGTCAGGGGGGTACACAGCCAAAGAAAGAGGGCAGAAAGCCCACTTCGGTACACCTGGCATAGATTACACACATGGGGCTTATCTCCTCCTCAGAGCCAGAAAGCTCTAGTAATGTGCCCTCCATTCCGTGACACAACAGGGCAAAACTGGAAATTAATCACCTGGTGCTACCAAAGCAGTTCATTAAGTCGATCTGACAGCCTTCCCCCCTCACTTCTAGATGGCTGAGAATCAAGTAGTTGCACACCAAAATGTGAAGTTTTGAGGTTTTTTTTTTCCTTGATTCTTGGCACAGGTCCTTTATCTGTCATCATTTCATGTCCTCAAAGGCCAGAGAGATGCTGCCTGCCATCCTTGGGCAACAAAGGATGCCATGCAAAGCAGCTCAGAACTTGAGTTGTTTCAACAGATGCTGTTTTATGTTTTGCCAAAGAATGGCCCCTTTTATTTCTGTCATGAATGCAGTCTTTCATTCTGTCTCTAAATGTTTTCCAGTATTAAACCTAATCCTTATCTATCATTCTTTTTGGAGGGTAGGCTGTCCCTTTGCCTTTGGATCCAGCGTAGCCTTCACCATGTAAATATGGATTTGCAGAGAAATGGAAACTCCGTGTTCTTCACTTTACGGCTCCTGCTGATTTCTTGGTAGGGTAGCGGGGCTGTGTTTCAAGGTCAGAGTAGCTGAGCCAAGTTATTCCAAATGTAAGAAAAAAATGCTGAAGTGGAAATGAACAATTTTGCCCTGTAAAAATTCTCTGCTTTTGGGAGGTAGAACGATTAGAAAAGGTTGCTGGTGGAGGAAAGAAGTCAGATCAACAAGGCAAGCAAACAGGCTCAAGATGATTTATTCCTTCATGTTTGTTTCTTGAAACAGAACCAGGAAGGGCCAATGAAGGCTGAACCAACGTAATTTATAGGAAGGGAGGCCCTGCTACGAGGCAGTGGAGTTCTCTTTCCAAGGGTGTAATTGGGAGGGATGCCCCAGAAATCCGGGGCATGCCAGGCAGAAACGGTATATGGCATCTTCACAACCTCTGTGGTTTTCCTCCTAATAAAATAAAATATTAGATTTATTAAAATAAGATACTAGAATTATTCATGAAAGTAGCTTTGATGAGAAGTGGAATTGCTCAGAAATATTGTCCTAGAGGTTGGTTGTTTTCACAGCATAGCAGCAGTTTCTTCCCTGGGGGCATACAGCGGGCCCCCCCCCCCTCCGGTGTCCAAACCAGAACTCCTCCCACTGAGCCCTCAGGGAGCCCGTAGAGCTGGTTGGTTCCGTCTGTCTGACTGTTGTGCAGCTGCTCCAAGTCACTAAGTCTTCACTTCTCTTCTCAAATGCAAAGCCACTGCACCGGCAGTACATGGCATCTAGGAAGGAGGGAGACCACTCACTCTAGGGACGCTCACAGGTAGAGGCGAGTCTCCATAGGCAGTCAGAGCAGCAAGGAGAGGGATGGAGGGTTGTGCAGATCTGCGCAGATTTCAGCAGTCCTTTCTGTTCCCCTCTTCTTGTCCCTGGTGGGAACTGTCGAAATAGCTAGCAGCGACAGGCCCAGGGCGCACGGAAGAAGGACCTAGGAAGAAAGTGAGAAGCCGCCAGCCTGCGTGTAGATCAGATATGATTTAGTCCCGTCCTCCGTTACTATTCTTGATTAAGAGCCTAGAAATAACCATCTGGGCAATCAGACTCTTGTGTTAACATGCAATGTTGGCTAAATCCACAGGCAGCCGGCGGAGTACTATTTAAACTGGGTGCTAAGATAGGAGTGGGTCCTGACAGGCAGTAGTTAAGGGACACTCATCTATTCTCCCCGTGTCAGCGGTAATGATACTGTAATTCTCTCCAAAATGTGGTCCTTTTACTCTGTTTTGACAGGCTGGTTGTTATTCCAAGGGTCTGTGTTATTAGAGATACATAGACTAGGTTCTGATATACATACATGCATATGCATATGTTTGTAGGATTGCCTGTATTTGTGCAAGAATTCGTGGAAGTCAGTCATCCCTACTCATGATGTACACTCTGCGAAGCACTTCCTTGTGTGATTCAGAAAAATGTGGAAAGCATTTTAAGAAGAGTAAGTCCAGGAGAGGTTGACGTGTTTATTTTCCAGGACCTTCCTTTGTGTTTCTACCAGATAATTCGTAGGAACCAGACAGAATCTAAATAACTTCTAGGTCTTTAGTTTCGTGATTCCATCTTTCTAAACAGAAAATGAACACAGTGTTGAAGACACATGGACTCGATTAGTGGTTCAGAGCCTAAGGTTTGGTGTTAGGTTTCCTTTAAATACAACTGCAGTTTCTGCCACAGAGAAGTCCTGTGACCCTGTGGAATTTAGTAAATCTCTTTAGACTTCAGAATCTTTCACCGTAAAAATGGGAAATTGTATTAGCGGTCTACCTCATAGGTCGCTGTATGGATCGAAGGTGGGCAGGCTGGTAAAGCATTTCACAGAAGTCATGGTAAAGAATAATTAATACAAAAAAATGTTAGCTGCTCTTACGGTGATAATTATGAAAGTAATGGGAAACTTGCAGACGTTAACCAGCAAACACGGAGTAAACTTGATTTCTTTGCACTGACAGGTTTGGAAATCATTGGCTGGACAGATTTTCCCTGTCCTGGGGAAAGTGAAGTACATTTCTTGGTAAAGTAGAGAAGTAAATGAGAAGATATTTTGTATAAATCACCGAATTTCTTTTAGCCCTGAGTATTCTCACAAATGGCTTTGGGTTTTAGGTGAGGAAACACGTGCATTTTTTCAGTCAGTCCATTAACAATGAAGTGTGTGTGTGTGTGTGTGTGTGTGTGTGTGTGTGTATAAAATTGTCCTGGTGTTTATGTGTGAAAGAACCCTGGGCTCTGGGTTGGAAGGCAGGAGGTCAGGTTCAAGTATAGACTCCAATAGTAACTTACAGTTTTATTGTAGATGAGTTATTTAAACTTTGTCTCCACTTACTTCTATGTACACCTAAGGACTTTGGTTATTAAATCGTCTCAGCTGTAATGCAATCCTGAAATTCTATGACTCTCTGTCAGAAATGGTCCCATGAATAAAAACGTCCGCACTAAGAGGTGAACTAGGATGAACTTCCTTCTTGTCTGGTCCAGTGTCTCTCAACTTCACGTTTCTCAAATGAGAACTGGAAATCTCAAAAGTCTAGACAAGGTCAACTCGGTCAGCAACCTCCCCACCACCTAGCCAACAATGTTCTGCACAAAGTAGTGTCCCTGCAGCCAGCCCCGCAGCCCCAAACCCAGTAGATGGGCACTGGGAACCAACTATGTGTCAGGCATCGTGCTTGCTACTAGAAAACTAAGAGACAAAAGCTGTATCATCCCAATGAGACAGACACTTGGTATTTACATATTGTTAAATGCTAGGCAGGCAAGCACAAAGGAAAACTACTACATGTTCCTGAGGAGGTCTGCTGAAGCTTTCTACATCCATGTCTTTGGCAATGAGGTGATGAAGGGGTGGTAGACATTCCCAAGCCTAGGGAGCCACCCTTGCCAAGACACAAAAGTATTGTGTTGATGCTCTCAGAGAACAGCAATGACTTCATTACTGCGGGAGGGACATGGAAGCCGTTGGCTGAGGACAGACGCCCTGTCAGGTGGTCTGGGTTCAAGTCCTGGCTCTGTCAGGACTTGCTCAGGAGATTACTTAGCCTTCCGGCATCAGGTTCCTCACCTGTAAAGTGAGTATTGGGGGGGCTGTGTTTTTGGAATGTACTGGAAGTGGCTCTTTTGATTAGCATGAAGCAGAAAGGGCTGGAGAGACAGCTGAGAGTGGACAGAGTGGAGCCAAGATAGCAACCTGCTCATCACGAAGGGCTGTTTCACACGTGCGTCGCCAGAACGGGCCTTGGATATGGTGGGGATGGGGAGTCCTGACGTGATTTGTACCAGAGAGTCTGGCAGCCGTTTCCATAGCATCGCAAAGGATAGATTAGAAAAAGGGCAAGTGGGAGGAAGAGAGTCATTTTATGGGGAACAAAAATGGGTTGTGGAATACACCACGTTGTGGTTTAGGTGACTGGGTGTGACCAGGGATGCCCGAGGAAGTGGTACAAGTTGTTGGGAAACGTGATAAATTCAGTTTGGTTGAGTTGGACAGTGGCCGTGGGCCATCAGCTGGAGATGTTCAGATGGTTAGAGAAGACCTTCACAGAGAACAGCATCTCAGAAGGAAGAAGTCTAGGATGCTGCTGTCCCACAGACGCCTAGAGGGAGCCTCGGAGGCAAGTTCTCTAGCAGCCACTCACAAAAGGGTAAAGAAACAGGTGACGGTACACTTTTTTTAAAAAAAGATTTTACTTATTTATTTGACACAGAGAGAGAGGGATAGAGCATGAGCAGGGGGAGGAGCAGAGCGAAAGAGGGAGAAGCAGGTTGTCTGCTGAGCAGGGAGCCCCAAGCGGGGCTTGACCCCAGGACCCTGAGATCATGACCTGAGCCGAAGGCAGATGCTTAGCCAACTGAGCCCCCCAGTGCCCTGGTTACAGTATTCTTAATTACACATTTTATTTAAAACAGTAAATCTAAAATGTTATTTCATTCTGTAATCAATACAAAATTATTAACAAGACACACTGCACTGCATTTTGGGGAGGGGGGGGTAGGTCTCAAATGCAGTGTATACTGTATACCAAGCACATCTCAAGCCACGTTTTGAGAGCTCAGTAGACACGTGGGTCAGTGGTTATTAGAGGGAATCCAGGCACTGTGATAGGAGCTGAGAATTTAGTGGTGAAAACCACAGACACAGTTTCTCCTTCTTTAAACTTTCAACGTGTTAGAGAAAAGGGATACTGTTGGCCTAAAGGTTCTCTTTGCAAATTAGATAAAGACAGAGCTTCTGAGCAGAGCTGCCCCACTCCTGGGATCACGGAGTGCAGGAGAGAGTTCTCTGCCTGTTCACCTCTTCTGCTCCAAACCTTTGCCTAGAACAGATGCCCCAGGACACCCAGGCCACTCTTCAGGGAATACAGACACAGGTCATTACAAGATAACAGGCTAGTATTTTAATGCAGGAATTTCCTGCAAGGGGGACTCAGATGTACAGAGCTCAGAGAAGTCCACTCTCAAAGGAAGGGTGACCAGACAAGAGGCTAATGGAAAGATGAGATAGTAATTCTCAGGGCAGCTCATGGAACTAGGAGAAGTTCAGGTCATAGGTGGGAGGGGATGGGTGGCAGGCATGAGACTGGAGAGTCCAGGGGCCCCCTCTGTAGAATGGGTTAGGGACCCAAACAGCAAGCAGAGCCCTGGAACCAATAACATCGGTGGTCATCTACAAAGAAGTCAAGCAGGAGGAGCAGTCAGGAATAGAGGACGAGGGGCGCCTGGGCAGCTCCATTGGTTAAGCATCTGCCTTCAGCTCAGGTCATGATCTCAGAGTCCTGGGATCAAGCCCTGGCATCGGCCTCTCTGATTTGTGGGGAGTCTGCTTCTCCCTCTCCCTCAGCCTCTTCCCCTGCTTCTGCACTATCTCTGTCAAATAAATAAATAAAACCTTAAAAAAAAAAAAAAGAAATACAGGACAAAACTCAGGGACAGGGAAACATAAAAGGCACTGAGAGAGAGAGAGACTATGAAAGTGGCCCAGCCAGGTGTCAGGTGCGGCAGAGGAGTCGAGGAGAAAGAGGGCTGTGGGATGGCTGTTGACCCAGCCACCGAGGCAGCCTCGAGGACTTGGGTGAGCAAAGCCATGAGAAAGGGGAGAAACCAAGCAGCAGGAATGGAAGAACAAATGGAACGGGAAAGAAGAGAAGATGCTTTTGGGACCTGAGTAAGGAATTTAATGCTGCTACACGAAGAAAAGTTGTTTGCAGTCCTCTTTGGTTTTTTGGTCTCTACTCATAGGATACCAGCCCATCTTTAGAATTTCTGTTTTCCGCCTTCACTCTCCAACACTACTACATCAAAGCAGATGAAGGACCTGCAGAAAAGATGAATTCTGTATTCATTCAATAAATACTGCTGAGCACTTACTTCAAGCCGAAGTAAGCTTCAAAGCCACAGGTGCAACCAGGAAACAGCGGATTTATTGATAATTTGTTATGTGTCAATGACTCTTCTCACGTTTTCCCAGGAATCCCCTCACTCATTCTTCCCCACCTCATCATGGAGCACATACCCTACTTACCCCATTTTGCCAATGAAGAAAACACCAGCTCGTAACCACCATGGGACCGGCAGACCCAAGACAATCTGGAGGATTTGGTCCATTATCGCTTCTTATGGGAACTGCGGTCAAAAGTCTTCTCTTGAAATTTCTTCCCTCGTTAACTCCAAGCACTCCAGGGCACTTGAATTTACCTTGTTACTCTTCTTTTGGGTCATTTGCGTTGTTTTCATTACATACTGCGATGTGGTGCTTCTTGTTCATTTCTATGTGGACCCTTCCAATTCTAAAATTTTCTCACTTTCCATTTTTTTTTTTAAATCATTGTAATGAGAGGGTCACCTCTGGTTAGCTTCTCTATGGATAGAGTCTTGGCATGTGAAGTGTGGCTGAGGGCACCCCCCTCTCCTTCATCTTTCTCTTTATGACCCTCTCTTTCCTTTATCCATTGAGTTCAGACCGTGCTGATCCGATGACCAAAGGTGCCTAGCCTGATGCCATCTGTCACAGAAAACATGAGCAAGGCTCCCCCAGTGTTCCGCAGATTCCTACCTTCCAAAGGATCTCATCAGAGCATAAGAGCTCTTCCCGATAATTAGTAAATGGTCCTCACAACACCCCTGGGAAGTACCTGGGCACACAGCAAAGATACACAGAGCGTAAATGAGCCTTTCCAGAGTGCAAGACAATTTCCTCCTCAGTGAAATGGGGACAGTTATAGCGATCCACCTTCCTGGGGTGTCAATTACCGTCTGAAAGCCCTGGGAACTATGAACCGCACCAGGAATATGTACCCTTATCACACTTGCGTCGCACTTAATTGACATTCTCCTTTCCCCTGACCCTGCTACCTGCAAGTCACACCCCAGTGACACCCATGGGTTTACATTTGGCCCTGGCTATTGACACGAAGTCTGCCTCTCTGCGTCAGAGATCTGCCTGGATCACTCCAGAGCACACAGGAACAAGCCTGCCAGGTGTTGATGAGCCCACGACAAGCAACCTAAATGGAATTCTGATGGGCCTTCATGGCCTTGGACGTAAACATAATTAATCAACCCAGAAGACATTACTCTAAAGCTACAAGTAAATCAGAGCACAGAGGCTGAGGACCAGGGGGGAAACGACAGATCGAGTTGGATGGTAGGAATCCCCAAAGCCTACCTGAGCAGCATGCACATGAGGGAATATTCCAGAGGAGTTCCTGTGAACAGCGGGCCCCCTGACCCACCTACCCCTGGGCCTTGGTTGACCCCTCCCTCTCTCCCATGCTCTGCCCCCGCCATCTTGTTCTCATGTCTCTCCTGTCTCTCTGATGAATGGAAACTTGGAGCCCCAGGCAAGGAATCCATCCTGTACATTAGTTTGAGTTAATTAAATATGAAACACAGTTACAGAAACAAAACCACGTCTGCTCCACTTCTCCTCACCTGTGGAATTGCTCATGCATTTCCTGGTGGGCGCATGGACCATTGGATTCCCTCCATTTTCTTGGTTTCAAACTTTCTTCCATGTACATCATGTTATACAGGAGCTTTGGTTTTGATTCTTCTTGAGCTGACCTGTGAGCCGTCTGCTCCAGAGGAAGGGGCAGGAGGGGCTCAATGACAATGCATGGAAATCACATTTTCGAGAAGAGAGCTCTCCTATAGTTTTCACTGACTCCCTAAATCCCTGCTGCCCCTAAAAAGATGTGGGGCAGGGATGTAATCCCACATGCGGAGGAGGGAAAGTGAAGATCAAGGAGAAGAAGAGGGACCCGAATGATCGTCAGAGATAGAGTCAGAAGCAAATGGGTAAATAAACAATCCAAAGAAAGATCTTTCAAATATAAGCCAGGTCATTCTTTAAAACCTAACTCTTACTAGAAAATACCACTGCCTCATGCTTTCTAGCCCAAATATGGGCAGTGACATACTCTCAACCGGGAGCTTTCTTAAGGGCGGAGAAAAGCCCATGCTGTCGCCTCTGTGATTTCCAGAAAAGCTGCAAGAACTCAAGCAAATCATCTCTTGCTATCAGAAAGGAGGCAGAAGAAGAAAGTCAGGTAAATCAGAGCCCATTGGAATAATTGCATGAACTCCTCAAACCTAGACGACTAGAAAGCATCCCCAGTTTTCATCAGTCAAGTGCTTACTGCAGGATCGTAAACCTGACCTTGGGTGGATGGGCGCATAAAGGAGAAAATGGTTCAGTGACCGAGGTGGAAATTTTTACATTCACCTTAGGAACACCAGGAGCGAGTGTCCACATTTTAATTGGAAAGCTGCCTTCGACCATCATAATAAAACTCTGAAAATGCAAGGCGAGTTGCAAATAGAGCGAGGAATGATTTCCAGAACTCTTCTTTCCAAATGCAACATTGCCAACAACGCGGCTGGAAAACCATCCGCTGTGGAGCCAAACAAAGATGCCTCGTCTCTAGTCCTCCACCTTAGGTGAGAAAACAGAGCATGCCACGCCAAGATATCAACACTTAACTCTCTGTCATGAGCTTAAGAAACATTTCCAGCAGCTCAGGCCCTTGGTAGTGCAGGGGAGGAGATGGGAAGAATTCCACCCAGAGCTCACAGTGGTGTCGACGGTGGGTACAGAGATAGACAAGCAGGCGCTCGGGAATAGTCTCCGAATAAGCTTGTCAACGCCAATTTAAAAATACTCTGTCAGGCCGTTGGGAAAGACGTCATTATGGAGAGAAAACTCTGCTTTGGGTGGCTGATAAAAACGAACACAGGATTTAAACTTTGGAGAGGAATGCTTTCTTGATACTTTGTGCTACACTCCAGAGACGAGGCATCATAGGAGAAACGAGAATGTAGAAAGCAAGGAAGGTGTTAACTCATACCATGGAAATGCATGAAATGTAAACTTAGATAAGCAGCAAGTTACAATATATATTTTTGAGCCTGAATTGTCCAGTGTAGGTATTTACATAATGTAACGTTACTGTCAGTCCTCTATCGATTTTTTGCCATAGAAACCTGGTGAATGAAAGACCCAGGGTGTTCATATATTATTTATTCATTTATTTGCGAGATTTGTCTAGTATATAGGTCTCCAAATAGCTAACAGCATTTGCCAGGCTCTTCTACACTTGTAATGTTTAGCATTAAGACCTTGAAAACAAGCAAAGAAGTAGGAAATTACTTTCATTTTTTGTGGGCACCGTGGCTATGTAGAGGGGCAAAACAACATAGATTAATTTAATGAATTTCAATTAGAAAAAAAAGAGTAAAGAATAACACAATGTAAACATTTCTTTAAAAATATATAAACACTTGTAATTCATATGCCAAAGAATGATAATTCTATGTCCCCAACGATACCAAAAGCCTGGTCATAGTGCATGTAACAGCCTAATAAGACACTGTTCTTGGCTGGCATTGATGCTGACCACCTTCCAAGGGAGGTTTATAGTCAGGTGATAAAATGTTCATAGGCCTAAGCACAGCAACAACAGAGAAATTCAGATTTCTTCCTTCCTTCCCCTCCCCTCCCTCCCCTCCTCTTCCCTCCCTTTCCCTTCCCTTCCCTCCACTCCTCTCCCTTCCTTCCTTCCTTCCTTCCTATCTGTCTCTCTCTCTCTCTTTTCGATAAGGGGTCTCCGAGGATTTGTTCTCGGCCCCAGAAGAGCTCTGTTTCTCACAGTTACCTCTATTCACCTGCTCCCCCCAGTGCCTCTCTGGGTGATTTTTTTTTTTTTTTAAGAAAATGTCTCAGGCTTTTATAAATGCCTCAAAATCTCAACACTGTAGTGCTATAGAAGGCCATATGTGCGTTGAAGGGTGAGATTTTGGGTGTCCAGGGAGATATAACAGGATGGCCAGTGTCAGATCAGTTAGCTACAGGTTGGAGGTAGAATCCTAAGGTCTCATTCGCATGGAGGTTCTTACAGCAAAAGTTCTTGTGTTCATTAGAGAACAAACAGGTAATCGCAAAGAGATGCTTTCTGTCTACGTTTATGGAAGGAAAGGTTTGGGGTCCAAAGAATTGATCTGGGGACACTTTCCCCATCACCCCTTCCTTCCTCCTGATGCATTTCTTGTGGAGCTCATAATACATGGCAACCGAGTGGACGGAAGGGGACTGAGGGTCAGAAGGCCTCGCTCCCACCTGTTAGCAACGATCCGCTTGCATGTAGGCCAATCGCTAAAATCGTTCTGAGTGTCTGTCCTCATAAGAAGCTGAAGAATGTCTATGTCCCGTGTGGGTAACATAAGTGAGAGAGTTTGGAAAATATTTCACAGGGCTAGATGAGCAGACCAGCACAAGCCTAGAACGTTCTTAAAGTTAAAAATGTCATGGATGTTCCCTTGGCCCTTCCTTTCTCCTCTCCTCTAGGCTGGCTTTTGTGGACTCATCTATTGGTTCAACTTGCTTGAATGAGTGAATTCCAACTACATATCAGGTGCTGTGGCAGGTCCTGGGGTTTTGAAGTTTAATAACAGAGGTCTCTTTCTTTAACTCACTTATCATCCCACAGGGGAGACACACCAAACTAGAGATTAGCCTTTGAAAACCCCCCACAAAGTCATCTGTATGGGCTTCCATCCTCATCAAAGACTTTCTGGATGAGGTGATACTTCAGACAAGGGGTGGGGGAAGACAGGCAGAAGATGGCGGGCTGAGGAAGCGAGGAAGCAAACCACCGTCGAAAGAGAATGGTGTACACCAAAGCTCACGGGTAGAGGAGCTTTGAGGATTTGGGAATTCCAAATGGGCTCCATTTTACTGCAGCTCAACAAGAGTGGTGGAGAGAGAGGGCAGGGCATGAGGCTAGGATGACGGCAAGGACCCTTTCCAGCCACAGTAAAAATCCTGGTCTTTATCCAATGTTGGAGCAAACAGTGAGCGGTTGTTGTCTCAGGAGAGATCAAATCTGTGCCGTGGGTGTGTGCAGATGTGTTGCATGTGGGGACCGGTTGTCATGGAATAGTTTCCATTTTGAGATCATCCAGATTTGCAACCTCCCACCCCCGTATATATTCATTAACTGGCGGGGTGATGTCCTTCAACACGGTTTAAGTTTTAATCCATCTCAAAATGGGAGTCATTTGAGTCGCTAAAAATTGGTAGGTGTTCAGCGGTCTGACTTGAATGAGTGATAGGATTAAAATCCAAATGTGAGGAAACAGAACTTCACACTCTAAAACCACAATCACAATGTGGCCAATCAGTGGGATGTGTTTGGACAACTGCAGTCATTACGTCATGGACAAAAAAAAAAAAAAAAGTTATGGTGACTGATTGAAATCGTCACTTCCTGGTATTTATTTTAAGAGAACTGAAGGAAATTCGGAAAAGAAATTACAATGACTTGCTGGCTCATAAGTAAAGATGGGTTGATTTTTCCCTTATAAAATATTTAATTCTCCTGATTCTCTGAATAAAATGTAGCCATTGTGGTGAAATCTGTGCCCCCCAAAGATGGTTATGATTATGGTTTGATGGGAATCGTGGTGATGGTGAGCTATCATATGACCGTATTTCATTCATTGGCTCTGCTGTTTCTAGACCCCTTGTATTTCTTAGCTCTTCTAATGGTAAAAATTAATTTGTGAAAATGAAATTCCATGTACATTAAAGTAAATCAGTTAACATGAGGGAGTTTTCGAGGGAGACATGTTTCTTTTGTTGCTGCTGTTGTTCCTAAAAGCTTGTGATTTTTTATTAAAATTTTCCAGTCCCTGTTTCTGTAGCTTGTCGGTGGTGTGAGCAGTGTTTCGTGAACCCAGGCAGTAGAGTCTCACGATGTGCTCTGTATGTACAGCACTTGGTCTTCTCTCTCCTTTCCCCACCCCCTGTCCCTCTCCCTCCTTCTTTCACTACTCCTTGCAAGTAATCTTTTCTTCTTTTTCTTTGCCCATGCAACCTTTGGCACTGATTTTGTCCAGGCTTCAGAAATTATTTCAAAGCCTCTTCTTGCTTATTTTTGGAGACAGAGTTTCACCCGAGGGGAATTAATTTCCTGACCTCTCCTGGTTCCTAATAACTAACACACCCACTCGAACCCACATCTAGGCAATTACGGTTTATCCATAATCTTTGAAAATTAGTTAAAATTACTTAAAAATATTTGTCTTCTATTGACATGGAAATAACAACCTCAGTTCACTTCCTGGTGTTTCCTTTTTCAGGTTCAGCCCAACAACTTCTGGGCTTCATGCTCGAGGAGACCTGCAGTAGATAATTTCATGACTTTTCCAAGCAGACACTCAGGTGGAGGTACGTGACAATTATTCACCTGACATCAGGACACACGTGCTCAGAAGAATCTTTTACTTCTCAATAAAGCAATTAGGAGTAATATTAAATCCAAAGGTCCTTTTTATTTTTGTTTTTTAATAACAACAGCTTTTGCCACGCTCTTTCTCGTTGAAGCTATACTCAGTGCTCTGCAATTTATGTTTTAGCCTCCATAATGTTAGCAAGATATTAATATATGCATGAAGAGTTGCAGTGAACATAATTACAGTGGCAAAGTGATAAACACAGAGCTATTTTGCCTGGTAATATTATGTATTTAAACAGTTTATTTGTTCAACGGTTTTAACTTTAATTATATTTTGCCATTTGGGATTTTTAGACATGTAACCATCATAGCCCTTCTCCGACTATTAGTCTAAGAAGATTGCACTCATTGTAAAAATAATCCCTATTTGTTTATTTAATTTTTTTTTTAATGCCTTCCAAGTAAACTAAATCGTGATAAACTTTCTTTGCTGCTGGTATTATGTGACTCATTTGGATGCCAAGCAAATCATTCTCCATTCCTGTGTGTGGCAGGGAGAGGTGCCCCAACGGGGTTGTGGCTCCAAGCCCGCTGGCCTCGGGAGCTGTGCTGAGGTCTCTCACGCCAACTGGGGGGGGGGGGGGGGGGGGGGGTAATGTTAGTCCCCCGGATGCTGGCTCTGAGGCTCTGGGAGACTCTCCAGTGCTCTGGGAAGCACACTAACACAAAGTAAACAGGCAACCTGTCCCTTAGCTGATAAATGGATGCAGAGGGCCGGCCGCTCTTCGTAAGCCCCAGGATAGTCCTCCCGTGCTCAGCCACAGCGCGAGTCTCTCGGGAATTCCCCTTTCCAGGCAGTGAGGGGGAGGTTGGAGCCACGCAAGGAGGTGAGTTTCTAAGAATGTAGTGGACTCAGCGACGTCACTGAAGAGGCGAACTGATGTACTGATTTCTCTCTTGCAAACTGACTAGGATATGATGAGCTCATTTAATGCTTCTGCAGAATGCAAAGTCTTCTTTGGGACCAAACGTCTTTTGCTGCCTCCCAGCCCCACACGCCTATTCAGAAATCTGTGTCTGCAATGTTCTTTTAGCTGAGACAAATCATTTCTGCATTAAATGCTCTTTATAAAAGTGGATTTATTTTCCATATCTAACTGAGAGACACATTTGGTTCAGTGTGCAGAGTGTTGCTGTCGGAGGTCCAGCTTACATAGGGTCAAGTGCACAGGTCTTAGGTGTGTGGCATGATGACCCCCACTTACCTGCGTCCTCAGGCGACTGCCTCACCGGTCACAGAAGAACATGAGGGTGAACCCCACAAGCTCTGTCTTGTCTCCCTCCCCGGACTCCGCCTTCCCACCAAGTGACTTGCACAGAAGTACTGATTTATATTTTCATAAAAGCAGATTTAAGGCTAAAAAGATAGTGATTGGAGTACCTGGGTGGCTCAGTGGGTTAGAGCCTCTGCCTTCAGCTCAGGTCATGATCTCAAGGTCCTGGGATTGAGCTCCGCATCGGGCTCGCTGCTTGGCGGGGAACCTGCTTCCCCCCACCCCCCGCCTGCCTCTCTACCTACTTGTGATCTCTCTCTGTCAAATAAATAAATAAAATCTTTTAAAAAAGAAAAAAACATAGTGATCACTTCCTGATAAGATACTGTGATTAATTTTATTATTTTGGCATCAAGTATTTAAGCACAGTTCATCCCTGATAAATGCAACTGCAAAGCACCATGTACTACAAGGGGCGGAAGTTTTCCCTCCTTCATTCATTAAACATTTGTTGTTATGCATAAAATGCATTAGTTGCAATAAATAGATTAAAACAAACAAACAGACAAGCAAAAACCCCAAACAGAAAACAAAAAAAACCACACCACAGACCCTGCCTTGCAGGGGTTTAAGTGTGATCCTTTGGCTATCGTTTGAGCCACAGTCGCCAATGTGCATATGCGTGTCACAGACACACACACAGTCATACAGAGACATGCACACACACAGGCACTTGAAGCTTTGATCTATTTTATTCCTTTTCTCCCCATACATAAAAAAAGGAAAGAAAAGAAGGGAAGGAAGGAAGAGAAAGAAAGAAGAAGGAAGAGAAAAAGAGGAAGGAAGGAAGGAAGGCAAAGAAGGAAAGAAAAAGAAAGAAGAAAGAGAGGAAGGAAGGAAGGAAGGAAAAGAAAGAAAGAAAGCAGAAAGAAGGAAGGAAGGAAGGTCAGACGATGTGGTTGTTCTGTTGGATGAGCCAGTTCATTGGCTCCCACCAGACATGAGATCAAAAACATCCTATAAAGACTTCCAGATCAGCAAACATTCTTCTGCTCCTGGTAGATTTACTCTGGTATCTTTGGTTTGCATTCTCCTGGCTTGTGACTGGCTTTCTGGTCCTGCATTTGGACCACGAGCTTGGTTCCTGCTGACCCCTTTCCTAGAATGTGCTCCACTTTCTCTTGGTCCATGTTCTGAAACCCATGCACCATCTCCTTGGACATTTCTGGCTGCTGACTCTGGTCTCAGGGACACCCCACTGCTACTAGAACAAGAGCAGAGTTCCGATTGTGGCCTCTTGCTATAACAAGGTTCTCTTGGCATAAATTTTTGCATTTATAATCAATTTTCCCATTCCCTTGGTTCCACCAGAGAATATAAAATTTCCTTGTAGATTCTCTTTCCTTGGAAATTTCCATGGAATTGTCCTGAAGTATTTCTATATGACTTACCAGGTCTGTTATTCTATTATTATCATTATCATTATTATTATTATTATTATTATTAGTGTTGAAGAGGTTTTTTTGTAATGCCCTTGAAACAGGATGCTTTGTGGTAGAATTCCTGTTATAAGAACACGGATCTTTAATGTGGCCGGCAATCCCAAATGACTAATCCGTACACACTCCTACACTTCTATACACATAGTGGCCTTATAGTTCTTGCAAGAGTTGTTTAGCTATTAATTATTCTTTCAGTTTTCAAGTGGAGATAGGACCCCACCATGAACTTGTCAAGCTTTTTCCCTTTACAAATTTAGCTTCATTTTGAAAGGAAATATAATTGGTGAAGCCCATTGCTGTGTGCCATAAATTACAGGTATCTGGCATGCATTAAAAGGAAAGGAACAGCAAAGTATGCTGGGACTTCTATATAAAAAAGAATATATACCTCTATGTATTCCTACAGAGAAGGAAAAACATCGCAGTCTGGACCTGGAGTGCTTAAGCTACCATGGCTTTCTTATTCTCTTTCTTGTTTGTACCAACTGGAGCTATTTGGTTCTATGTTTTCTGGCTCTCTGCGGTTGGCAGGTGTTTCTGGAATCCAAGAAACTAAAGCTTAGTCTGTGTGTATAGAAGAATGCCAGGCTCATTCATTCATTCCTATAGAGATAGAAAGAGTGACCCAGTGGAAAGCATTTCTTCCCCTAGTCCTTGTGCTTTTCTCCAAGCTTTTAGGATGCACCCTTCTTCTGCCTGTGATACCATCTTGGACCTTTTGACTCTTTGGCAGAGACTCTGCAGTCGAGCCTACAAAATGATGAGTTCCTTCTTGGTGCCACTCCTCGTCCTTGTTGTCACCTTGACATCACCGCTGGCGTGTGTTCCACTGTGGTTGGTGCATCAGGTATGGGGTGTATCTCGCGGTATACAAAAAACACCATGCTAATCATTTATGCATCTCATTGTTGAGGCTTGGAGCCACTTTTTTGAGAAAAAGAATAGGATTTCAAAACCTAGCAAAATAATCCCAAATGATCACTTAGGAAAGACTAAGATCTGGTGAAAAGTCCATTGGTGCTTCGTTTTGTAAAGTGTAGAATTTGCTTCTGGAGTTGGGTTGGTATTTTGCAGAATATTCCACAGCTGTAAATAGGGCCTCATAGGGCCTTCATGTGTTCTCACGGTCTTCTTTCGAAGCTGGATGGCTTTCTCTCAGAAATGTATTTTGGAGCTAATCATTTCAAATTGCTCATAGATGCACATAATAAACTGGTCTTTGACATTGTTTCCTACATAATTTAGTTCTCGGAGCAGTTTCTGTTTTACACATTTATGACTTCTTCGTAGTTGCGCCAATACACCAGACGTAGTTATCGGAGAATGAGCTGATGTTTTCCCATGACATTTGCTAGAGTAAAATAAGAATGAATTGTTGCTCTGTATTCCCCTGTTCCCCTTTCAGTATGTGTGTGCACGTACATTCTTCAGTAAGTTGAAGTGTTTCCTTAAAAAATTTAACTAGAACTCTCTTTTGAGCCTTCCTGACATATTATGTGAGAATAGTATCCGTTTAAATTGTTTTTCTTTCAAAGTCACACGTGGCAGCTTAAAATAACAAGCAGATAATGCACAATTAGCCTTTTCCTTTAAAATCCAAATGAGGAAGAGTGCACGTGAGCAAAAATGGAAAGAACGGGAGCAAGCACGCAATCATTTCTCCTCAAGTTATTCTTTGATATTATTGGCACATTTAAGAAAAAATTCAAAACGGGCCAATTTTGCCTATTATTACTGCAGTCTGTGACTCACCATGAAAGCTGCCATTGAGTCCTCTGACTGGATTCAGGCAGGATAAAGGACTGCGTTCAGACCACCACTGGCCATAGGACATTGAAGTAGAAACAGGGAAGGAGAGGCCGTGGAGGGAAGTGTCCCCTGATTTTATGCCCTCTGCAAGTGCTGTTTGCATTCACGGAAGGAAACTGCCACCTGCATGCTCTGTGGTAATCATGGAATATAAATCCATAAAACCAAGAAAAGGCCCTTGCAGGACACAATCAAGTGTCATCATTTTCTTGTTCTGCACCGTCCCACATGTGTAATGTATATTTCTGGGTACAGGGCGCATGAAGAAAGACTTTATCACCCATTCCATAAAAGGCTGCAGAGGATATGAGATTCACAACCGATAATGACCAAACAAAAATCTCTTGTTTTGTGCCCAGATAATTTTTAGCATTTTCACTAAATCCAGCTTAGTTTATGCTAAATGATTTTGCATGTCCCAGTTAAAATTAGAAAGAGCATGAAAACTGAGCGTATTCCTACAAAATAATGTAGAGTCCTTCCCACTGGTAACTAAGTGATATTGTAAGCGGAAAGCATATCTATATTGCAAAAACTAAAATATTAGCAATGAGTTTTTGCTGGGTGAAATTCAAGATAGTTGCCTGATTTCAAAGTTGAGCCTAAAAGAGGAAAAAGGTTACATCCATTAGAACAAGTTTCATATTTGTAAGGCACTCACATTTTTGGGGAGGAAACTTGTTACCTAGAATATGTGAATTTTGCCAATGAAAGAACCAAGGATCTAAATGACCCACCCAGATTTATTAAAGGAATCATTGTAAAACCAAGACTAACTTCTTCTAACTTCTAAACCATTGCTTTCATTCTTCCTCTGTTCACTTTGGTCATCCAGTCCATTTTGGACAAAAGGGAGCATACCTACATTGATATCCAGAACCTAAGATTTTCAGAATTTCAAGTTGAGTTGACTTGCCAATTTGTTTCCCAAACTTGCTTATTAAAACAATTTCTGACTCTGACCAAAATTGAAAACATGTAAGTATTGAAGTAAGACCACATGCTGTTTTCACCCAACTTAAAGCAGGAAATGTTGGCAAGGATATAAAATCCTTCTTGGATGGTTTCCCATTGGCTTCCAAAGGGAGTAGATAAGCAATGTATGAATACCCAAACATTTGTTGTTTTTTTTTTAATCTTTACTAAATCCTTATACAAACTTAAACAATCCTGTCCACTACTCATTTATCTACACAATATATGTGGAAACAATAAAGGAAAATCAATGAGACATTGAGTTGGCAGGAGATTGGGACCCAAATTCAGTGCTTGGCTTTGAAAAGTAGGGCAGAAGCAGTGCTGCTGGGACATCCCACTGGGAACGGAAGCCAATGGTGAGCCAGGAGAACGTGCTGCCTTTGGTGTCTGCAGAACTGGTAGGACTCAAATTTGTGGATGTGAAGCCAGAGCAACAGCCCATTCATTACTCATCTGGAACACAGTTATTTGAGCTGATAAGATGGATCATAAAGGAGCTACAATCTGAGATTTGCCGCAGGTACCTCATATTATGGAAGCACCTGCCAATACTATTTGTGATGATTAGCAAGCCTGGAACTGCAGTGACATGAGATAAATAAAGTGACAGTATAAAACCTGTGGTAGGCATTTCCTGAATTCACATGTATTCTGAGCGAGAGAGATGTTGTGTTGGATGCAAATAGAAGAAATTATCTATTTACACAGTTTCTCTGTTCATTGAATGAAATACACATTTTTAAGTGCTTGGATCTTAAAGAAGAGGAGATGCTATGGCTTTAGATTGTGTTTCACAGAAAGAAAGTGCGCTAGCCGACTTCTAGACTGAATAGGCTACAGATTTGCCCCCCACCCGATGTAAAAATCCTGTCTATAAATCCATCAATAGAATCTATTTTTTTTCTTAAGTTAGACACATAATGATCTCCCAAATATTCAGATCTAAAATTTTTATTGTTAATTATATTTCTTGACTGTCACCTTTATATCTTCATTTAATTTTTCTGGTAAAAATGCTACATTGGCCTTGCAGAAAAGATTGTAATATTTTAGATTTTGGATTAATAGAATGGATAGTGACATGCTTGGCTATTTGTTACTGAACTGATTCTAAAAGGACAAATACTGTTTATTTCATTCTATGTTCTTTTTAACTTTACTATAGTTACCCTATATGAGCCATAGTATAAATTTGGGGGTATGTTTAATTATTTGTGTGTCTACTTAGGACTTTTTAGACCTCAAGCAGACCTATCAGACACAGAAAACTCTAAAGGAATCTCTGTAAATTGCTTTATAATAAAACGAATTAATAGTGACGCAGTTAAATAGGAAACATTTTTTAAAGTGGTGATGAATTAATACACCACTGGCATTTCTTAGGCATAGGAATGCCTGTATTTGTAGTTCTCTGTTTTCTTATATATTCAAGGAGAAAGAAATGTGATTTCCCTAGTTTTATAAGTAGGAGGATATATTTTATTAATTCATCTAGCCATCATTTATTGAGGAAATGCCATTGCCAGTGCCTGAAACAGGGAGAGCCCATGCTATCTTGGAGATTTATCCCAGTGGGAAAGAGAGAAAATAAATATCATGGGTATAATAATTTCAGATCCAGAGAACTTCAGTGAAGGAAGTCAAACAGGGTAATGCATTAGAGTTTGACTAGTGGTGAAGGGACACTTGTAGAAAGGAGAATGAGAGAGAGAGGGCTCTGAGCTCCTTGAGCTTAAACAGAGATGAGAATGATAAGGAAAAGCCAACATGCCAAGATGCTAGGAATGAACACTGTACACTCTGAGCCTGGAAAGTACTTCACAGATATAAAAAGTGGGAGCACTTTAATAAAACACCTTGCTCTCAGCTGAGTTCTTCTGTGAATTGCAGTGGTTCCTCCCCTGCACAGACTTGATGGAATTCTGTCCTCATGGAGGCCTGGAGAACAGGTCCGTGTTACTGTCAAGCCTTTGGTCTACCTTCTGGACAAGACGCTCTGAGACTAGATTCTCTGTGAGAGCACTGCGCAGGGATGTTGGGGGTAAATACCCAAGCTCCTTTCTCTTTTTCCTGGATACATGACAGTTGTGATTTATCAGTTTCCTCAGCAGTTAGGTGTTGCCATGTGATTAACCTGTACTAAGAGGGTGTGAAGGGAACTGATAAGTGTCCAGGCAATCCCTCTCCTTTTTTGTCATGTGTTTGGTGGCATTCAGGGAACTCTAAGACCTGAAGAGGGTGGGTCTACGCAGTAGACAGTGCCTAGATCACTACATAGATATATGCAAGGCAATCTGCTATTCAGGAGGACTTATTTGGAATTAAATATGAGTAAGTAATCTACTACTCTTGTGTTAAGTCCCTGCATGTCTTAAAGCAGCTGGTGCGGTAACAGTTAAACTAATATGCCTACTACATCTCCTCCTGCACGTGTACCCTCTGTGTTCTCTCCCCTGTTCTGACTGAACAGCCTCCCCTACAGCTCCCAAATTAGTTTCTGCAGCCCAAATGTCTGCATCTCCCCAATTCAGAATTAACCAACTAGCAGATTTCAGAGATGGGTCCACATAACGCGAGGCTGTCAGTGAGTGTCCCACCATCTCAGGGTACAAGAAGAGAGTGGGGACAGAAATCTACAAGCTGTGATACTTTGTTCCTGGCATGGCTTAATGTATGCTTTGAACCAGTTTCTAGGAAGGCTTCCAGAAACTCAGGTGCCAGGCTCTTTCCTAGTTTCGGGGCTTATGGTGTGCCTGATTCAACACCTTCAGGATGAAGGAGAACACAAGGTACATGTGGCTTGAATTGAAATCTTCCTAATGTAAAATACAAATTATCTTTAATTTTTAAAAAGTCATTCTTCCCTCCCCCTTCTTACATATGCATTCTCCCTTTCAGACAAGGCTCTCTTCTTCATTTCTTCTTCATTTTTTAGTGTCCTTCCATCTGTCTTCCAGTGACAAGTGATTTAATGCTTACAGTAAAAGTCATTAAAACTTCTGTGGTGAATGGTGGGGAAATTATGTTGAGAGTGGTACTAAACTATTTTTAAAGAACCAAACAAGGGGAAAGAGACTTAAAATTCAGTTGCAGGCACATGAATTAGTGTAAGTGTTAAGAGAAGGATTTCCTATTCTTCATTGTTTTGCATGTCACAGAGAAGGAAAGGTGTTTTTTCTTTGAAGACTTTCCCATTCTCCTCTCCTGGTTTGGATATCTGAAAGACTTTAGAGGCCACCAAGAGCAAGTTGTGACTCTTCAGAGGATAGGTTAAAAAACAGGGGCTGAGAATATTGGTGGGGGGACATAACGGGCTTTAAAGCCAAACGGGTCAGACTGATTCTGCCATTTTGTGTTTCCATGTCCAGATCTCATTTTTCACAGGGGTGATAATATGGTTTACCACACAATGTTGTTGTGGTGTAAGCTATGTAAAGTGATTGGCAAGTAATAACAATGGTAGCTAAAACCATAAGTAAATAAATAAAATAATGAAGTAGGGTGCTTGGGTGCACCAAGCTCTGCTTTAAGTATTAAATGTATCCTTGATAGGGAACTCTAGTATTGCCTCCCCATCACAAAGGACAACATCAAAGAAATAAAGATTATGTAACTTGCCCAAGATGGTATTCTAAATAAGTATGAGTTCCTGCTACTTTCTTGGAAATGGATACTGTTCTTGTTATTCTGTCCTGTCCCTCTCATTTCACCTTAAGTATGCTGCTTGCCTGCAATTCAGACTGAAGAATTTGGGTGCCCAGTATCTGTCAGTCAAGAAGAATCAGATAAAAATAGCCAATTTTAGTACATTCAGTCTGTCAGGAAAGAAAAAGGATATGAAAGAAAATCAAAGAAATCCTAAATAAATGGGAAGACATACTGTGTTCACGGACTGGAGGACTTGACATAGTAAAGATGTCAGTTCTCCCCAGCATGATTTATAGATTGAAAATAATTCCTATCAATATCCCTGCAAGGTTGTTGTGGACATGGACAAGCTTATTCTTAAACTTTGTATGGAAAGACAGGACTGAAAAGCTAAAATTATTTTGGAAAGGAAGAATAAAGTGGGAAGGATCACTCTATTCAATGTTAAATCTTACTCTTTAGCTACAACGGCAAGACAGTATAATATCAATAGAGGGATAGACCCAGGTATCAATGGAACAAACTACAGAACCCAAAAACAGTCCCCAAAACGGAACCCAAAAACAGATACAAAAAATGTACTAAGCTGATTTTTGACAAAATTACGAAAGATAGTCAATGGAGGAAAGATAGCTTTTCAACAAACGGTGCTAAAACAACTAGACATCCAGAAGCAAAAATAATAACAACAACAACAATAATAATAATAATAAAATAAGATTTAGCTTAAACCTCACATCATACCTTGTACAAAATTAAGTCTAAATGGACCACACACTTAATTTAACATGTGAAACTATAAAACTTTTGGGAAAAAAATGTAGAAGAAAATCTTTGAGAACTAGAGCTAGATGGAGAGTTGTGAGACTCCATGAAAGGAAAAACCAATAAATTGAATTCCTTTGCAATGGAATAACATGGGATGCCCAGCTGGTTCAGTTGGTAGGGCATATGACTCTTGATCTGGCGGTCTTGAGTTTGAGCCCCACATTGGGTGTAGAAATTACTTAAACATAAAGTCTTCAAAAAATTGGAAAACAAAACAGAAACTTCCACATTGTGAATGACCCCATAAAGAGGATAGAAAGACAAGCCACAGAGTGGAAGAAGATGTTTGCAAAGCACAAAATTGACAAATGAGAAATATATTAGAATATATTAAAATATAGAATATATTAAAAACTCTCAAGACTAAACAGTAAAACAAATGATCTAATTAGAAAACACATAAACTATACGGGCAGACTATTTCACTTAAGAACATGTACAGCTGGGGCGCCTGGGTGGCTCAGTGGGTTAAGCCGCTGCCTTCAGCTCAGGTCATGATCTCAGGGTCCTGGGATCAAGCCCCGCATCGGGCTCTCTGCTCAGTGGGGAGCCTGCTTTCTCCTCTCTCTCTTTCTGCCTGCCTCTCTGTCTACTTGTGATCTCTCTCTGTCAAATAAATAAATAAAATCTTTAAAAAAAAAAAGAACATGTACAGTTGGCAACTGAGCACAAGAAAAGCTGCTCAACAGCATTAGTTATTAGAGAAACGCAAATCAAAACCACAAGGAAAGATCAAGACACACTCATCAGAGTCGCTAAAATTTAAAAAAAATGAAAACAGCAAAACTGGTGAGGTTGTGGAGAAACTGGATCGCTCATGAATTGCTTGTGGGACTGTGATGTGGTATCATCACTGAAAAGCCTGTGAAGGTTTCTTACAAAACTATAGGTGTGAGTAGCATCCGACCCAGCAATTGTGCTCCTGAGCATGAATTAATCTTATGTTCATATAAAAACCTGTACACAGATGTTCACAGTGGCTTTACTCATGATAACCCCAAACTGGGAGCAGCATGAAGGTCCTGCAGTGGGTGAATGGTTAAATAAACTGAGGTTCACTCTTGCTGTGGAATACTACTTAGCATTTAAAAAAAGAATAAAATATCAATACACGTGAAAGTTTACATACATTTTCAAGGGACTTATTCTCGGCGCAAAAAGGCCAATTGCAAAATGATAACACATACTTAAAAAATATTTCATTTTTATATGACTCTGAAAATGACAAAATGATCCAGACAGAGAATAGAGTAATGGTGGTCAGGTGTTAGGGTAGGAGGATAGTGTATCAGTATAAAGGGATAGCAGAAGGGATCTTTGCAGTAATCGAGCAGCCCATATCTTGACTGTGGTGACCGTTATGTGAATGTACACTGGTGGTAAAATTGCTCGGAGGTTCACGTACAGTGGTGAAATCAGAATAATTTCTGCAGACCGAATGAATGTCCATCTCCTGGCTTTGAGATCATACTATAGTTATGGAAGAAAGTACTGTTGAGGCAATAGGGGTTGGGTGGATGGGACCCCTCTGTACTATTTTTGCAATTTCCTGTGAATCCATGAGTATTTCAAACCAAACAGTTAAAATGTAACTTTTAAGTAGAAAAAAATTACCAGCATAAAGATCCAACAATAGATACAAAGTTCATGACGAAAATTACAAACTTTAATGATGCTCACAAGGGAAAGCCTGAAAAATAGAGGATATACTGTGTTTGATGAGGGGAAGTTCCAACATCATCATAAAGAAGGGAATTTGCCTACAATTAATTCATAAATTTAATGTCATTTCTATTAGATTACTAATGAACTTCTTTGCGGAACTCAATTTATTGAAAAATTCAAATGGAAAATACTATCATATGTACTATAGAGCCCTTAATAACTAGACTTTTGTGATAAACATTTCATAATTCATACCTCAGATTATTATGCGGTGCACCTGAAACTAATATCATTATATGTCAATTGTATCTCAATTAAAGAGTTGAGGCACCTCAGTGGCTCAGTTGGTTGAGCATCCGACTCTCCGTTTCAGCTTGGGTGGTGACCCCAGGGTCGGGGGATTGACCTCTTTTTTGGACAACATGCTCAGTGCAATCTGCTTGGGATTCTCTCCCTATCCCTCTGCCCCTCCCCATCTCTAAAATGAATAAATAGATCTTTAAAAAAAGGAGTTCTTAGCAAGTTATAATCATTACAGCAATAGTTCAAGAATAGAAAAAAATATTAATAGAACAGAATAGAGAAGGTAGAAAAAGAACATAGAAACTCAAGTAGAATTATCCAGTATTGGAGAAAAGAGACTATTCAATAAATGGTTTTAGACCAACAGTTTATTCATATAGAAAAAGAGGAAATGAACTCTCTTTCATAACTATTCATTTATGAAGCTCAATGACCATGTATGAAGAACAAAACTATAAACAATGATGTAAAACAGTTAAAAAAAAAAAAAGCGCTAAATCCTTTATTAGATCTGAGTTGGGAGAGATTTCCTATGGAAACATGAACAGCACAGCACCTAAAAGTAAAGATTGACATGTCTGATTACATTAGAATTAAAAATTTCTATTAAGCAAAAATTACATGAAGCAAAGCACAAAAGGGAGTAGATATTGGCATGCATGGAAACAAATAACAACAGGGGATTTGTACCCTGAATTGGTAAAACATCCTATAAATAGAAAGAACAAGGGACGCCTGGGTGGCTCAGTTGGTTAAGCAGCTGCCTTCGGCTCAGGTCATGATCCCAGCGTCCTGGGATCGAGTCCCGCATCGGGCTCCTTGCTCAGCAGGGAGCCTGCTTCTCCCTCTGCCTCTGCCTGCCATTCTGTCTGCCTCTGCTCGCTCTCTCTCCCTCTCTCTCTGACAAATAAATAAAAAAATAAAAAAAAATTAAAAAAATAAAAAAAAAGAAAGAACAAGAACCCAATAGAAAAAAATAGCAATTCATTATAGAGAAATTAAAAATTACCAAATGAACATATAAAAAGATACTCAACTTTTCTACTGACCAGGGAAAGGCAAACAAACAAATAAAATGGCTTATTATTATAAATTGGCAAAGCAGATATTGCCTGTGGTAACATGTCTTGGTGAGGACAGAGGGAGTAAAGGATTCCTATACAAAGGGCTGCAAATTTGCTTCACTTCTGAGGGTGCCAATCGTCGATTCCTTTATAGGAGTGCCGCAACTATGATTGTGCTGTTCATGGCAATACTGCCCACACATCGCTGTAGATACATGAAATCAGTACCACCATTTTGGAAAGCAATGTGGCTATCTTAAAAAAAAAAAAAATGCAAGGTACACATAGCAAATGACTCAATCATTCTACTACTGGATATTCTTGAAACTCCAGCACATGCCCACAGGATGTCATAACGCGACGGTTATGACATGGCTGTTCCTAAGAGCAAACAAAAAATCTAAACAAACAAGAAGGGAATAATTGAACTAGATTTATAACTATCATCAAATACAAATCTTAAAAACATAGCACTAAAGAAGACAAGAGAAGTTAATTGCAAAAAGATATGTAGACGATGTCAAATGTGTGTAATGTTAAAGACTCAGAATCGTGGCTAGGTAGATGATAGATGGAGAGATAGATTGACAGACTGAATGACACATAATAGGAGCACAGAAATGCGATGGGAGTGATACACAACAATGTCAAGGAAACAAGGGATAGGAAAAGGTAGGGAGTAAGGTGTGAGCCAATACGGTAATGTTTTCCATCTTTTAAATGATCTAAAGTAAATAAGATAAAACTTGTTAACATCTGGTTAGTCTCAGGGGTAGGTACATAGATATCCATTACTTTGTGTATTTAAAATATTTAATAATTTGAAATACTTTTGGAAGAACAAAACAAAAAGCAAGCAAGCAAGAGGCAACTGATGGGTAGGAATTTTCTAAGTAATAAATCTTCCTGCGGTTGTATTATTTTGTTTTTCAGACTCCTGAAGCAGCAATCTGGAGAACGAAACGTTCCTCACTGAGGATTCAATGGGGGATGGAGAAGGTGACAAGTCTTCTAAGTGACAGGTTGGGGAGGGGTGACATCTCGCAAACAAGCCTCCTTAGTTGTGTGTGCACCCCAGGGTCAGGACAGCTGGGATGTTGTTGGGATTTTTAACAGAAGTCAGCTTGGCAGGATCGTAGAAGCAGTTCCCTCTGGTTGGTAAGCGTCTTCAGGAGCGCTCACACCTGCCTGCTCAGGTCTTTTCCTTCTGGGCTTGTGAAGGTCAGCAGGATGGGCCAGCACAGCCCAGCTCCTCACACCCTTGACAGCTTGGAAAAACATGCCAAGGGTGGCCGTCAAACCACCGCTGAGTTTGACACAAATGAAAGATTTTTTTTCTTCTCCTTGGCAGTTACTCGTGGGGGAAAAAAAAAATCCTATATAAAATGATTAAGTTCCCAAATATTTCCAGACTATTTATGAACTTGCATCCTATTTGCCTCTTTTTTTTTTTTTTTCCCTCCAGACTTGTTTTCATTGTCTGTTCCCATCTCCAAGCAGCAAACAGAAATTTCATGTGGCTTGTAGAAATTTGATCTGGCTTAAACACAGAAGGAGACATTTGTAGCTGTCACTAGATGTGTCAGCTTAGGAAGACCATGGCATTACCTGAGCCTTTGTTGTTCCATCTATAAAATGGATTACAAAATGGATTATGTCGCTAAGGATTAAACAGAATTAGTGCCCAGATAGAGAACTTGATACGTGTATCTACTGTTACTACTTGGGAGGGCAACCTGGACTCTAACTGTCAGAAACATCATTACCTTAAAGAAATGTAACATTGTAAACAAAAGAGCAGGAGGGAGTGTATTCTGGAGTATGGTACCAGAAATTTTGGTAGGAAAAGCCATGGTCCCTTGACAAAACAACATTCTAGAAAATGTTTTTTAAAGCATCTGGGAAGCTTGGATCTCAAGACAGCAAAGTAATGTTTGAAACATCATCTCTAGAACCAGATCACCTGGCCTCAAATGTTGGTGCAATGTTTGTTACGCCATCTCGAACAATCTACTCCCTCACTCTGTACCTCAGTTTCCTCCTTGGGCTGTTGTGCAATACATAAAGGAGTTGGTAGATGAGACCCTCACAGTAGTCCCTGACACCTATAGATTCTGATGGTCTTTTCGAAGCGTCCATTTGTCCAAGCTACACCTGCCAGGATTTCAATTAAACACAAATGTAGGTGTAGCTGTGAAGGTCTTTGGGAGACACCATTGAAGTCCATAATCAGGTGATTTTTCTAAAAGGTTTTACTTATTCTTGAAGGGGAGGAAGTGGGGAAGGACAATCAGACTCCATGCTGAATGTGGAACCTGATGCAGGGCTCGATGTCAGGACCCTGAGATCATGACCTGAGCCAAAACCAAGAGTCAGATCGTAACTGACTGAGCTCCACAGGCACCCCTTAGTTGATTTTAAAGGAGGGAGATAATCCTAGATAAAATGGTGGCCTGAGTCCATCAGTTGAAAGCTTTTGAAGCAGAACTAAACTTCCCTGAAGAAAAAGAAATCAAATCTTCTGTGGAATGTCTGCTTCTGCTCACGTCCAGGCTCCCTAGCCTGCCTCTCCTGAGGCATGGCCTGGGGGTGTCAGACCTGCCTAGCCAGCCCCCAGCAGTGGCATAAACCACCTCCTTGCAGTAATTCTCTCCTGTACATCCACTGTTTCTTCTTCTCTGACAGAACCCTTACTGACACATGTACGTCGCACTCTATAATATAGTCCTACAAAATAAATCACGATTATTTTAGGTTGGAGGTTTACCTGTGTTGACGGAAGAGAGCGTGTTACCTAAAGTTTACCTAGGAAAAGGCAAGAACATTGAACAATATTTGGAGGTCAGGTAGTTCCTGGATACTGAAAACGAGATTTCCAAATTCTTAACGCCATCCCAAGACCCAGGCATGGGCCCCCACCCTCCTCAATCCATCCTGGCCTCACTGGATCCCCCCTCTCACACCGGAGGCCCTGTGGGCATGATGGCCACTTCTCACAGTGCCCTCGGGAGTATTTATGTGCCTTGAACAAGAGTGATAACGTTTTTCTGAAAATTACAAAGTATCCATTTATCCATTTTTTCTCTATTTAATAGAACTATTAAGACCTTAAGATTTCTGAGAAGAAATCCCATCTCACCTCTTCATACAAAGAGTTGATTATGACTGGGGTCGGCATGACCCAGGAGCCAGGCTGATGGGGGGCCTTGTCTGTCAGAGTCCGTCTGACTACTTGAAATTTGAAAATAAATCATCCTTGAAGTCACCAGGATATTTGAAAGCATGCCCTCTGTAAGAAAAGAGATCCTTCCAGGTCAGTCAAATGTGAGAGAGTAGAAGCATGGTTTGACAGACAGTTTAATTTCACTTTTCTGTGTGTGTGTGTGTGGGGGTGTTTGTATGTGCATGAGTGTGTGTGTGTGTTTGTGTGTGTGCATGTGTGTGTTGGGGTATGTGCGTGCATGTACGTGCATGTGTTTGCAGATACACAGGTGTATGCATGTGTGTGTTGGAGTACGTGTGTGTTTGTGCACATGTTTATGTATATATGTGTGTGTGCACGCATGTGTGTGTTGGGGTGTGTGCTTGCATTTGTGTGTGTGTTTGCAGATATGCAGATGTGTGCACATGTGTGTTGGACTACAGGTGTGTGTTTTTGTATGCGTGTGCATGTGTGTGTTGGGGTGTGTGTATGCATTTATGTACATGTTTGCAGATATGTAGATGTGCGCACGTGTGTGTTGGAGTACTTGTGTGTTTGTGCATGTGTTTGTGTGTATGTGTGTGTGTGTGTGTTGGGGTGTATGTGCATGTAGTGTGCATGTCTGCAGTGTATGCATGTGTGCACTTGTGAGTGTATGTGTGTGCTGGGGTGCGTGTGTGTGCGCACATGTTTGCAGATATGCCCGGGTGTTTACATGTGAGTGTGTACGTGCGTGCTTTTGGCAAAAGGATGCTGTCCTCTGTCAACATTTTATTTCCTTCTACATGGTTTTCTCTGACCTCTCTGGCATCTCTTTATATTAATGTATTTTGCCCACTGGATGTAGTTGTTGACACTTGGCTCAATACAGTGCCTCCGTAGGGGGCAAGAGGAGAGACCAAGTGAAGTCTGGAGGTTTTCCCCAGGCCTACACTTACATTTGTGCAAATGTTTTCATGAGATATGTAAATATTTTCTCCTTTGTGCATGTATTCTGTTTACATTGTTAGACTAGTTTTTGAATAGAGATTGAATTACAATGGACTACTAAATGTGACAACACGTACCGTAGATTATACTGAGACAGATTTATACGTGTTGTACAGAAACTCACTTTTAGCAACCCAAGGCCAGACAGTGAAACCAGCCCGCCCTTTCTGGGATCCATCCTCGACAAGTCTTCTAACCTCCTCAACTGCCTCAACCGTGAATACTTCACCCCAGGACATAATCAGGGATGATCGGTTACAAGCCATTTAGGCAGTGGTGTGAATCAATCACTATCCGTTGGGAAGAAGCCATTTTTAAATCTTCCCTTTGACCGCAGAGAGAGTTTTCATACTTTAGTCTAAGCGTGTGGTAGAAGGAGGTGGTGGAAGGTCTTTCATTTTTTTTTTTTTTTAGATTTTTTTATTTATTTATTTGACAGTGAGAGAGAGACAGTGAGAGAGGGAACACAAGCAGGGGGAGTGGGAGAGGGAGAAGCAGGCTTCCTGCTGAGCAGGGAGCCCGATGCGGAGCTCGATCCCAGGACCCTGGGATCATGACCTGAGCCAAAGGCAGACGCTTAACGACTGAGCCACCCAGGTGTCCCGAAGGTCTTTCATTTTTAAGGAGAAAAGCATCACACCGCGCAGTCGGAAGGCCTGGCTTCAAGTCATGACCCAATCAATGTGTGCCTCTGTGTCAGCCATTTCATACTCCGAATTTGAGATTTACGAGTGCTGAAATGCAGGTCATGTTACCTGCTTATGTTACCTGCTTAACAGAGTTTTTTTCGAGTCTTAAAATGATCATTTACTTTGATGTTCTTTGTAAGCTGCTTGCACACTGCAGAGGGAAAGACTTGCTTTCTCTACACATTAACGTGTTGACCTCGCCCTCAGTCCCCTAGGTCAGGCTTCCAGCTGATAGCACACTGTCCGAAGGGCTAAAAGTCATATGAGCTGGATGATTGTGCTAGGCACTGTCCGGAACTCTCAAGCTTAGAATGCACTTAGTCAACACAACAGGCTTATCAGGTAGATATTCTTAGTGTCATTATTACTCCCAGTTCGCACAGAAGGAAACTGAGGCAGAGGAGGGTTCAGTAACTTACCCATGTTTACCAGCTGGTATGTGGTGGGCTGGAATTTGCATCCAGGTGCGCTGGCCTGAGAGCAGACTTATTCCAACCCCGCTCTATCACAATGAGTACAAGCCCCATCCAAAGAGTGTTATCTCTGTGATGTCACACTATTCCATTCTTCTATAGAAAATTAAAAATACAAAGTAGATAGGTAAATGAGGTAGAGGAGAAGACACTCTGGGACATGCTTTGGGCATAGGGGAGGTGAGCAGAGCTGGAGTTGCTAATGATGGGTAAGTAGGGATGGAAGGATCAAGAAGGCTGTCCATATTCACGAGGTCTTAAATCATCCACCCATGGGTGAACGTTCATCCTGGCCCCATGGGTCCCCCGCCTGAGAAATGCAGATAAATCATAGTTGCTCATCAGGCTAATTGGCAAGTTACAGCTACTGGCCAGATGGACTTGCCCTGTGTCTTTTGGAAAGTGCACGTGTGTCTTGGCTCCGGGCATCTCCCATCTGCTGAGCCCCTGGCTCAGTACCTGCTCTGCTCCTTGCAAAGACAGCAGCCACAGGGCGGGCTGACGCCATAGAGAGGCAGGATGTATGGACAATGCATGCCCAGGGTTCAGGTAGGGAGGTCCCGCTGTCCCACTTGCACACCACCCCAAGATGATGGACACCCCAATACCTCCCTTCACTCTCACTGTATGTTTTACGTTGATTTAACAAGCTGTGTGATACTTTGGTCTCTGAGCCTCTCTGCTCTGTGACGCCTGGGACAAGTAGGTGTACTTGGAGGTCACATGGAGCACCATTCCCCAAAGGGCACCCTACGTTTCATCGTAGTCCCTAATTTCAAACTCTTCCACCAAAAAGCATCTGCCAAGTTACAAACCAGCAGTGAAAGTCATATTTAATTTATTATAACCCCCCTTTCTGTAGCCACTCATTGATAACGAAAATGAGGCCAATAAAGAAAATGATGACCTTGAAGCTGATGTCACAGTTTTTTCATATTTTGTGTGTGTGATATTCCAGGACAGTGCTGAGCTGTTTGCAAGGATATCTCATTTAATTCTTGCAACAACACCGTTAGCCAGTTATCATTATTATCCTGATTTTGAACCTCAAAACTCTTCCGTGGTTGAGGAGAATTCAAAACAGTTACGTAGTGTTCATCATTAAGTCATATGATTATTAACTTGCTGAGCAGAGATTCAAACCAAGGTAAGACACCTGAGCTGTTCATGGTCCCATTGATCAGTGGTAGTAACAGACCTGTTTCCCCAACTCAAGCGCGCACTTGAAGGACAAGGTAGAGAATGGAATGAACTTGAACATCCACAAATGGAAAAAGGCAGAGCTGACAGCATATATGTACTTCTCTGAACATGTGAAGAAACATGGATTTGTGTGAGAGCCTAAGGAGAAAATAAACCTTACAGAGCTAGCTGTTTTGGAAGGACTTCTCAGAAATGGGTACATCTGTACTAAATGCTGAAAGCTCTGGAGAGTGAGTGACAGGAGGGGCAAGGAAAAAAGCCTTTCCGTTTTCATTTGTGCACTTCAGTGTTATTGAAATGTATACACCTGTATGATTTGATGTCATTTTTAAAAACAATAACCAGGAGGAAAGAAGTATCATTTATATCCCCAAATATGAAGCTGGTGTTTCCAGAGCAAATTTACCGTGATATTAATGAAGTCTCAGCCTCGGGATCCCTTCCCGGATCGTCTACTTAATTTTGTATTCATCATTCTGTATAGGTTTCTGGCAACAGGAACTAAGGAATTGCCCTATGAAGAAGATGCGCATGGTAATAGAGAAATACCAAAAATATCAAAGATTAAGGTAAGGTATCCTGATTAACATCGTGCTTTGTTCTGAGGCAAAGGGCTAGCATGTTTAAAAGTAATTCTGAATAATTTTGAATAACATCTAAAGTAATTTTTAAAAATAATATATTTTTTTAATCAAATAAATTAAAATAAGACGTAGAAGGCAGCACGTTTCCTGCTCTTTGTTTCCTTTCTTGGCGCATTTTAATTCCTCCTCCCTCCAAGTGTGTCTGCTTTCTCACAGAAGGCTGGAGAGATGGTGAGGCAATTTCAGCGGCGAATTTTATGCAGATGCAGTATTTATGACGGCGATCCTGGGGAGAGTCTGTGATTAATGATCACATATAACCTGGTTCAATATATATATTTTTAAAGTAGTCTCCCTTATTGGCAGCGGTGCACTACAGAGGGGAAGAGCCACAGCAGGATCTCTTAATCTGAGGACACAGACCAATGGGTCAGTTGGGTATTGTTTATAACCTTTCAGATCAATGGTTTTGAAGGTCATGTGTGGCACACATTTATTTGGCCTGCCGGTAGCAAGTCTATTTCCTGGATATGTTAACAAAACCGCTAACGTTCACTATTTTCTCTACCTGGCCTTGGACACTATTTATTTCTCCAAACAACCCTTGGAAGACAGATTTGCCATGGCCATTAGATCTAGGAGCGTTCAGCCACCACGGCCCTGGGGTTCCCCGCTTCTCCTCTCCAGAAATTAGCCATAAGCTTGCATCACTGGGAGGATCATTACGTGTCCGGAGAAGCAGTAGGGACAATCATAAAAATAAGCAACTCACCCAAGTGAGGTTATTAGAGAAGTGCGTTAGAATCACACCACCCCTTAATGTCTTTTCATTTTACAGCTCGTTTTTTTCCAGAATTTTCTCACTGCAGGGTGTGTTGTTGCTGCTGCTGTTGTTGTTGTCGTCGTTTTGCCTGCCTGGAGTGGCCCGATGCGGGCGATTCTGAACCCTGGTGCACTTGAGAAACACTCGGGGCAGGGGGTGGTGCTTTTGAAAAAATATGACGCTAGCTTTGTGTCTCTGGAGACTTCATTCCATTGGTGGAGCCAAAGCGTCAGTATTTTTACGAAGCTTTCTAGAGGATTCAGGGGTGCAGCGAGGCTGAAGCTTCTGCCTGATGCTAACCAATTCCATCTCTCTGCTCGTGGAAGATCTACAAGGGATTTCAGCTCTCCGAGATGTCCTTCCCTCCTTCCCAGCCTTTGCTCTGCCTTCCGAGGACCTTTCTCTTCTGTTGGCACTCAGCCATTTCATTCATCCATTCACTCAAGAAGCGTGACCAGGTATGAACCAAGTGTCTGACATGGGGCTGATATGGGGGGGGGGGGCACAAAAAATGATGATCATGGAAATTCAGGCACTGTCTTTGAAGCGTCAGAGTTGATCAGGTAGATGATAGGCTACTGACCATCCATTTGCCTAGGACTAGGGGGTGGGGTTCCCTGGTTGTGGGAGTTTGTTTTTTTTTTTTTAATTCCTTTTTATATTATTATGTTCAATTAGCTAGCATATAGGACATCAATAGTTTCTGACATAGTGGTCAGTGATTCATTAGTTGCATATAACACCCAGAGCTCATCACCACATGTACCTTCCTTAATACCCATCACCCAGTTACCCCATTTTCCCACCCCCCTCCCTTCTGTAACCCTCAGTTTGTTTCCCAGAGTCCAGAGTCTCTCATGGTCTGTCTCCCTCTCTGATTTCTTCCCACTCAGTTTCCCTCCCTTCCCCTGTGGTCCTCCACTTTATTCCTTATGTTCCACATATGAGTGAAACCCTATGATAATTGTTTTTCTGCTTGACTTATTTCACTTAACATAATCCCCTCCAGTTCTATCCATGTTGATGCAAATAGTGTGTATTCATCCTTTCTGATGGCTGAGTAATGTTCCATTGTCTATATGGACCATATCTTCTTTATCCATTCATCCCTTGAAAGGCATCTTTGCTCTTTCCACAATTTGGCTATCATGGACATTGCTGCTATGAAAACTGGGGTGCTTGTGCCCCTTCTTTTCACTACATCTGTATCTTTGGAGTATATACCTAGTAGTGCAATTACTGGTCATAGGGTAGCTCTATTTTTAACGTCTTGAGGAAACTCCACACTGTTTTCCAAAGTGCCTGTACCAGCTTGCATTCCCACCAATGGTGTATGAGGGTTTGCCTTTCTCCCCCGAATATCAGACTTTTAATACTACAACTGGGAGAGCCTTGGGCAGTAGAGAAGTAACACTTTTTTTAAAAATTAAAATTAAAAAATATATATCTTTTATCTTCAAGGTCAAAGAGGATAGTGGTCCAGATAGGGACACCATGCCTAGTTAAATTTAAGTTTCAGATATAAAACAAATAATTTTGTAGTGTAAGTATATTTAGTCTAAATCTCCCCCCCACACACACCCCTGGCAAACCCTGTAGCCCCAATAGAGGGTGCATTCTCATTTTAAACTTGCAGCTCATCTAATGGAGAGATAACAACTCCTTCCCACCCCAACCCCACCACATAAAAAGAGTTGTGTCCGCTGAGACATAATGGGGTTCATTCTCTTGGTAACAGGCACATCAAATGAGATACACATGCCTGTGTTGGACAGAGGTATAAACAGAGTGTTTTGCTGCTTGTTAACATTTTTGGTGTTTTTTAAAAATTATTTTGTTTTTTCTTTTTTTCCTACCAACAATTCCTGTATGGCCAAACTTGGGTAATTTGCCCTGATGAGTGGCAGAATCCCCCCCACCCAGCATATTATTCTGATGATGGTGAATTACAGAATGGTGTCCCAACACAAAGGAAGAACTAGCAGTTGATGGATATCTAGTGAAATTTGGGAGAAATTCAGAAAACATTGTTTTTGGCTCCTTGTCAAGTACTGGCTGTTTGTAATCCATGACATTTTAAATTAAAACTCGGCCAAGGGATGCACAAATAATTGGTGATTATTTCAGATTCGGGGTCTGTCTCTAGCGTGTCTATTTTCATGTTGGCTGTGGGTTCCTCTCAGAGGACCTGTGCAGAGGCACACAGTTAGAGGGGGCGAGGGCCCTGGGAAGCTAAATGACCTTGCGTGAAAATCAGATAATGTTATGAAATAGATCTTGGTGGTAGTTTGCTAACAATCTCTCATGCTTTTCATGTCTTCTTATATATTTGACTTTGTTCCTTGACCCTTTCAGAAAGGAGTCTGTCGACCTACCCTTGGAACATGGGCCAAACCTGTGCGTCGCTTTCCCTAGCAGAAAAATGATGCTGGGTACATTTGAGAGCTTAGACCTCAAAGTGCCTCATGGCTTTTGCCTCATCTGTCCACCCCTGTGGCTGAGCGTCAAAAATGCCTGGTCTGAGGGGCGTCTGGGTGGCTCAGTGGGCTAAGCCTCTGACTCTTGATTTCAACTCGGTCATGATCTCAGGGGGGTTGAGATCGAGCCTGGAGACGGCCTCCAGGCTGGGCATGCAGCCTGCTTGGGATTTCCCCTCACCCTCTGCCTCTCCCCCACTACCCCAGCTCACATGTACACATACTGTCTCTCTCTCTCTCTGTCTCTCTCACTTATTAAAAAAAAAAAAAAAAATCCTGGTCTGAACATGGATAGGCGGGCAGCCCAGAACTTGCTGGCAGGAAGCCGGCAATGGCGGAGCTCAACACACCTTCCCAAGGATGTGCGGGTGGAGGAAGTGAATGGGGCTGACTCAGAAGCTCAGGCTAGCGGAGGAAACAGTACCCACCCAGAGGAAGACCAGCCTCCAAGCTGGTCTTATGGTCCCCAGCGCGGTGAGCTTTCCCAAGTGCGACCCTGACCACGCTCCTCCCTTGCCTGAGACATGTCAAGAACCAGGGCTTGGGGCAAGAGCCCGGGTGGGAGGGGTAGTCTCACAAGAATATAACTAAATTCAGCGCAGGGGTATAAAGCAATTTAACAAACTGATGAACAGCAGATATTCTGTGAATTGTATGCCTTTATGTGGACAAAATAGCACCACGACATGTCAAGTTACGGGGTTTTTTATGAAGGAAGTCGGGGAAATAGTAAAACTACTAATTGCATTATTATTGTACCTGCTTGGGCGTTCTGTTTAGAGTTTGATGATGGTAGAATGAGTAATAAAAACACACAAAAATGTAATTATTATGTACTCTGTGATACTCATTATAGCAAAATTACTAATTATGTTATTTTGATCAATATTTTTACATAATTTATGGTCTAGTGACCATAATGACCTAAAAGAGAAAATATATTCCAAGATGACAAAAGTTTAATATATTTTCATTTATGATATAAGTTAAATGCACCAGTGAAAAATGATTATTTTTCATATTTTCAGTCTTATAAAATATTCAGAATTATCTATAAAATGAAAAGACAAATGGCAAATTGTAAGGGCATCAAGATACTAAATTAAAATATTTTTTAAAAAAGAAAAAAGAAAATATTTTAAAATAAAGCTGAAATTTTTATGAAATTTTAAAGAATTTAATATTTTCATGTTAACAGGGCCATTTGAGTTTTAGCAATGTTAAGATTTTCATACTTTATGTGTTTTTATTGTGGAGACAGAGGGAGAGAGAGAATCTTAAGCAGGCTCCATGCCCAGTGTGAAGTCCAATGCAGAGCTCAGTCCCATGACCCTGAGACCATGATCTGAGCCAAAAACAAGAGTTGTATGCTTAACTGACTGAACCACCCAGGCCCTCGTATGTGTATATTTTTATATATCTACTGTGTGTACATGAGTGTGTGTGTTTCTCCATACATAATATTATCTATGGAGGGAAAAAAAAAAGAAGAAAACAGAATTTTTTAAAAGCAATATAAATATTTAACACTGTAAAATATTCCTTAGCCTCACTGTGCACATTTTTGGGAGACTAGCCCAATTCTGATGCACCTCTTTGTCCACAAACTAGAACATAGGATGGTCCTGTGGAAACCATCCTTTGTTAGGCAAGAATCTAGCGCAGGGGCACCTGGGTGGCTCAGTGGGTTAAAGCCTCTGCCTTCGGCTCGGGTCATGATCCCAGGGTCCTGGGATTGAGCCCCACATCGGGCTCTCTGCTCAGCAGGGAGCCTGCTTCCCCCCTCTCTCTCTCTCTGCCTGCCTCTCTGCCTACTTGTGATCTCTGTCAAATAAATAAATAAAATCTTAAAAAAAAAAAAAAGAATCTGGCACAGACATAATTTTGAGAAGTTGCAGCCAATAACCCCAAGTTCATAAAAGAAAATTACTTCCATTTTCCCCCCCTGTCAAGTTCTTCCCATTTCTGAAGTGGTGTCTCTGCCATGTGGCAGGGGCGCAGCCACAGATCCTCGTGGCACGAGGCCTCAGTTGCCTGTGGACATGGGGCCCGTGATGTTGTCCTGGATCCTGAGCATTCGATAAGGATTACGTGTGGAACTGGGCCACCCGTGCTTGTACAACCCAAATCCAGAGATAGTCTTGCCTTCTTTAAGAACTTTTTATGTGATCGTTAAAGGAAGGCCTCTTAGAGCAAGGGCCCCTCCAGCCTGGGACAACAGCAACTCTGTTGTCACTTTTCCAGTGAAATCCATGTCTCTGTAACACAATGTAGAAGACAAGACTCTCTACGGACAAACTACGGACAAACTGGTTTTTTCCCCCACTGGATGTCTTCCCCATTCTCACAAGCTCTCCTCTCCCAGGCAAAGGGAAGTGACTTAGTGCCCCTTACCTGGCTGTTTCTTGTGTTGGGTGTTTTTGAAAAACTCTAGTTCCTTTGCTTTCACACCCTCTTACTTCACCCCTTCCTGATCTCTTGGTCGTTAAAGACTCAAATCAGACATCAGACATCACTATTTCTGGAAAGCTTCCTTGTCAGACGCACCTGGGTGAGGGTCTCTTCCACACACTCCAAAAGCCCCCTGGGCCTCCTTCCATCATAGAATGGGCCACGCTGCGTTGTAATCGTCTGCCCATAGACCAGAAGTCCCCTCCTAACCATAAGCATGTTAAGGGCAAGAACTGTGTTCCATGTGATTTTATGGTCCCTCCCCCTAGTACACTGTCAACGGATATAACACTGTTGCCTAAAAAACATCTCATGAAACCATAAACTCGATGAACTATGAAATAAAGCTTAACTCTGTCAAGTCATTGCCAATACACAGATGTTATCAATTCTATTCATATTCATGTGTTTGGGTGTGTGCGTGTTGCCGGAAAGCAAAAGGCGTGGTCAGACCAAAGCCGGCCCCTGGGCTGTTCCCGTGCAGAAGGCACAGGAATCCTCAGGCCCCTATCTTGCTCAAGCTCTTAGCGGGGCGGTCGACCAATCCCCTGCCCTCAGTATACCCACACTTCTCTTCAATCAAAGCGTAGCCAGATGGCCTCAAGCCTCGCATGGATTTACTCCCTACAAGCCTCGATGTCTTCCTCTTCCCACCAGATGTGTGAAAAGGCAGCGGATGCCAGTGCTCTAAGCCGAGTGTTCAAAAAGGTCAACCAGCATTCAGATTTATGCTGGTGAAATTCATTCCTTCTCTTTCGAAAATTTAATGAGAAAGGACAGCTTTGTGAAATGGAGGAGCAAGAACAATATTGCTTAAATAAATTGGAATTTGCACTTTGATTACCCTGCGGTTTCTGCCATACTTTACTGGAAATGCTCCCCGCGGTGCAGGTTTTCTCTGGAGTGACATCATCTCGTGAAGCCATCCTCGCTGTAATTATTTCCATCCATATTTGCAGAGCACACAGCAAGAACATTCAGTAAGGAACAGTGGATGCATATAGGACAATTTAAAACTGTAGAGTCACCAGAAATCCCCATTAAAAGGCAAATGATATATCTTTATGCATGCCTTTGACCCCAGAGGAGATATTTCATATTCATATTAGAAAAAAAAAAAAGAGTCTCTTTCAAACAATGAAACTCTGATACCAGCAAATACCCATCATGAAATAACAAACAACATGCCCGCTTTTGGTTGCTTTTCTTGGAATCACACTTTTAGAAATTGCAACCCAGAAGAAGCAGACATATTTTAGTTCACATTGTCAAGTTTCAATCCTTTTGGAGTGTAGGCTCTGTCATTCCTAATACCAAGTTATTGGAATTTTTAAATTTTATTCCTGGCAGTCCTGCTGTCCTTTTTGGGGAAATTGTTCTTTTTAGAATGTAGGTTTTTAAACGTTTTAACAAAAGTGAAAACACCCATAAAAAAGTGTTAACTTTCTCAAAAATCAAATAGCTTGCTGAAAAAGAAGATTTTTTTTTGACAATTTAAGTGAAATAAAAAGGAAAAAAAAAAGAGTGAACACTATAGATTAGCTTTCCTGATAATTTGAGATTTGCCGGGGCTGACGTTGCCCAAGGGAGAGACCACAGCTTCCCACTGTCATGAGCTAAAGAGTGCAGGCCAGGTTCTCTGTCTCCTGGAAAATAGAAGCCTCTACCATCTGCTCACGGAGGTTTTGATTTTGTTTTAAGAGTAGAAAAACATGCATTTAACTCTGCAGTTAGTGACAGGGCCCAAATTCCTTCATTCGTCCATCCATCCATCCATTCATTCAACACAACCCGGAAAAAGGTGTGGAACATGACGTTAAATTGAAAAGTTTACTTAGCGGAATGGATATGTGATATTTTTTCTTCTCTGAGCACTGTTTTCAGACCTGCTCTGTAAAAGCCCTTTTCCCTATACTTTAATGTCATCTCAATCAGATTTCGTCATGTGTCAACTATTATCAGTTGCTTAAAAGTCCAAACTAATTTAATTCAGTACGGGGGCACCTGGCTGGCTCAGTCAGTAGGTCGTGGAACTCTTGATCTTAGGGCTGTGATTTCAAGCCCCATGTTGGGGGTGGAGCCCCCTTAAAAAAATAATAATTCCACTCAATTCAAAACTTCAGTCCACTGCCTGCGTAACATGTTTGGTGTCTTCCGGCCCAGTGGGACTCCACTCTGTGACCACAACTCACAGTTCGCTCTCCTCCCTCTCCTGGAGCCTGGTAGCTCTGTGCTGTCCCACCAGGAGAAGAAGTGAGATGAAAAGGACAAAAAGTCCTTCTGTATGTCATCTTGAGGCTGTTGCCAAGGCCATGTGTGGCAGGTACGCAGACATTTGCGGTCTCGGGGGAGAACTTTGGGGTCTGGAGAGGCCCTGGGGAGGTGCCATTCCCGACATATCAGGTGCATCAGGGGGACCTTCTTCCACTCTCCCCTTTGGCTCTGCCCCCTCAACAATACACCACCAGCATAAGGACATCTGTTGCGGCTGTTCAAGGATTTTCTTTAACATATTTGTGGGTTTGTGATTTTACTTTGAACGATCATTTATTTAATAAAAACTCAGATGTGAAATGGGGGCAGTATTACATAGCCATCTAAGCCTCAGCCAACCCCTATGTTTATGGGTCAGTATCACATATGCCTCGAAGCCGATGGGCAAACATCCAGAACCCACTGTTCCGGCCTCATCAATCTGGACGGGAGACACCCTTGGGGCTGAGCCTACAGGGTTTCTCCAGTGGTTTCCTGCATGCTTTCATGTCCGCATGGCACAGAAGACATTAGTCAAGTCGACCCTGTACCGTAATGCTGTCAAATACACACATTTGCACTCTGCTCACACTGCCCGTGTCGTAGCTGGAAATCCAGGACGGCACGTGGTAGCAAGCGGTCCTCATCCTCGGACTTGGGAGCTAAGTTCTGAGCTCGCTTGTAGCAAAATGAAATCCGTATTTTAAAATGGTTTCTACTTTCTATTGCTTGTGAGGGTGGCTTGGCCAGCTCTGGGAGGAGAGCTAAGTCACACCGCCCTGACGTTGGAGGGCTTTCCCCTGGCCGGTGTTAAGCTCGAGCAATGTCATCACCATCAGAGCTCACAATCAGAAGCCAGGATGCTGACTGTCACGGAAAACCATATTTCTGGGATGTGAGGAGTGAGTCACCCTGGTCACTTATGAAAAGGCTCTTTTTGCCAGAAAAGAAACAGTGACACTAAACAAAACTGCAAACTACATTTAAGTGCCAAGGGGACGTTAGTAGACTTGGGTTAAAGACCGGTGTTTTATCCCATCACAACAAGAGCTCACCTCCTTGCTTGGAGAGGAAGGGTTTGAGATAAGTCACTTACAGCAGCCTTCCTAAGTCTCCACTCCTTTCATACACCTTGAAAGAGACTGAACACCCTCTTTAATTATACATTGTAAACAAGATTGACCAGGAGGCAAGTAAAGACACAGACTGTGGATAAGGGTTTAGAATTTGGTTTAAATCATTACACTCTCTTCATTTTTCAGACATTAGGTCAAAACTCATAATCCATCCTCAGAGCTCACTACGTAGCCTGCTTCCTAATTAATGCAAAAATATTCAAATGTTGAGCTTTAAAAAACTTTCCCGTGAAGTTATAAATGCGAATCGACAGCTTTCAGAAATTCTTTCTTGTAGATTTCCGATGTACGTTTGTAACTTGCTACCACGAAGGGGGAAAAAAAACGTCTTACTCTCACCATCTTAGAAAGGAAGATGGAGGTATGTTATCATAAAGAAGGCTGGGGCTGTTAAAAAATAATATTTTTTGGAAGATATGTCTAAACACTTGCTGTTACACACATGTAGGGAAATTTGTTCTTGAGTAACAGGGCCCATTTTTACATAAAAATACCTCTGTGGTTGATCCCCCACAATTTCTCAATGAGCATTTCCTGTGAATGTTCCTGAAAATGCTGGTAGAATCGTTAAATAGGTCTGGAGACAGAGCAAAGCTGAAGCCAGACTTGCTCGCCAGGAAACATCGGGGAGAACTGGATCTTGGCATCCCCGCAAACTACATGACATCTGATCCTTTTGCTGGGCTTCAGAAATCTTCCCCAGATCCCCATTTTCGCTCTTCTTTATGACCTTTCTACTTTCACTCCCCTTATCTTCAGCTTCAGATTCTGTTTGTGATTACAACGGTCCGTCCACCAAATAAGACTTCATAAGGCTGACACGGTGAAAACTCAGAAGCCTGTTTATGGGTATCGTAGCAAAGTCTAATTAGGAAATTTATTAATTATCTGTTCTGTGCACATCTACATTAAAAGGAAATTTGGTTCATTCCAGCTAAATTTAAATTCCAGATGAATGATGCTGGCAAATCCAAGAGTGGATCAAAAAAATTGGATTGAGGTTTATTTGCAATGGAAGAGATCGTAAAACATATAGGCGTGATGCAAATTAAAATGTAAACGACTCGGGACTGTTTCAATGATTCTACCTTGTCTACCTTCATCTTAAACTCTGAAATCTATGGAATGAAGTTACTGACTGAGATGATCACAGATGATCTTATCACACTGTTTAATGCGTGATATTGGCTTTAATCTTGTGATACCCATTAATTGGCTATGCCACCAACGTTTCCCCATTACACAGCTCAAATGACTTCTGCCCTCTGAAATAGCATCCCTTTCTATTTGCAGAGTGCAATTGTTAATGCGTGTTAATACCTTCTTTAGAGACAAGAAAATAACCCCTGAAATGGGACGTTGGGTTGGGGGAAACTATTTTACATATTCAGGTGCTGCTCTCTTGGTCACTAAGACAACACCAAGAAGAAGTCATAGAATTTTGCCTCCCCCGAGAATTTTCCGTGGGTGTGCAAGATGCTCTATTGATTCGTTTCTGGGGTAAAATAAAGCTGCTGTCTTTGAAATACCATAAACAATATCCTTTCGTGTAATCCTTTCTTTCTTTATTAATTCATTAGGCTTTTATTCTGTGCCTACAAAGCCCTAGCACACATTTTAGGTGTTAGGAATTTATTTCATTTTATCGCTACATCAGCATAGCTGAAATCTTAGAGACAGTGGCCAACAGAGAGGAAGACCAGAAGATTCATCTCATATTTGATGCATTTTATGAGGCTTCAGGAGCACCGCAGGAAAGCAGGGCCTTTGGTGACTGACTGCATGTATAATGAGGAGGGCAGCAAGGTTAAAAAGACAGCCACACAGTTCTAATGAATTCAGCAAACTACATCTCACTAACACATTTGTGTGTGTGTGTGTGTGTGTGTGTGTGTGTGTATGTGTGTGTGTGTGTTCAATGTATGAATTCTGAGCTACCTTGAATCACTACCAGGCTCCTTCTAATTACTAACAATGGCTGTAGTTGGATGCCCCAAGCATCTTCATAGCAAAACCAACAAATGATTGGAATATTAGGATTTAAACTCAAAATCAAAACACAGTTGGTGATTTTTTTTTTTTTTAACCAGGCTGCTTGAAAGTCTTGTGTCGAAGGTTTGCGAGATCATACAAGATGCAAATGGACAACGCAAGGTCAAATCCTCATCCCGTGTACAAAGAATAAACTGGTTTTCTAATCCGTGGGCCGTAGCTCCCAATCTGGAGGACGACATAGGATGGATAGTAGGGGCCTGTGCACAAAGACTACACTAGTGACCTCGAGTGCCCTGCTATGGATAATGGCTATGAAGGGTGTGGGGAGCAGGGGCGGCCACAGAGAGAACAGCCCAGCAGAGACATGCTACGTGAATTATTTTTACGATATAATTCTTGGGGGCATCTATTTATTTCAACAACAAAACAGCCTTCCAAGTAATGTCTGAGGCACCCTGTCATTAACCAGATGTGAGGCGGGGTTGATTTATTTTTTAAAACTGATAAATATGCGGTATCCATCCTGATCCCACACCATCAGGGAAAAAAAAAAGGCTAAATATGCAGCTTCTGTAAAGGAAGTTTATCTTGACTCTCCGTGATGACACAGGGGCAAGCTATGTCTCTGGAGGGAAGGTCGGGGGGGGGGGCCACTCTGTCCACCATTTTTAACCTGTTCAGTATCATTTGTATTCAGCTTCGAGGGAATCGCTTTACCCAGCTCACGGGCTGAGCATAATCAGGGGGCCCCCTGCATGGTGTAATATTTGTTTCTGGGAGCTGGTATAAGTGGTACTTCCTGCTTGGGGTGGGGGAGGAGACGTAAGAAAATAGGGTCAGTCTCGTGTTTGGGTTTCTTTGTTCCACAATGAGCGCTGGGAATGTAAGGTATCATTTTCATCATTCTCCCTCTCTTTTTAACCCACAGGACCAGAAATATGATGGAATACCTGCGCTGAGCTACATCTGCATGGCATTCAAACATTTATATTAACTTGATTAAAATATAGTCAGGGTGTCCATTTCTCATGACAGTTCTAAGAAATATGAGATTGTGGGTACTCGTTCTCTCATTAATTGATGTGATCCAAAGAGCCTCTCTCTGCTCAACAAGGGACCTTAATGTGCATTTTTTCTCCACCACTGTGGCACTTGGACCGGGTGGCAAGGGCTGCTAGTGAATGAGTGGCCGTTAGGAACCCTGATCAAGTGGAAATAGCAAAATTATTGGTTTCCTCTATAATGTGAAAGGGAGCTTCTAACTTATCCTAAGCGCATCTCTCTGCACATTCTACACCATCATCCATCCCAGGCTTAGATTTTCCATCTAAAAGACTGGCATTTCTAGTTAGGTCTCACAAAAATCCAGGATACCACAAAACCTTTCCTTGGGTCCCTGGATAACATGGAATCCTGGAAACAGATTTGATTTATGTCGATTATAACACCAGACCCTGCTCTTGTCATGAACCAACAATTCAGATCCTGGACCAGAAAAAAAAGTGGAGAAGGCTTTAAAGCTTAAAATGACTTCACGCTAACTAGAAACTCCACCTACCAAAGCATTCTTACGAAATCTAAATAAAAACTTGACTTCGATCGTCACAACAGAAAGTGCCTTTAGAATATTCCCCACCTGCACATGCTTCCCTGCATGTACACACTCGGGTGTGATCTGCTCAGTTTGTATTCAGGGACATTAGCTGGTGAAGACTGGGGCAGGGAGGTGTTTGGTCAAATCCTTGCAAAGTGAGACTATAGGCAGACAACAAGAACATGCCTCTTGAAGGCTCCATCGGGGCTGTAATGGCATCCAACCTCTACCGTAACTCATATCCCATCTGAAATGTCTCTCACCTGCGCACATGCTCTCCGGATAGGAGATGTGCTGTCAACTCCCGCCTACTTTTCGACTTTGTGAATTTCAGCTAATTAGTAATGATGGGTGACTCTTTGTGAAGTACTCTGCTAGGTGTTGCTGGAGATCTGGGAAATTTCATGGCCCTTGTGGTTGAGTCCTTTCTATTTGGGGAGCAAGAAAGAAAAAAAAAAAAGAGGTAAAAAATGTTAAATAGCCTAACGATAAAATCTGGGTCTATTCCACGGCATGAAAGATGCCCCGTGGATGTGTATGACAGCTTGCAAACAAGCCACAGCAAGTGACGGTTCTCCCTTCAAGTATTATAGGATTTGTGTGTCTCTCTCTGTTGTGAGGTGTGATATATTATAAATAACATTATACATGTTATAAAGGTAATTATAAACAAAGTATTTGAGTTTGTGGGTTATTTATATTTTCATAAATATATCGATTCAAGGTCATCTTTGTAAAGATGCTGCTCTTTTCACGTATATTTCGATATGATGGCTGGAGAGATGCAGGGGACAAGGGAGAGCCTGGGTGCACATGAAGCCTGGCCACCGCCCTCACTGGGTGGTTTAGCGTGGCACAACTCCCCCTCCCCCCCGACTACTCTCCAGCCCTGCTCATCTTGCTCTGTTTTCACCTGTGTCCCTTATAATCTTCTAACATACAACAGAACCTCCCTGTTTATTAAGTTTAGTTTTCTTTGCCTCTCGCTTTGCCTGCGAGAATGGAAGCACCAAGAAACCAGGTATTTGGTTTAACTTGGTTTGTGTTGTTTACTGACATATCTCAAAGCCCCCGAAAGACCGTCTGGCGCACCGGAAGTACTCAGTAAATGGGCGCCAGTGCAACACTTGGGTGGTTCCCACGGTTGAGCATCCGGCTCCTGGTTTCAGCTCAGGTAGTGATCTCAGGGTGGTGAGATTGAGCCCCCTGTCCAAGCCTATGTGAAGCCTCTCCCAGAGTCCTGAGTCAGGCCCCATGTTGGGCTCTGAGCTCGCAGTCTGCTTGTCATTCTCTCTCACTCCCCCGCCCCCCCCCAATGCTTGCCTGTACTCTCTGATAAATAAGTGAAAAATAAATAAATATATTTTTTTAAAATGGGTGCTATTAGCAATGCCCACAATAGCCAAACTGTGGAAGGAGCCCAGATGTCCTTCAACCGATGAATGGATAAAGAAGATGTGGCCCATATATACAATGGAATGTTACTCAACCATGAGAAAGGATGAATACCCACCATTTGCATCAACGTGGATGGAACTGGACAGGATTATGCTGAGTGAAATACATCAAGCAGAGAAAGACAAGTATCATAGGGTATCACTCATATGTGGAACATAAGGAATAACGTGGAAGACCACAGGGGAGGGGAGGGAAACTGAATGGGAAGAAATCAGAAAGGGAGACAAACCATAAGAGACTCTGGACTCCGGGAACCAAACGGAGGGTTACAGAAGGGAGGGGGTGGGGGGATGGGATAGCCGGCTGATGGGTATTAAGCAGGGCACATGCGGTGAGCCCTGGGTTTTATATGCAACTTATGCATCATTGAACACTACCTCGAAAACTAATGATGTGCTATATGTTGGCTAATTGAACATAATTAAGTAAATAAATAAACAAACTTTTTTTTAAATGGGTGCTATTTTCTTATTGTTGCTACTCCACACATATAGGGATGCTTATTGGCATGAAAGTCTCTGGGATCTTTTTCTATGCATTCAAAAGCCTGAGAACCACTAGCAGAGGCAATAATGCTATGAATTCACAGGAGCTCAGAAACATTTTGTTCTGTTAAAACAGCTTAATGTGAAGTGAGCCACAGACTTACTTAGAGCCTTATGATACGCAAAGTTTAGTTTTTACATCGTTGAGAATATTTGCTCTTTCTTCTGCCATTTCTCTATCACATGCTAATATTACAGCATTCTGAAATTTCCATTGTATCTACTCATTGTCTACTTGTCTGTTTCTCCTCTAGAATATAAGCTTCATGAGAGTCAAGAGCTTGTCTGCTACCAGCGCCCACAACAGGCCCCACTCACCAGTAGCCAGAAGGCTCTTCGTTCCAGCTCCCACATCGTACAAACCCTGGGAGAGCAACGTTGATGTGAGGTTTCTAATAATCTTGCAGATTTTTAATTTTCGAAAGAAAAAAACAGTGGCTCGTACCATGTAATGGGGACTCGTGTCCTTTCCGACTTTTGTTTTTGTTTTAAAAAGATATTCAAGGTCCTGTTCTCAAAGCATTCGCTGACTATCATCGGTGTGTATGCCTAATGGTGAAGAGTGAGCCCAAAGACAATAAGGAAAGAAACGACGTCGAAGATGTGCAGGCTGAGAAGCAGACACTGCTGAGGAGTGGCCCTCCAAGGCACCACCGCCTGCAAGGGAGAAGCCGCGACTGACGCATCCTGAGCCTTGGAAGAATCGCAAGTGAAGAGGGGCAGGCAGTGAGAAAGGAGCGGAGCTGAACATATTTTTTAATGAAGTGTTAAGTAGATCACCAAGATTGGTGGATAATGACTGCGATGAGAAGTCAGCCCAGGTGTGAACAAAAAAAAAAAAAAAAAAAAAAGAAAAGAAAAGAAAAAGAAAAATTAAGGGACATTTAAATCACAGGAGGACGTGAGACCTGACAGGGTTTCTGGAAAGAATGGTCCATCCCCTGGAACACTCCGGTGCCTTCTAGTAATCGAGGTGGGCAGCTCATTAGAATTACATGTGAACAGACAGGTACCCTGGCAGAAAAGGCGAGGAAGCTGAGAAAATATCTAGAGCCATAGAATTCCTATTCCTATCGTCAAAAAAATAAATAAATGAGAAAAAAAATCAGGACTAGGAGGTATTTGAGGAGGTGTACTTAAAAAAATCCCCATTGGAAGACAGAGTGGCTCCTGGGGAAAGAAAGGAGCCCTAAAACCAGCCACGGGAGCGATGAGTCACGCCAGAGAAGAGGGCTATTTAAAATTGGATATGTGGGTATGAAATAACTCGGCTAACAGTGGGGGAATTTGATGAGGAGATGAGGAAATGGGGAGGATGAGATTTCAGTTGCTGCCCATGTATGGGCGGGTTAAATATAACCTTGTCACGTCCGTCTCCACAGGGAGCTGCTTGGCATCTGGCAGAGGCCTCCAGTGTTTTCCTAAATGAAAGTGTTAAGGTAGGCTCCGACGATCTCCAGCAGGATGGTTAGTCCTCCGGGCTGCATCGCAGGGAAGGGAATTCACACATATGTCAGGGCTGTCTTGTGCTCGGTCCTGTGCCTGACATTCTAACATGTATGAGCTCGTTTGCTTCTCACAACAAACCTGTCACGGGGAAGTCATTCTCACAACTTTGAGCTGAGGAAAACTGAAATCACACGGCTCTTCAGTCGCGAAGCCAGGAATTAAATCGGAGTTTGGGAATCTCCAAAGCCAGCTGCCACCAAGCTGCCTCTTTCCTTAAAGGAAGTTGCTAATGAAGTATCAGACGACTCCAGGGAAAATGTAACTTAAGGAGGCAGATACTGTGTTGACTATCCGATTCAGATGGCGACCTTGGCTGATTTGACGACCTTCCTTGGGCTCCAGTCCTGCTGAATGAAGTTAGTTATTTTATAAGACCAACACCTGTCTATATATAATAACAAAATAATCTTATTTAATAAATGGGGCCCACACCCTTAAAAAAATCCTTACAATATATTACTAGGCAAGACAGAATTCCACAAATTTCCCTCTGAGGGCTGGGCTGAGAGTGGGGGTGATTTAGTCATTCGTCCTTTTCTCTATTAACAACCAGGTATGGAGAGCTTAATATGAACCAGGCACTTTGGTGGCCTCTTAGAATAAGCAAAATGGTCGCACTTCCTGTCTCCACAGAACGTATAACCTAGTGACTGATGCAAACCCATGAAGGAATTTTACTGTTTTACTGAGCACAGGGGAGTGGGATAGACATTGTTAAGGGAAAACCAGGGTCTTATGCAACACTGGAGCAAAACCGAACTCTGATGTAGTAATTTAGGGAAAGCTTCATCAGAGAAGGAGGAAATGCAGCTGTTCATTTTCTGGGCAGAAAAAAGAGCTTGTCTCCAAGTGGTAAAGCACGAGAGGGACAAGGGCGCTCACCGAGTGGCCCACAGTCCTCAGGCACTGACCACACACCAGGGCAGGAAGCAGGTGAAGCTTGTTTCTCACTGGTCCCAATGCCAGAGACTCAAACATTCCATGCCTGGGAGCGCCCTTGATCGACAGAGGCCACAAGCTGCCCCCGGCCATCTGGAGCCCTTGGCCGCAATCTTTTTTCCTGTGTGTTCTCTGACATTCTCAGGATCCTTTCGGTGAAGGTGAAGTTTATGTATAAAATCAGACTGCAAAGAGAAAATCGTCTGCTGTCAGAATGACTCTAGAAAACCACTTAGGAGGTCTCTATTTTAAAGAGCTCAAAGTCTAATACAGTCAATTTTTCCACCAGGAGTGGGAAACATAAGTGTTTCTATACAAGCCCGAGAGTTGGCTTCTGAGATTGGGACCATATTGTGTAGTGAACAGATCCTGTGCCTTTAAATACATTCCTTTCTGAGAACTGTCTACACCCAATGAGGCATCTATATCATTAAGGCTGAAGGAATGGCAGATCCGAGTTCTCTGTGGTATACTCACCCATTAGTGCTCTAACTTTTAGGCTGAAGGGCTAAAACATGGCTCCTGTCTGATAAAGGCAGCCACCAGAATGTTCTCTTGCCTACCTGAGCACCCAGGCATTATGAAAATGTTGGACGTAAAATCACCCCCGCCTGCACACGTCGTGAGTGTGTAAGTCAGGTTACCCTGCCTCTCTGATGGGGTCAGAGTGTGTCCAGCCTCATGCGTGACGTTTACTCCAGTACCGTGATTATAAGGAGCATCGGACGGCAGACGTCCCAGCATTTAGAAAATCGCTACTGTGTGCTTCTGTGATGGCCTGTTTTGGGAATGGGATAAAATATTAACGAAACATATTTCTTTCTCCTCCAGCTCAATGGAAAGGCAATGACTGTGCAGGAAATTAGAATATAGTCAATGTGAGCATGGACGCTGGAGGAACACAGGGGCTGGCTCTCTGGCCAAGCCCAGAACGGGGAGGCAGTGTTTCCCGAATGCAAGGAGCAGCACATGTGCGTTGTGTGTGCAGCCAAAGCTTCTCTTTGACAAGCCTGTCGACAACGAAGTGAATAGGAGACGCCCTATGGGCCTTACATATCGACTCCAGGAAACATAAAACGGAGGTACAAGCCACAAAGACGAATCTGCACCTTTGATGAGAATTTGCAGAACAGCTCGGGAGCTAAAAGACAGACACAAAATTTACAACCACCAGTGGAATAGTTCCTTGCCACGGTGACATCATTGGTGACGTTTGTTTGAAACATCAAATGCTTGGAGACCCTTACCGAAGCCAGTAGGCTAAATGCGTCTGCAGATCTCTGACAACAGACGAGTGGGCACTTGCGTGGAACGCCTACCCAAGACCTTCTGAACCCTCTTGATCGCGGTTGGGTACCTGCAATGCCGCGTTAGGAAAAAGCCCAGCGGAGCGCTCTGTTCAGCCAGGTAACTAGTTAATGATCGGTAATTCTGTCACTGAGCCATGCATTTTCTAGAAAAAGACAAAACCAACCAAAAAAACAAACAACTCACCACTGGAATTACTGGGAATTGCAGACAGCCAAGCATGTTTTACAGACTAGCATCTTTTTCAGAACACACACAAAGAACCCATCTCTCGACCACCAGACCATACAAATGGGGTCTGCCGCCTCAGAGAAGAGGGCTGAGAATACAGATTTTCCGCGTTTCCCTTTTTTTATTGCACTGCGATTGTGTGTGCTACTTCTGTGTATCACTGTTCAGAGGCTCTGTTAGATGGAAGGGCATTTTCACAGCCATACTGATGTCTCTGGGAAGGCAAATATATGCGAGGCTTCCTAATAGACACCAACTTTCTTCCATCCCCAACATTAGGCACAAAAAAGGGAGAAAGAGATAATACAAAGAGAGGGACTCAAATGGTAGTAATTTCATTTTCTACCTTCCAGGTTATTGAATCATTTCGGAAGATGTGTGTCCATAAAAACCTTATCAAAATCACGTGCTAGCCTGTGGCAAATATATCAATCCGTATTTGAACTTGCCATAGTCACATACTTCTTGAAAAACCGGGAATGTGCAATGATCCTCATCATTTCACCAAGTCCTTTAATGACAAAACAATTGTCAGGGGCCCCAGATGCTTTGTTTTGTTTTGTCTTTTTTACACACCCACTAGCACTGTTTAATACATTCTTGGCCGTATACATTTCTAAATGTTCACTTCAAAATAGTAGAGGAAAATAAGTACTCCCATTTCGTTCAACAGGACGTTTTAATGAATAGGAACCCATGAACTATCATGAAACAAAGCATCTGTGACCTATGACAAAGACCTGCCTTTGAATCTTAGCTCATTTACTTGGGAAATTTACTTATTTGGGAAAATTACTTAGCACCTCTGAACCTCAGGTCCCCAGCCTTTAAACAGAAAATAGTAGGTACTTAATCGTAGTTGTATTAATAAAGACACTATGTACAGAACATATGAATTAGCTGCTCTCCCAATTACTTACCGATACTAAAAAAGCAATTTTATCAACTTCTGATTTCATGGTTAGTGCTTTTTTTTCTTTTAATGTGTAATTCAGGGGACAAAGTTTAGGCTGGGACCAGTAAAACCTGTATTGGAATCCTCAGGGTCCCATGAAGCACAAGAAAAGCCACTTTAACCTCGCTGAACCATGCTGTTTCCAATGGAAAATTTGAATATCAAGGTCTCCCTTCTGAGACTATTACAGAGATTGAATGAGGTCATTCTTCTCCGCACATGGTAGACATTCATCAAATAGTAACTCCGAGTATTCCTAGGACTACAATAGCAGCCGCTGAAAAACAAGGAATCATCTTGACATCCGCCTCAGAGGAAGCTAACATCACCTTACACAGGGTTGGGAAACAGGGTTGTCCGATTTGCCAACCATGCTGGTTGCTGACGGCCTGGTGTACTCTATGAAAAGGACTCCAGTACTTACCAAGCCTCTGCATGCATGCAGTGTGACAAATACAAGACCTGGAAAGCAGCATGCCACTATCATTAAGGATATTTAAATATCCCCCAGCATATGCAAAAAGCCACTGAAGATAACCCAAAATATTCTGCGGATAGGACATATTTTAAGAACTGGAAATATAAAGCAAGTGCCTTTTATCAGGAGGGTAGTAATGAGATCCGGGAAAGCAATCACAACAATAAAAGAAAGGACCAAGCCTCTTACCCTCCTTCTTCTCTAAATCTGTTGTTTGGTACAGCATGTAGAGTATTAGAAACTCGGTTATTGTCCCAGGGTAGCACCATTCAAACATTTTAAGTTGACTTCTTTCCATTGGTTCTGAACAGTGTGGAGAGACTCCTACAGATGGTGTGAAGGGCAGACTCCTTGAGATAATGGAGGTTTATCAAGGGGGTAGGGGGGGAATTCTAAAACAACCTTGTGTGTTACCAATGATTGCTTTTAACACAGGATGTGAGGGGGCATTCATCTTAAGGGCCCATTCTTCAGAAACCAAAGGAACAGACCTGAGATTTGTTTAAAGTAATCAACAGGTTTTATTTCCTGGAACTGAAATAGTTCAGCTCTCAACTCCCAAAGCTACAGTCAACAATTTTTCATCAGAGCCCAAGGGAGAAGGGTAGGGGTGAAGGAGAGAACAGAAGGACACATGGAGAGGTTCAGGAAGAGGCTGGGGAGGGAGGGGGCACTCACTTCCTTCTCTCTTCTCAGGAAGTTACATTTCAGGTCTGGTGACAATGCTGAGGGGGTCAGGGTGCGGGATGTCATGGATGGGAATTGGCACTGCCAAGGAACACCAAAGTCTTAACTATAAAAAGAAAGTCCTCAAACCCCAAACAGAAAGGGAACCTTCTAGTCCATCTTTGAAATGGAGTTTGCAGTGGCAGAGCTGGCCGGCTGACAGAAGGCATGGCCAGGGTAGTTCTTCATTTGAGGAAAAAAAATATCTTTTCATTAAAAATATTTTCCCAACTACATGCCTTTTCCTTTATGCCTGAGTGACATATACGACTGTAGGGTGGCCTGGAGGCTGTGGGGAGAGAGAAAGGGGTGGCCAGGAGTCTCCCCAGAACATCCCATGAAACCCCAGAGATGGAAATTGGAAACAGATGTTCCTCACCACTCCCATCCAAAGAGCCGGGCCAAGCGAACCCTTCCCATCTCACGGACAACTGGGAAGTTTCCAAATTGATGAAAAAAACAAATCCCAGAAGGCCCAAACAGGACTCAGAAAAGAGGGAGCCCCTCGCCCAGGAGTCATCCCACTTTCGTGAATCGGAGCAGCTGGGCTAATTGGCATGGGAGGGGCGGAGAGAGTTCCGGAAGGCGGCCGCCCACCACCACCGCCGCAGTCGGAGGATGGCCCCTTCCGGGCCCCTGAAAGCCCCCCCAACGCCTGCTCGGTAGGTGCCCTCCACCCCTTTCCCTCCTACCCCCAATTCCAACGCAGAGGTCCGGAGTGCCCGGGGGAGGGAGAGGGGAGTCTGGAGGTGGGAACGGCCGGTCCAGGCCTCAACTGAAGCCTTGGGGAAGCAGTTCCAGGCAGGGAGGAGCGCTGCGGGCTCAGCTCATCCGGGCAGTAGAGGCCAGACTCAGATCTCGGGGGTGCGGGTGGCCTGCCTCTCCGGGTCAACCCCCAGGGCCGGGCGGGCGGATGGAGGACAGCGGGTGGGGGTGGGGGAGGCGTCCCAGTTTGCAGGCCGTGACCAGTTTCCCCAGTAACAGCCAGGCCGCGGCAGGAAAGGGGTGGGGGCTCTTCTTGAAACTGGTGACTACGGGCTGTCGCGCTCTCCGCCAACCGGGGCCTGCGCCTCGACGGCCGCGGCCTCTCCCCGCTGCTCGGGGACCTCCGGGGGCGGCTGGGCCGCGGCGCCGCAGGTTTCCGGCTCTACGACGGGCGGCGCGGCCCCTTCCGCGGCGGCGGCCTCCTCCTCCTGCTGCGGCTCCTGCTGCGGCGGCTGCGCCCCCGCTTCGGGCTCGGCCTCCCGGGGGCGTTTGGGGGAGCCCTCGGGCAGCTCGCCCGCGCCCCGCTTGGGCGGCGCCCGCTCAGCCTGCTCCTCGGCCGGCCCGTCGCCGCCCGGCTTCCCCGGCTGGTCGCTGCGGCCGGCCCTGTCGCCCGCGCTGGCCTCCGGCTGCGGCCCGGGCCGGTCCGCGCCGCGCTCCTCCGGCGCCAGCTGGTAGTCGGCGGCCCGCACGGTGGGGTTGTTCTCGATCTCCCACAGCCCCTCGCTGAAGCCCCGGCGCTTGTTGGGCTTGCCGAACTTCTCCTTGGACTCCTCGTACGGGAACAGGTGCTTGGGGCCCAGGAAGGCCGTCTCGTGGGTCCCGAAGAAGAACACCTGGTAGCGGTTGGGCTCGGCCATGTGCTCGACGCGGGCTGGCCAGTGGGCGTAGCCCTTCAGCTTGGCGAACACCAGGTCGCCGCTCTTGTACTTGGGCCGGCAGTAGCACGACATGGCGGGGCTGGACCCGGCCTCGGCGGAGGCCCTGGCGACGCCCGGAACGCGGGCGGGTGGCGGCCGCTGGGCTGGGCCGGGCGCGCGGCCTCCGGCCCCCGAGCGCCCCGCGCGCCCCCCGACGGGCGCAACGCTCGGCGCCCCGAGAGGGTTGTAGCGCGGAGACGGCGTTATCTCCGAGGCCCCACGGTGGACGCCGCGGTTTCTAGAACGATAGAGCCCCCGGCTTGGTTATCCGGGGACCCTCGGCCTCTGGGCCGTGAAGAGGGGCCCCGAGAGGGTAAGATGGGGCCGGGCGGTGGGGAAGCGCGGTGACCCCATGAGCATAGAGGTGGGGACACTGGGAACCGGCCAGAGCAAACTCGAGGTGTCCGTGCGGGCCCTGACCTGCTCGCAGCGGCAAACTCTGCTCTCGCCTTGGGAGCCGTTGATGGCCTGGCCGGGTCAGGGCTTTCACCATTTTCCTGATTTCTTGGAGGGCTGCCGCTGGAGCCTCCTCCGGGTCTCTAGCAGAGTCGGGGGATCTGACTAAGGGACGGGGTCAGGGATAGTGTTGGGATGTCCTGAGTGCACGACGTCTTCTTCTTCTTCTTTTTTTTTTTTTTAAAGATTTTATTTATTTGACAGACAGAGATCACAAGTAGGCAGAGAGGCAGGCAGAGAGAGAGGGAGAAGCAGGCTCCCCGCCGAGCAGAGAGCCCGATGCGGGGCTCGATCCCAGGACCCTGAGATCATGACCTGAGCCGAAGGCAGCGGCTTAACCCACTGAGCCACCCAGGCGCCCCCACGACGTCTTCTGAACGGGCAGTAGTTTTGGGGAAAATGTTGACGGCCGCAGCATGACCCAGGGCGAACCAGGCATATCAGAATTTCCTGCTTTGCATGGGAAGGTTTGCACCGCGTGCTGGACGTGGACTTTATCCTTTCGGTGACTGTTAGGTATTGTAAACAGACTTCATGGTTCTAACACAAAGAGTATATCAAACGCTCTCAAAATATTCCTACAATAGGAGAAACGTGGGCTGGTTGTGATTAATAACTAGGTAGAGGTCTGCTCAGGTCAAACAAGCTGTTGGTAACTAGGGCTTCCTGGGGGCTAGACTAAAAAAAGCATGATCTCAGCTGAGAGGCTATTTTAGGAAGAGACGTTTCTCCAGATAGAAGACTAAACGGATACTTCTGGGAGTTTCCGTGTAACTGCTTTTGTTATAAGGCTTTCTACATCTTTTTTTGAGTTCTGTGAGCTAGTGGTGAGCTTGCACTTTGAAATCCAGCCAGATTTCTCAAAATAGTACTCTTGGCTGTTGTGACAAAGACCTTTCAATATCAATCATCTGTTTAACTACACAGATGTTCCTTCCTAGTGTACCCAGCAGTGACCAGGGGAGAATGAGAACCATTAACCCGTCTCATTACGCTCAGATTTGTTTCTGGTTTGCTGGGTTGAATCAGACATATTTGCCTCTGGAGTTACCTTCTCCCAACAAGGCAAAACAGGATGCACTCTGATCATTCTAAACAAGTTCTTTTAGCTTTTCCGTCAAGCCATTTTCTCAGAACGTTTTTTTAGCACATTCAGCTACGAAGATGAATCTGATACGTTTCCTTGTTTCAACTTCATACGGAAAGCGCCAGAGAGCTAAGAATGTTAAATAGCTGTAAAAGAGAAAGAGAACATCCTAGACGGCTGTGGAGCCCATGGTAGGCAGGAATGTGAGTTTCTGTAAGCGGAGGTCTTGCCACACACACTCGCGCCCTTTTTTCTTCCCCCTTGGCTATGCTAAAGCCCAGACCATCGCCTGGTTGTGGACTCATGGCAGATACACAGGTAGACGTATGGGTATTATTTGGACTGGGTATTTGAAGGGTAGAGCAAAGAACCAAAAACTGAAACAAAAAGGAAACAGAGGCAAAAAAAGAAAATCTAGTAGAGAAGCACCCAGATTTGCAAGGAGTAAGAGAAATTCTATTAGGCACAGACCAGTATTGTCCTATCTTCACCTCTCGTCGTGTGGTCCTGTAAGGCCGGCGCAAAAGATGTTTCTGTTTGAGGACATTAAAATATAATTTCAGAGGTAAGTCACCCGGAGACTTCATTATGAGAAACCCAAGCTATCCCAAGCTAGTCTTCAAATGCTAAATCCTGTGTTATTTGCATAAATACAAAGGAACTCCAGGAGAACTCCGTGGGAGGGCTAGGATTGGGAAGGGTTGTAGGAGACACAATAGAAAGAATTCCTGCGGCCCTTACTTGTTTACTGGACTCATAAGGCTGGCAGTAGATATCTTGGTTCTGAGCCTCTGCTATGTGATCTTAAGGTGTTTAAAGAAATACTTTGAATTTCTCTCAGGATTGTTAAAAATATTAATGTGATGATGGGTATGAAAGTCCAGACCATGGGTGTGAGGGTCATTGCTAACAAAGTGTGAAGGAGAGTTTCATTTTCGGTAAGAATTAGGCTATTATTACTATTATTATGCTATTATTATTATTAGACTAAGTGAGAATAAAGAGCTATGGAAAGGCGTGGATTCACGAATAAGAGCACTAAAGAATGAGAGAGTCTCTGCCAGCTCAAGTTCATGTGACACAAGCAATTTCATACCCAGCACAATTTCTGCACCAGACCACATAAGAGATTTTGCTGGGTAGGAATTCTATTTTTAAAAGCAGTATTCCTCGCTGGAACTGATTCCCTTGTGGTAGCTGACCCCAGAAGCGGGAGAATGGGAAGGAAGGTTGAGGAAAAGGGAAGTTCATTTAAAGAGTTAATAGGGACCACTTTCACAGGTACCTCGTTCCTTTGACACCTGTGTTCTCAGCGATGCAATTAAGTGGCTCGAGCTTGGCTTCTCCTACCCTTGAAACCAATTTGTTCTTAAAAGTTACTGTCTCTCTTGCTCCAAGTGGAGAGAAGAGGGAAGTGGCGTTCAGGATAACCTGCTCAGGTGTGGATTGGGCTGTTGTACAAAATACTCCTGAGCAACTACAATTATCAGTTTTTAGGAACTGGAGCTCCACGAGCTCAGCTGTTTCTAATAGAACAAGATCTTTTAAAAACCAGTGTGCCAAGAATACCTGCGTGTGAAAAGGCCCTAATTTCAGCAGAGGCCTATCTCTCAGAACCCTTAGAGTCCAAAACGTGTAACCCTTCTCGGTTTCCTTCTCTGGAAAACTCATGATAGCGTTTAAAAGGCTGCTTGGCAACAATTATGAGACGCAGGCGATAAAACAATATAATTATACAAGAGAGACAATAGATACCTAATTGATGTTTTCTTGTTTAATTAGTTTAAAATTCAATTAGCCTGATGTAAACTATGATATAAAATAAATGCAACTGCTCTCTCTGTGCTCTTCGTTAAAAATATTAGCCTCCTCTGGTTCTGTACGACAGAAGAGTTTATACACGGTTGGGATGTGGGGTCATGGCTTTTCTTTTTAAAATGTTCTAGCAGGCACAATTATACAGAAAAAAATGCCGCTCTGTGACCGTGGGTAGAAAATCCCCCCGCTGTCCTTTCTGAAAGCCACAGGAGATGATGCCCATTTTTCTATATTTTGTCACCTTTGCATTTTATCAGTGTCCATATAGCCTAACCTTTAAAGCCTCAGAGACTTCTGAAATCCAAAGGATCCGTTGAGGGTAGGAGAAGCTGTATCAATGGGGATGTCCCGGAGCTAAAGGATAATGTATGGAAAGTTTCCAAGAAGCTGTATCATTATCAACTTGAATAATGAGTCAACTCTGTACCTAAGCTTGATGATGGCATTTGGGGAGGGGAGACAGAAGGTACAGGCTGCCCCAGTGGTGTACATGTGCGAGCAACTTGGGCCTCCTTGACCAGTCACAAATGTTACGGGGCACATAGATCACGATTGTTTGCAAAACTGCTGTTTTTGTGACCCTGGAAAGAAGAATGCCACTCGAAAATTAATACAAGTGGATGGTTACAGATAATTACATTTTATTATCCTGATGTGTTGGGAGCTTAGAGGTTTTACACATTACTCTTTGGGAAAAAAAATTAAGGAAATGTTTCAATATGGATATTTTTCTAATTTGAATCTTGCGTGATATTTATTCAAACTATCACATGACAATGTGTGGGGTTTTTTTTCTTTAATCTATGTAATTAGCAAAGTGTAAGCAAATAACTTATCAGTGCTGGTGAGTATTCAGTACTTGATTAGATGAATAAAATGGTCTATTTACATAATAATGTAATTAGATGGCCATATTCTATGTCTTTAAGGTTTCTAAAGTATAATTTAATGACTTTGAAAATGCTTAAAATATGAAGTTGAGCGAAAAGAAAGAAAATATATAAGGGAGGTAATTTATCAGCCTATGTGAAACCTAGTTCCTTAAATCTAAAATGTGTGTAAATTTAGGGCCCATTTGAGAGAAAGGCTGTTCCAAATGAACAAAAAGTGTGTGTCAAATAGGTTTCCTGGCATCTATTAAATGTTCAATTACTATTAGTCATTACTATTAAAATAGGGAGTACTAGAGGCACCTGGGTGGCTCAGCTGTTAAGTGTCTGCCTTCGGCTCAGGTCATGATTCTGGGGTCCTGGGATAGAGCCCCGCATTGGGCTCTCTCCTTGGTGGGAAGCCTGCTTCTCCCTCTCCCCCTGCTGTGTTTCCTCTTTTTGCTATGTCTCTCTCTGTCAAATAAATTAAAAAAAAAAAAAAGAGTACTACTCTTTTGTTAAAGTCTGAATCTTTTTATTTTTGCATTACATGATACCTTTGGGAGGGATTACTGTTGTTTCTCCCACCCACAAATTTTTTTCTGGCTCTAAATTTAGCTTGACACTTTGCCAGTGTTCTTTCAATTTTAATATAGTTACATGTATTTTTCTTGTTTTTTAGAGGGGACATGTTCTTCATGCCATAAAAACACATTTTTAAAAGATCCAAGGTCAGCAAGGTCACGTCTATGAGCACCTGTGGGTTTGGGCTTTGCGATTTCAATCGTGCCCTTGTCATTACATGAACATGTCATGCAAATGGTTAAAATAACTAAAGCTTTCAGGAAAGCCTTGCTAAAGTTTTTGATGTTACAAACTGTCTTCACCTCAGTGACCTCCGACTCTACCTTAGTCTTGCGGCTTTCAAAATAATTACCAAAATACAAATTTGGGGGAATAAGTAATTTATACTCTTTTCTTTTAAGGAAATTATCAATAATGTGCGTGACAAGAAAAAGGGAATATTTCAACCCAGATATCTAATTTTGAATTAATGGAAATGGCACCTGAAGATAGAAAATAATTTTGATTGCGTTTTTGATAATTTTTTTAAGTAGGCTCCACGCCTTGCGCAGGCCCGATGGTGGCACTTGAGTTCATGACCCTGAAATCCAGACCTGAACTAAAATCAAGTGTTAGTCCCTCAACCAACTGAGCCACCCAGATGCCCTGAGTTTTTCATATTTCATTATTCTAAAATGCCTTATATTTTTCATTTAGTTTTAGATTAGAGATACCTCTACTGAGTTGGTATTTATCTTTCTCATCAAAGGACTATTGGAGCTGAATGGCTTTGTCTTATTAAACACTGTGAAAGAAATATTTTGCCTTCAGAACGATTGAGGTTTTTCTAAATGAGGGAACATGTGTATTTGTTGAAATCTGTAAGTCCTCTAGGGAGTTTAGAGATTTCATAGAAATTCACAAGCTCATAAGCATGGACTAGAGAGCAAGTAAAAGAAAATCGGGGCATAGAAATTCAACATAACTTTCCTGAACAGCGTTTGAGATCAGCAGAATCTTCAACAAACATTGCTTCTTGTCTTTGAGTTTGTTCATTGTTTAGATGGAGTTAGTGAGGAAAACACACTTTCAGGTGCCTCAGAAAAAGGTTCCCGATGAAACAAACGATGTTACCCCATTTCTCTTTGGCAACTCTTCATAGTAGACAGAGTATTTTGGATAGGTGCAAAATTGAAATACATACGTAAGACACTTAGAGTACAGTCTTACCACCTTTGCTCTTCAAAATCAGACATAACAAAAGCCCATACTCTATTCCTGATTGTCAAAATAATAGCCATAATGAGGATAGATTCGTAAGTAAAATTACAAGAGAACTGCGAGTGTTTCCTGAGCACGTCGCTGCCAAACAGTGATAGATAGACACTTTCTGGTTCCCAATTCATTGTTAAAGCTTTTTACTGCCCTGCCTTTCTCCTTTTTCTTTTTTGAGTTTTCTTTTTTCTGCCTGTCCACTTATTTATCATGAGCACAGTCATTCAAAAAATACAACCGATAGACCTCCAGAAAAGTTGGTTGACAGAAAAAGAAAAGGATGAAGCAAATACTAAGAAAACAGAAATGTCACGGACAAGTGCTTAGAAGGATCACAAAAGCGCAGTGGGGAAACTAGCCATCCTTAGCGGAGTTACGGTCCCCGAGGGTTTTTCGGTAACAATTTGAGTTCTGTTTACAAGAATCCTTACATTAAAAATAGTGAGTCAGGGGGTCTGGCTGGCTCATTCGGAAGAGTGTGTGACTCCTGATCTCTGGTCATGAGTTGGAGACCCATGTGGGTGTAGAGATTACTTAAATAAGTGAAATGTAAAAAAAGAGTCAATGTGTATCTATCTGCCTTTGATGACAGCATTTGGAGAGGGAGAAATGAAGGTATAGATTTAATCTTAAGAGTGAGTGTCAGTTCTTACAATAATAAAGAGAAAAATAAGTATGCTGGTAAGCTAGGATAGGCAGATAGATATAAAGGTAAAATAATGTTAGCTACACATCAAGTAATGTTAGTGTAGACATGGTATCTCTCCAACATAAATTATTACAGATAGAACGCTTACTTCTCTTTAAAATGGCCATCCAGCGCCTGGGTGGCTCAGTTGGTTAAGCTACTGTCTTAGCCTCAAGTCATGATCCCGGAGTCCCGGGATCGAGCCTCACATCAGGCTCCCAGCTCCATGGGGAGTCTACTTCTCCCTCTGACCTTCTCCCCTCTCGTGCTCTCTCTCTCTCTCTCTCTCTCTCTCTCAAATAAATAAAATCTTAAAAATTTGTAAAATGCCCATCCATGGGGCACCTGCATGGCTCATTTAAGTGACTCTTGACTTCAGCTCAGGTCATGATCTCAGGGTGGTGAGATCAAGCCCTACCATCTGGCCCTGTGCAGGGCGTGGAGCCTGCTTAAGATCCTCTCTCCCTCCTCCTCTGCCCCTCCCCACCTCCCTCTCTCAAAAATTAAATAAGTAACTGCCAGCTTTTCTTTTTTCTCTCAGAATATTTATAACTATAAATTGCAACCACATAAGAGCATTTTGAACATTTTCATTATTTTCTTAAATATTTTATTTACTTATTTGACAGAATACAAGTAAGGTAAGCAGCAGAGGCAGCGGGAGAAGCAGACTCCCCAGCAAGCAGTGAGACCCACACGGGCTCAGTCCCAGAATCCTGAGATCATGACCTGCACTGAAGGCAGACGCTTAACCAACTGAGCCACACAGGCACCCCTTTTCTTAAAAATTTCAAAGGATGTATATTCTGAGACTTTTACCAGCTGCCATATTCTTTCATGATGGATGACCACACTTTTTTCTCTTGTAGTAATAGCAAAGTCAGTAAAATTTTCATTGAGCAATCAATGAAATGTTTAAATCAATCAAAATGTTTAAATTAGTAAATTGAACCATTTAATATTAATTAATAATGCTTTCACCAATTATAACTTGGAAGAGTTAATTGAGTTTTATCTTTTGCTAATTTTAGCTGCCTCGCACATTTTAAATATACCTGAGAAAAAAATGAAAGACTGATAACATGTAGGTTTTATATATCATGAAAGACTACTTTGAGTTCGTTCAGGTTTCCGTTTTTTTCTTCTGTTTGCTTTGCGGGACCCCTATGACTTGACGGGGAGTTTTTAAGCTGCTTACGTAGAAAACAACAAAAAGTCAAATCTGGAATGTAATGCGTCTTTTAGGAAACCAGCTCAGGGCCCGCAATGTCTGAGCACTTACTGTATGCCCAGGAGAGGCCCAGGAGAGACCCAGTGATGTGGGAAAGATAACATGAGTATGGACTGTTTTAACTAATGGTCATACTAGGTGGTCTCTGCTATATCCATTTTATGATACATTTTGAGATATCTGTGATCTGTGTGATCTGTTTTGTAATTGATATAATATTCTTATATATCCATTATCAACATGCATAAGCCAGCTTATTAACTGTTTATTCAGTGTTTCCATACTCTTGCTAATATTGTTTCATCTACTTGTGATAAAAATACATTAAGATTTTCCATGGTATTTCAAGATTTATCAATTTCCTTTAAACTAGGTTTGTACATTTTGAGACACTATTGTTAACTACATACATATTTCTTATTTTTATATATAAATATATAAATAAATAAAAATTTTTAATTTTTTAATAAATAAATTTATTTAAAATTTAAATAAATATATATAAATAAATATTTTTATAAATTCACTTTATAAAGTGAAGACTTTTGGTTGAAATTCCACTTTGGTATTAGCATGCTGCTGCAGCTTTTTTTTTTTTTTTCTTTTAGATTTTATTTATTTATTTAAGAAAGAGCATGAGCAGCAGGAGGGGCAGAGGGAGAAGCAGACTCCCCGCTGAGCAGTGAGCCTGATGTGGGACTCGATCCCAGGACCCTGAGATCATGACCTGAGCTGAAGGCAGACGCCTAACCGACTGAGCCACCTAAGCGCGTTCTGAAGCAGCATTTTTTGATTTGCAGGTGAGTGGTATAGTTTTTTAATTTTAACTTTTGTATGCCCTTTTGTTTAATGATACCCTTGATACCAATCTCTGTGTAGATTGCATTCAACCTAAAATTTTATTAAGCAAATTTAATCTTTTTAACATTTTGTGATAAATTCTATATCTGCCAACTCAGTTTGTGTATTTGATTTACCATGCCTCCATTGTTGTTGTTTTTTTTTCTTTATCTCCCTGTTTTTCTACTTTCCTGTAGACTAATAGGTGTACTATCTAATCATCAGTATTATCACCGTCACTATTACCAGTCTCCCTTTCCCTAGTTCCCTTCCTTGGCCTGGTAACTCTCTTCCTTCAGAAATTACTACTGAACGTACGTAACTGTGCAAATTTTCCAACCAAATCTGAAGACTTTAACATGTTGAATAGACTCAACACTCACCTTTGTAATTGTCTGAAATTTTACATCTTTAAGTTTTCATTCTATTTATTTATTTTTAAAGATTTTGTTTATCCATTTGAGAGCAAGAGAGTGAGCGAAAGCATGAGAAGGGAGAAGGTCAGAAGGAGAAGCCGACTCCCCTTGTAGCTGGGAGCCCAAAGCCAGACTAGAGCCCGGGAGTCCGGGATCATGACCTGCGCTGAAGGCAGTTGCTTAACCAACTGAGCCACCCAGACACCCCCATAATGTATATATATTTTTTACTATTAGTTTATAACATTTAATCACATATTTTATCATTCATTTCTTCTACACCCTTCCTTTACTTTCTATAAATGAAATACATCACCTGGTAATGGTTTTAGTGAGGGTGTACAGTAGTATATAAATTATCCTAGATGTATATAACTCAAAATACATTTATGATAGCCTCACTATTAAATAGTACATTAGCTGGTATATGATTTATAACGAAAGTTTTGTTCCTTCCAGAATGTGAAGAAGGCATTACTTTGTGGTCTTTGAGCATCTGCTGTTGCTGCGAAGAAGTCGGCCCCAGCGCAAAAGGCATTTCTTTCAAGGTATTGTGTCCTCTTTCCCAACTATTAAATCTTTATTCTTAATATACTGCAATTTCATAAAAACGTGTGTGGACTTACTTTTACTTGTTATGATTGATACTTTAAGATTTTTACTCGGAACTTGTATCTGTCCTCCATTCTAGAAAATTCCTATGTTTTTAAATTTAGTCTCTCAGACATTTCCTCAAAACTCTTCTGGAACACTTCAATAAGTATATTAAATTATCTTGATCTGTAGCCAGGTCTCTCCTACATGTTTTAAATCTGTATCTGTTGTGCTACATTTATAGTATTCCTCAAAACTATAGTCCCATGTATTTATTTCTTGTGTCTGATATAAAGGTTATCCCAATTAGTGTCATTTTGGTAATGATAGTTTTTACTTTACAAATTTTTAATTGTTTATATCTACCATTCGCTATTTTATTTATATCTATTTTGTTTTCATACCTTCTCATTCTTTTCATGGAGTTACTCATTTCTCTAGCCCTTCAGAGATTCTAAGCATACCTATTTAAAACCACTATTGATATTTTTTCTCTTAATTTCATGGAATCTGTCATGATTTCATGTCCTGCTGACAGAGGGTGCTGGCTCAAGGTTGCCTGGTGGCAGAGTTGTCTGCTTCTTTGTGGCTCTAGAAGAGGCAACGTTTTAAATGTTGTTCCCCCCCAAAATTAGTAAATCCTTGCTTTTTAAAAATTTTTTAATTTATTTTCAGCGTAACAGTATTCATTGTTTTTGCACCACACCCAGTGCTCCATGCCATCCGTGCCCTCTCCAATACCCACCACCTGGCTCCCTCACCTCCCACCCCCCCCCCCCCCCCCCCCCCCCCCGCCCCTTCAAAACCATCCGATTGTTTTTCAGAGTCCATAGTCTCTCATGGTTCACCTCCCCTTCCAATTTGCCTCAACTTTTTTTAGTTGCCCTTTCAGTGGCAGGAAGCTCCACACTGGCCCAGCAGTGAGACCAGCTCTAGCGCCCCCTGCAGTTGACAGACTTATTTCCTTCTACCCCACAGAAGAATCCAGACCCCATGGTCACTGACCTCTGCTTGTTTCCAGTCTTCAGTCCCAACTGAGCCACAGTGTTAGCTCCTCTAACATTCCGGGACTCATTCCACTTTTAGCCTATGGATACATTTAGTACTTTGAAGTTATTTAATTGTATCTTTTATATCTCATCTGCTATTTGCCATATGTTGGATCAAAAAGGGAAAGTCTCAAAGCATGAATTTATAGCGTCTTAATTAGGTATCAGGAAGTTATAAAATGTCATGTATACCCTTCCCTTAGCAATTTGCAAGTTAATTGAGGAGAAAAAATTCTCTGCATGAAATATTTAGAGAATACAAAACAGATCCTAATAAAAACAAACTTGTACCCATTTATACAAAAAATAATCAAAAAATAATGTGGCAGGAGTTGAGAATTTTCTTAAGGAATGAGCAAGACTCAGGTGAATAAGAAATCTATGAATTTTAACTTCTCTGCAGATTCACCTCATTATGTGCCTCGAAGATACAGTTTATGTACCTTCTATTAGTGGTTTTCAGGGATACAAAGATAGTGTGTTAAAACTGTATAGCTCTGGGTGCATGATCATGGGAATATTGAGAGAAAACAATGTTGGGGGAGTCCTAGCAGTTTCATGTAAACACTCGTCCTAGGATAAGTTATAAAAAATTAGAAATTCATAAAGTGAAAACTGTTGTTTCCAAAATGATACTAATTAGGATAACCTTTACATCAGACACAAAGAATAAATACATGGGCCTATAGTTTGGAAGAATTCTACGGAATGTAGCAGAATAGAGATTTAAAACATGTATTAGAGACACGGCTATAGATCAATTTTGGAGAAGCTGGTACAAGAGGACAAAATGTGTGCATATTTCTATCTGTGAGATATGAGGGCCAAAACTACTATGCTATTGCATTTAAAGGAATCTTCTTCCAGGAAATTATTAGCAGTGACTAATGGATCAGTATTGACTTATTTCCCAGAGAAATCGGCATCTGAAGCTTACTCTGTCTTCTTTCCCTCTGTACCTGAGTTTTCAGCTTTAAGCTACTCCATAAACGTCTCATATGCTCAGAAAAGTCTAAAAATAATGGCATTGCGTAATATTCTAATGTGCCGAGGTCCACTATTCAGGGGTCATCACATGTGCCAAGAGCCCTTCAGTGAATGGTAATAAGAGGCAAGACACGTACACATAGGCTCACAGTTTATTTAATGCCTCTGTTCAAATCTCTCTTATTCATGCTGTGCCTAAGTCCATTGAGCCATTTTACAGAAATAATGGACATAGTTGGCTCTGTGCCTTGATGGTTAGCCTGACTCAGACGAATACCATTCCAAGTGGGGGGAAAAAAAATATATATGTGTGTGTGTGTGTGTGTACACACACACACACACATATATGGCTGTTCTATAAAGAAGAGGGCAGGCTTCAGCCACAGGCTTTGGCAAGTTCTCCAAATGGAAGACTAAATTGTTTCAAAGTAGGTGATGGAAATCAGGAGACAGAAAGATTAACCCACAGGACATGTCTGTTTCGAGTCAGCCTGACTTCCATTTATTGCAATCCTGACATCGGAGTAAACCTGTGAAATATGTTTCCAACATGCAACCAAGTGGTAAAACACGATACCTCTCTTTAAAGCTTTTTTTTTTTTTTAATTGAATGCACCTGGTGCCGTTCTCCCCCTATTTATGTTCATGCCACACACGGGCAAGCAGGACCTAATTACCAATTAAGCAGTAAAGCTGTTTATGAAACCAAATGTTCTCGGGGTCCAGTCCACGAATGATATGTATCCGCATGTATGTTTGTGTAGATGCAGATATGCACACGTGTACGTAAGCATGAATGTAAATATCTATACATCTACACACACTCCACATTTTTTAACCTTCGTTTTAATTGTCAGCTTCTCTGATTTTATAGAGCCATCTTCTGTGCAGTGATCTGATCCTAGTAAGTGATGAGAGGGATTCCTAATTATATAAAGCCCTGATCATTTCTAGCCTAAAGCTGCGATTCTTTAAAATGCATGGAAAATATTTCTGTTTTTCGAATGGCCATGGACGGAGGCCTCCCTTTCTGGCTGTGGCAGTTGAAGAGCCCAAACATTGCTCTGGCACCGACCCCAATCCCCCTCACTAAACCTTTCTGCGGAGAGCTGGGGTAAAAGCTGAAGGTCAGGAAGGAGAAGGCTAACTTTATGTCCCCGTACTTGACACTGTTACTGTCGAACTAAGGCAAACTACAAGCTGGCCGTTTGCTGCTCCCTCCGCTCTCTTGAAGCAGCAACACCAGTGAGAGACCTGAGAATGTGCGCGTGATTTATTTTGCTTTAGGGAACTTTGCCCTGGAGCCTGAACTCTGCGGGAGAACATAGGTTGATTTCGGTTCAGTTCAGTGTGAGAAAAATGTATTGAGCGTCTGCGGGCACTGGGAACGCTGGGGTGAACTATAGCCCTGTCTTCAGTGAGCTCATAGCTCAGTGTCTTTCTATCGTCTTTCCCCCTTCTTGTCACCTCCGTGCTTACAGCTGTGCTCACAGATCACTCCTGGACTTAAGCACTGGTAGGCAGTGGTTCCAGACTGGCTGCCTAATTTTAGTTTTGTGTGGTGTGTGTGTGAGAGAGCGAGCCAGAGCCAGTGAGGGATGGCAGCGTGGAGAGTGGAGAGAGGGGAGATGGTCTCACTCCTCCATCCCTACCGTCATGGTTATCCATCTGTCCAAGGGCAGCATCCTCCTGTCCTCTTCATCTGCCCTTGACCCTAGCCCTCATCTTCTTCCCTCAGTCACACACATTCTAGAGGGTATGCTGTAGGGGTTATGACCCTTGCGAAATGTGCAGCATCGTTTTGTCTGTGTTTGTGCTCTCATTTACATAAATGCAATGCATTAAGCTCATTTCATCTCGTTTCCACTAAATATTATGTCTTCATGATCTGAGTTCTGTATCGTACTGTTTGGGCTCCCAACTGACATACTGTATGGAGCACAATTATAACCACATTTTACCCCTTTTTTTTTAGAGCAAGAAAAGGAGGGGGGGTGCAGGAAGGTCAGAGGGCTGCGGAGAGAGAGAATCTTAAGCAGGCTCCGTGCCCAGCACAGAGCCAGAGGTGGGGCTCGATCTCATGATGCTGAGATCATGACCTGAACCGAAATCAAGAACTGGGCATTTAACTGACTGAGCCCCCCAGGCTCCCCAACCACCTTTGACTTATTAACTCTTAGTGACAAATCCTTGGATTACCTTGTTTCCTCCTCTCTCTCTCTCTCTCTCTCTCTCCCTCCCTCTCTCTCTCTCACACACACACATATACACAAGCTCTAATGAAAGTTCTCTTTCTTATTTCCCAACTATGAGAGAATTTCTCTGGGTTACAGAGACTACTTGAGACATCATCATCAGGGAATGATTTAATCTAGGAATTCAGTCTTTAAAAATCACCGGAAGGGCTAGCGTGAGGAGGGCAAGTGACAGCCCTCACCGCGTTTCAGGGGCTCGGGAAGTCTGGTGCTCTGCAGCAAGCCCAGCATGGGGTGGGTGACCCCCAGCACAGACGCCCGGAGGCCACCATCAATACTGTCCCAGACCCAAGCGCTGGCTGGCTGCTCCAGGACCTCGCGTCTGCCTCTCAGACCACAGGCGGGGGTCTCCTCTTGTGGAATGTTGGCCTGCAGGGACTTTCTGAACATAGGCTCCAGGTTTCCAGCCCTGGCACAGCAGACAGGAGCATGTAGGAAAGTGCCCATCTTTGTTCCACCCCAACTTTATCTCACTGACCTTCTATTGTTTTTTGGTTTCTGGTGGTTTTTTTGGGGGAGGGTTATTGTTGGTGGTGTTTGTTTTTTACTGTAGTCTTTTTAATTTATGAGAGTTCTCAATTCTGACTCTTCTTTTATATCGTGTTTGGTCCTTCCCCCCGCCCCCCCCCCCCCCCCCCCCCCCCCCCGTGTATGTGATATATTCTCTTTCGTCTCTGGAGATCTTAATAATCGTTCTTTTGAAATTTTTCTTCTCTGTATTGTGTTGATTTCAAGCATATTTCCTTTTTAGTTTATTTTGGTCTCTGTTTCATGTTAACGCCTTTCCCTTATGGATCTGTGGTAATGTCGTTCCATTCTTGTTTAAGAATGAAGCACTAGGGGCGCCTGGGTGGCTCAGTGGATTAAGCGTCTGCCTTCAGCTCAGGTCATGATCCCAGGGTCCTGGGATTGAGCCCCGAATAAGGCTCCCTGTTCTGCAGGAAGCCTGGTTCTCCCTCTCCCACTCCCCCCTGCTTGTGTTTCCTCTCTCGCTGTGTCTCTCTCTGTGTCAAATAAATACATAAAACTTAAAAAAAAAAAAAAAAAAAAGGGACTAAAGTGATGCTTGGAAGGTCTCTGAGTAGGAGTGGCTTGTGCTGTTGATGTCTTCGCTGCCAGGTGTCCCTGATGACCAGGGCATTTTATTGGAGGATGCGTAAATGGCGTTATCTGTTGGTATCTTCTCTTGAACTGTGTGGCTTTCCAGAAGGGGGATCTCCCACTTGAAAGGGAGATGGTGAGGCAGTGGGGCTTGGAAGTAGGTATGATCAGACTGGACCGAGTAGGCTTAGTAGAGGTGCTAAGCGCAAGAAAGGAGCTTAAGGTCAATTTGTAGGTACCGATCCAGTCCCCATTCAGAAAGACGACTCATGTTCTCACTCCTGCCATTGCCTGGGTCTGATGTCCCCAGACCCAGAGTCTGCCTGATCAGACTGTCCCCATGGCCACTGTCTGATCCTGGGCTGGAGTAGAGGAAGAGTATCACCAGCCTCATAAGTCTGGGAAGATGATCTTGGAGTCCAATTGCTTTTCTTTAAATCTTCATCTTTCCTATTGCCAATATAGCCCCGTCTGGTTCCCATCTTAGCAGTGAGAGGTGACTGTGATGCCTGGGCCTGTGCGGACTCAGCCACAGCATCAGCTCGCTCCTTCTGGCTTCTCTTCCACACCTTCCTCCCCTTCTCCAGGCTCAGCTAGATTCCCTGTTCTGTAAATGAGCCACCACATGCTTATCTTCCACAAGTTTCTAAAATATGTCCTTTTCCGATGTTGTCTTCTCATCTCCATTTTACTTTTTCTTTGGAAATATGGGCTTTCTTTATCTTTTTTTAAAAATATCATTTCAGTATTGTCTCGGGAGAGAACAGACATAGATATTAAGTTCAACTTCTGGCATGCTGGTAAGTAATCAGTCAGAATGTTCAATGCGAGTGTTCTGAATGGAAATATTCTTGCATTTTTAAACAAGAAACTTGAGGTAGAAGTGCGTGCGTACTAGGGAATATAGCCAGTACTATTGTAATAGTGTTGCATGGTGACCAATGGTTTATACTTGTGGTGAGTACAGCATAATATAGAGACTGCCACATCACTGTGCCGTACACCTGGAACTAATATAATATTGTGTGTCGACTACACTTCAATTAAAGGAACGTGTCAGTACTGCTCTCTGTCTAGATATCCACCCATCCCTCCATACTCTCTTTTTTTGAGTTCTGTAGCTATATTCTGTTTTTTGATTATTGTACCTTTCAGTGTAACAAAACATCAAAGCTGTTTTCAGCCTCTGTCCGTAAAATATATTGAAATTTGCTCCCACATCAGAGAGAATTATCTTCAGGTGTTTATATTGTTTATGAAGAAATAAGTGCTAGAATAAGTTCCTTAGTTATCCAGGTTATGGTCCCTTGAATATCTTAAAAATGGTACATACTGGATCCAGCGTCTCTTATGAATTGAGCCTGCCTTTGTCAAATTGAGTATGCGAAAGTCTCCCAAACATTGTGGGTTAATTTCCAATTTATATCCAGAGGATTCTTATTATCCAAATACCGTTCACACTTCCAAATGTGACTTTCACATGCTTTTCTTCTGAACTTGTCACCGAATATATTATTTTGATTGGTGTTGTCAGGAAGGACCTAAACATGTTTCCTCCTTGACTGGTAGCTAACATTCTTCATCAGATTCTTTGTTAATCACAGGCTGCTCCGGTATGTGTGGGAAAGTATAAAGACGTATGAGTTCTAGATCTTGCTGGGTTTCGTATTCTCCAAACCACTCTTGGCCTCAACTTTTCTCATCCGTACAAGAAAGGACAGGGCTAAAATCACTGATTCTATAAAGATTGCAAAATCATTGATAAGACAATGTGGGCATGTCTGTCTGTGGTAGTCATGAGTGTGGTTTCTAGAGTCCGACGTACCTGGCTTGAAATCCCAGATGCTCTACTTACTAGTTTTGTGACCTATTATTTAATTTTTCTGAGCATAACATACCCTTCTCTGTAAAACTGGGGTGATAATAAAACTCACTTACATGCCTTTATGTGAGTGTGTGAAAATTACCTGTAATCAAATTTGTAAGGCATTTAACTCATACTCCAAATGTAGTCCGCACCCAGGAAACCTTAGCAACGATAAAACCAACATGACTGTGGCATCACAATGGTGCCCTGGGCAGTAGAGAGAAAACGAATCATAACTTATTCACATATTCGACGTTCCTGGAGTGCCTCCCTACGTGCCAGATGTTGTTTGAAACCCTGGCATTATAAAATGTTCCCACCTACAGAGTTTACTTATATTTTCATGGGAAACACAACAAAAATATGATATGACAGGATGTAACGTAACATCAATAACATATGAAAAAGCCCTGAAAGGAAGCTAAAGCAGTGTGATTTGGGGTGGTGCGTGTCCTTCTATGTAGGGAAGCAGGGAAGGCTTCTCTGAGGGGGAGACTTTTGGGTGGAGACTGGGGCAGATGCCACGGACACCTGAAGGCAGAGCTTTCGGACAGCAGGACCAGGGTTTGCAAGACTCCTGTGTGTAAGCAAACCCTCTGTGTCAGAAGACTGACAAGGAAGCCACACAACTGCAGACTGAGACGGACAACTGTGAAGGTAGGCACACACACACACAAGCCTGGACGGTGAGACCTTGAAGGACATGACGAGACTCTGAATTTTACTCTTAGAAACCGCACTTGGAGTATCATGATGGGGAATTGACATGACTGAAGTGTTTAATCCTCCACAGGAAAGACACGGAACCTCTTTGGCCTGCTTCTCCACGTGTTCTTGGAAGGGTTAAAAGAGGCTGTGTGCATGAAAGCAACACACACAGTGTTGGGCATAGAGTACACCATCAATATTCTTAAATGTTAGAGACTCTTCCGCTTCACTTAGAGTCTAGGACAAGAACCGACTCCAGATCAGTTTGTACCAATGCTTTCTTTCTCAGCGGTTAGTCCCAGCTCTTGACATTATTTCCATTACAGTAACAATCCAGGAACACTTGGATCATGTAGGAGGTATTAGCCACACTGACATCTGCTAACAGGACTCATAGGTACTAGTTGGTGATATTCTGCGCAAACGGAGAACAAGACTTGCATTGTGATTGACACGGTGGTTGAGGGGAGTGGATCTCCGATGGGACACTGCAGAGAGAACCCCTACATGAGCCCACAGAAGGCAGCATGATCTCTGGATGTGAGATTAGAAACCGGAAGTTAGATTACAGCAACCTGGGAGCACGAGGGGCACTGATGAATCAGACGTCATCTTCAGGCTCCAGGCTGGGACTCATTTTCTTTCTCCATGCTTGAGAAGTATGTATCGCCTGGACCTATTCAGAGAGTAACAGATGCGCTCATACCAGGGGCCGAGATTCCAGAGCCAAGTGCTTCTCGGGTTCAAGGCTTTCCTGAGGATTTCCTGGACAGTGTGTTTCATTTTGGAAAGAACATTTTCCTTTTGATCTTTGCTTCTTATTGGGTCCTTCTCAGTTTCATCTTCTATTATAATATTTGTATTGGGCCACTGCCTTTTAGTGACTCAGTTAAGTGGATATTCAGGGCTGTGGATTTCTCTTCTATTTAAAGCAATCAATTGTGCAGATCTAAGAATAGAAGAAGACTTCCATAAGATACACACTTTCTTGTCAAAGATTCAAAGAATACTTTCCTACTTTGGACATCATTTAGCTTGGATACTATACAACATTTTAAGTGTTGGGAAATTTTTTTCCCCGACATTATCATACCTGAAATGCTAGTGAAGTCTGTAGCAGATTTTAATTATAAAATGTTCTCTAGGTCTGCTCCGTATAGACATTCATCTGACATTTTGCATGATGTGATTTAGCACCTGGATGGCAAACGTGGTACGTGTATTGAAGTTGCCATGTAGGCTCAAACTCAACGTTGAATCTCTAGGGTCCCAAAGCAGAAAATAGAGGGACCATCAGTCCAGATTCAGCCTCAACCCTTGTGTTCATCCAACTAGAGGGAAGAGGATGTTTTCACACCGGCCTAAGAGACTCAGAGCTTTTCCCAAGCTATAACTCTAGACAGTCCTATGGTAGTCTGGTAGGTGTGATCACTGCGACTCAATAGAAGATTGATGTTCTGCACTGTTGAAATGTAAGTGCTAAGTGAAAATAAATGAGAGTATAGATGACACTTCCTTTTGAATCATAGGAGCTTATTCCCCAAATCTTTTCTCTTTGTTATCTTTTCATGAAGAATTCAATGTTAACTATCTATGGCTATAAATTCGTGTGCAGCTGTTGCAATTAAGTTATTTGGGATGCAGTTTCTAGTTCCTTTTACAACATTCCAGCTGCTTCTAGTTGTAGTAGGTGGGAATACATTGTAAATAAATGAGAAAATAGTTTTGATCAGGTAACATCTCTCTCAACCTTTCTTGCCTTTTACTAGTAACTGAACAATATTTCCACTCCTTCTATTTTTTTTTTTTTTCCTCTATTCTAGCTTGAAGCTAACTGTTCTAACTCTGCTCTGGGTCCTGTATTTTTCCAACCTTCTCAATGAACTTGTTTCATCAATGACTCATTCCTCTTCTAATTTTTCTCCCTTCATTAGATTATCCCACTCTGAGCTCTGATTAAAGATATTTCCCATTAAAACAGTCCTCCCTCCCCATCAACCTCACCCTCTCCATTTTTTCCATTGTGGTCACACTACACAGATATATTACTTACCCATTTATCTCTCTCTCCTCTGCTCACCTCTCTGTACCTCTTTCTCTGCTGCCTCAACAACTGCTTTTTTGAAATTACCCTCCAGTTTCTATGTCCAATGACTTCTCCTCATTCCTGATCATGCATTACATTTCCTCTGAATTTTAAAATGGTGGGCATTCACCATTCACTCCTTCTATAAAGTCATTATGTGGTTCCCTTGCCACACTCCTTTACAAAACTTAAATATTTATTGATATGTATTCTCTACCAGGTAATATGCTGGTTATCAAAAGAACTAAAATGCAGTTTCAAACTGGCTAGAGTTCATGGTCCAGGAGGGTAAACAAATCAGTACCCACACAGAATGCAAAATTCCTTCCCATACTACCTTTTCTGATAATACAGTAGACAAGATTTCCAGAGACTTGTCCTGACAACAACAACAATACACTTAATCCCAAACTATTCTGTATAAAATTTCTTTAAATGTTCTGCTTGACTGGCAGGAAAGCAAAGGAGATCTTCTGGGCCAGAAAAAATGGAGAGGTAGACAAACACACTCAGGAAACTGTGCTTTTACCTTGAGAGCTGCCATATCCTCAATTGTAATGTCAGACAGAGACATAATTAGGAGGAAAAAACATGGTACCCAGTCAAAGTGGATGTCGAGCAAGGAAAGTCTTTCCCTCTCATCTTTCCACCTCAGCCCACCCTCAAACTCCACAAAGAACTTGGGCTTCTGTAAGATAACTTCCTCAGCATTACCTATTTTTAGAAAGCAAAATCTGGTATACCTAGATTCAGAAAACGCAAAGACAGTAGTTATAATAAAATTGGTGTTTGAACATAACACAGTGGGAAAGAAATTGAGCACCAGAGAGAAAAGTCAGAAATGACTAAAATATTAGCAACAAAAGCCAGAAGGCAATGAAATAATATCTTAAGGGTCTCAGGAAGAAATTACAACTGGAATTATATAGTCAGCTAAATTATCTTTTCAAGATTATGGACATTTAGATAATTTATGCAAAAAAAATCTTCACAAATGTTCCTTCTGAAGATCACTTAAAGAAAAAGAAAAAAACGGGGGACCAGGGTGGCTCAGTCAGTTAAGCATCTGCCTTTGGCCGAGGTCATGATCCTGGGGTCCTGGGATGGAGCCCTGTGTCATCTGCTTTTCCCTCTCCCTCTGCCCCCACCCCAACTCATGCTCTTCTGTCTCTGCTCGCTCTCTCAAGTAAATAAAATCTTTTAAAAATAAAAAACAAGAAGAAAAAATTATGCTAGGAGGAATGGTGAAGGTAAAAAATGTTCAACATTTGGATATATATATAAATAAACACTACGTAAAGCGAGACCAACAGCTACTTTGTAGGGGTAATAAAAAACCTGATTGAGGGGCACCTAGGTGACTCAGTTCAGTGTCCAGTTCTTGATTTCAGCTCAGGTCATGATCTCAGGCTCCTGAGCGTGAGCCCTGCATTGTGCTCCACGCTCAGTGGGGAGTCTGCTTGAGATTCTCTCTCAGTCTCCCTATGCCCTCCCTCCCCCTCACTGGTGTGTGTGTGCTCTCTCTTGCAAACCAATCAATCAATTAACTAATTGAAAAAAAAAACAAGATTGAGTTGAATACTTACAGCATATAAATAAGTTGGAATTAAATTATCTTAGTAAATAGTAAATACTAATTTTAGCATCTGAAAGTTTCTAGACTAATCATTAAAACAGTAGGAATAGAATATACAACTATAAAACCAGTAGAAGAGACTTCCACAGCTACTCAGGATGAAGTAGCAACAACCAGATTTACCCTCCTCTTTGAAACCACACAGAACCTCAGAGAAGAAGACCAAAGAACAGAAATCAGTTATGTGTCTATATACTAGAATTAAATTATAAGTAGAGATTTTTTTTAAAACTTGAATAAATACACCCAAATAAAATATCTAGGAGTGAATCTGACAAAAGATATGAAAGACTTGTTAACTGAAAACTAAAAATCTGTTTCTGCAAATATAAGACTTAAGTTGTGAGATATATTGTCTTGATGGTGTGGAAGGCTCAATACCACTAAGAGATCAGTTCTCTCCATACTGCTATGTAGATTTAATACAATCCAAGTCAAAATTCCAGAAACATTATGGAAATTGACCAGGCAATTTTAAAATTCTATGGAAATGCAAAGGACCTAAAATAAATGAAACACCTTTGAAGAAAGGGAAAAAATAAAAAGGATGATGAACCCTACCTGATTATAAGATTTGATCTTAAATCTACTTTCTTAGGTCTATATAGGAGAAGTCAATCAATAGAAGAGAGTAGAGCCCAGAAATAGGCCCATACATATAGGGAAATTTGACTTTTTAAAAATTACAGGATAAAAACACTAGAAAAAATTTCAGTGGAGAAAGGACAGTTATTTCAACAAATTATGCTGGAATAAGTGAATATCTATTTGAAAATGAAAGCAAGATGAAGGGAGAGGAAAAGAGAAATGAAGGGAGGAAAAAAGGAAAAGGGAGGGAGGGAAGAAAGGAAAAAAAGGAGAAGGAAAGGAAAAGAAAAGGAAAGGAAGAAAAGATGGAAAGAAAAGGAAAAAGAAGAAAGGAAAGAGTAAAAATGAGAAAGGGGGGACAGGGAAAAAGGGAAGGAGGAAAGGAAGGAAGGAAGGAAGAAAAAAGAGGTAGCTAAACTTACCTCAGTCAAAATAAACTTTAAGCTAAAAATAATGCAAGACTGTGCTGGGATCATAAACCAAGCTGCAATTGGTATTTTCAATAAGAGTATTTTTTAATTCTCTTAAAGATTATATATAAGGTTATTGTTTCATAGGTAAAACGTTTGGAAAATTTTACTGGTAACAGCATCTGACACTGGAGATTTTATGTTTGTGTATGTATGGGTATGTGTATATGTCAGGAAGAAACAGGATTTTAATGATAGATTCTATTCCATTAAGACATACAGGACTATCTGTACTTTCTCTTTCTTCTTGTTATAGAGCTGACAAGCTTTTTCTAGTAATATGTTTCTTTCACTAAATGTTTCTCTTATACATATATAATGTCTATAATCTTGAAAAAAAAAGCTTTTTCTAGTAATATGTTTCTTTCACTAAATGTTTCTCTTATACGTATATAATGTCTATAATATTTTTGACTTTTATTATTTATATTTTAAATATCTGTGGGATCTTTAATGATGCCTTTCTTTTTATTCCTGATAGTGATAATTTTTTTTTCTCTCATATGTACATACACACTTTTTTGAACTTTTTCTTTTTGGTTAGTCTTTCTATAGGTCTCTCAGTTGTATTACTTTTAAAAGAATCATATTTTGACTTAGGTGATTTTTCTGTATCATTTACTTCAGCTATTATATATTTTTTATATTCTTTAAGAATAATTTATTGCTCTTTTTCTAACTTCTTGAAACAACTAGAAAGGTCAACAATTTTGAGCTTTACAAATTTCCTAGTATATATAAACTTACAAGACCAGTCTTCTTCTTAAGTCCGCTTTAGCAGCATCCTAATAATTTAATGTCTTATTTCTATCATCACATAGTTAAAATATTTTTAATTTCATTTTGATTTTTTTTTTGACCAACTATTATTTAGAAGTGTATAGCTTAATTTACTAGAAGTCAACTACTATTTGGTTAACTTTTGTTACTGATTTTTAGGGTCTTAATTAGGGTCTTGGACCCTCAAGAATATAATTTTGGACTGTGTTATTGCAAGATTGCCAAAATCTCTACAGGTTATTCTGCCTCCTCATAGAGGCCCTCTATCCAAGCCTTTAGATCCTAAGTCTTTTGCCCTGTATCTGGAATCCAAAAATCCCCGAGATAAGAGTGGAATCTTTTTCTCTGCACAGTTACCCATTCTCAGTGATTGTTTTCCTAAGTCTTGGTTGTCACAACAGTTCCCCAGTTCCTTTAAACTGACCTGTTTCTATAAAACCCCTCAGCTTTAGGGGTACTCTCAGTGAGAGTCTAGGTCTCAATGAAATCATAGCCCAAAGTAATTTAATTTTATATTTGTAAATTATAAGTTGTATATATGTAAATTTGTAAATTTATATTTGTAAATCTTAAAGAACATCACCAAAATTATTTGTGTTTGCCAGCTTAAAATATAGAACTTACTCAGTTTCAATTACCCCTTTGTTGTTAACAGCAGTCTACTTTATACTATTATTATCCAGTGAGCGGGTAAGTTCTTATACGCAGGGACCGGTATGTAATTATATTTTCCTGTAGAAATCCGAGTTGGTGTATTTAAGGAAGAAATTTTAAAAGAAGTGGAAAGAAGCTGTGGAAGAGCTTATTTATTTATAAAACAAACCCAAGTGAAAATAGGAAAATATGATCTATTTTTCAGGAAAAGACCAAAAAAAACAAAAATTCTATGATGGAAACAATAAAATCTCACTCCCCAACCCTTACAGCCCTTTGCAGTTTTATAGCATGTGTACCATGTCTGATTATTTTTTTTTTAAGTAGGCTCTATGCCCAGTATAGGGTTTGAACTCACGACCCTGAGATCAAGAGTCCCATGCTCTACCAACTTAGCCAGCCAAGGGCCCCCTTCTTGTCTGATTAATTAAAATGTGTTAGAAAATTCCTGATTATTTTTTTCCTCTGGATTTCATTTATCATTATACTTCTTTCTTCCACCACCACATGTAACAGAAAAACACTGAATTGCATTTCTTACCAAAAAGCAGTTTTTACTGGAATGTTGGGAAGCAGGGATTGATATATTTTTATCAGCACTTCCCCAACTAGTTACATCATGTTACTTTGTATACTGCTCCCACTGACAGTGATGGTATGAAAAGCCTTTGTGGTGCATGCTGGGTAATGCAGACTTCAAGCATTCACACTCCATTAATTAATTCATCACCTAAAAGCTAAGTATTGATTTTTTAATGGTTTTACAAATCTATTTAAGTTTCAGTGATGTGATTAAGAGGATATGTGTTTACTATAAATTATCTAACAAGTACAATGGTATTACTCTCAGAAGTAGCAAACAATTTAGCTTGTGAGAAGAGGGGAAAAGAGGTTGGTTAAAATATTTTCCCAAATACTGATTATTTAATAGCTATGATCAGCCATTAAAATATGGCTTGAAAAAAACCTGTTATTTCAAAACATGGGTACTATGTTTCTTGATATTTGGTAAGAATGAAATCAGACACCAACGAATTTTTCCTTAATCCTATTTTAAATTATAGTGAAATAAATATTCTTTGATTATTAGACTTGGTCAAAACATTTTCACTTTAATTATTATTGTGGAATATTATGAAAGATGTGAACTATTTTGTATTTTTCCATTTTCCTTCCTAGAAAATGTTTTGGCACACAGGTCATGTAGAAATAGTCCTGCAGGTACTTATTTATAATATTTCCTTTACCTTTGATAATAATGGAAATAAAACAATGCATGTGTTCTTTAATTCTTAAAAAAAAGGCTGACATCCTAAACTTACTAAAACTAGAAATTGTGTCATTTATGAGATAAACTGATTTTTAAAATTTTTTTTATTGACATACAATGCATTCTTTCTCTTAGGGGTTCAGGTCTGTGAACCTTCATTCTTACACAATTCACAGCACTCACCATAGCACATACCAGTGTCCATCACCCAGCCACCCTATCCCTCACCCCCCACACCCCAGCAACTCTCAGTTTGTTTTGAGATTAAGAGTCTCTTGTGTTTCGTTTCCCTTCTGATCCCATCTTGTTTCATTTTTCCCTCCCTATCCCCCATGGCCCCCTACCCTGCCTCTCAAATTACTTATATCAGAGAGATCATATGATAATTGTTTTTCTCTGATTGACTTATTTCACTTAGCATAATACCCTCTAGTTCCATCCACATCCTTCCAAATGGCAGGATTTGGGGGTTTTGATGGCTGCATAGTATTCCATTGTGTATATATACCACGTCTTCTTTACCCATTTATCTCTTGGTGGACATCTAGGTTCTTCCCATTGTTTGGCTATTGTGGACATTGCTGCTATAAACATTCGGAAGCACATGCCCCTTCGGATCACTATGTTTGTATCTTTAGGGTAGATACCAAGTAGTGCAATTGCTGGGTCATAGGGCAGCTCTATTTTCAACTTTTTGAGGAATCTCCATGCTGTTTTCCAGAGTGGCTGCACCAGCTTGCATTCCCACCAATAGTGTAGGAGGGTTCCTCTTTCTCCATATCCTCACCAACATCTGTCGTTTCCTGACTTATTAATTTTAGCCATTCTGACTAGTGTGAGGTGGGATCTCACTGTGGTTGTGATTTGTATTTCCCTGATGCCAACTGATGTTGAGCACTTTTTCATGTGTCTGTTACCATTTGGATGTCCTCTTTGCAGAAATGTCTGTTCATGTCTTCTGCCCATTTCTTGACTGGATTATTGTTCTTTGAGTGTTGAGTTTGATAAGTTCTTTCTAGATTTTGGATACTAGCCCTTTATCTGATATGTCATTTGCAAATATCTTCTCCCATTCTGTCAGTTGTCTTTTGGTTTTGTTGACTTTTTCCTTTGCTGTGCAAAAGCTTTTGATCTTGATGAAGTTCCAATAGTTCATTTTTGCCCTTGCTGCCCTTGCCTTTGGCTATGTTTCTAGGAAGAAGTTGCTGTGTCTGAGGTTGAGGAGGTTGCTGCCTGTGTTTTCCTCAAGGATTTTGATGGATTCCTGTCTCACATTGAGGTCTTTCCTCCATTCTGAGTCTATTTTTGTGTGTGGTGTAAGGAAATGGTCCAGTTTCATTCTTCTGCATGTGGCTGTCCAATTTCCCCAACACCATTTCTGGAGAGACTGTATTTTTTTCACGCTGGACGTTCTTTGCTGCTTTGCTGAAGATTAGTTGACCATAGAGTTGAGGGTCCATTTCTGGGCTCTCTATTCTCTTCCATTGATCTATGTGTCTGTTTTTGTGCCAGTAGCATAGTGTCTTCCCCCCCCCCATTTTATTTTATTTCTTTTCAATGTTCCAAAATTCATTGTTTATGTACCACACCCAGTGCTCCATGCAATATGTGCCCTCCATAATACCCATCACCAGGCTCACCCATTCCCCCAACCCCCCTCCCCTCCAAAACCCTGTTTGTTTCTCAGAGTCCACAGTCCCTCATGGTTCGTCTCCCCCTCCAATTTCCCCCAACTCACTTCTCCTCTCCAACTCCCAATGTCCTCTGTGTTATTCCTTATGCTCCACATGTAAGTGAAACCATATGATAATTGACTGTCTCTGCTTGACTTACTTCACTCAGCATAATCTCCTCTGGCCCTGTCCATGCTGATACAAAAGTTCAGTATTCATCCTTTCTGATGGAAGCATAATATTCCATTGTATATATGGGCCACATCTTCTTTATCCATTTGTCCATTGAAGGGCGTCTTGATTCTTTCCTCAGTTTGACAACTGTGGCCATGGCTGCTATGATTATTGGGGTATACATGGCCCTTCTTTTCACTACATCTGTATCTTTGGGGTAAATACCCAGTAGTGCAATTGCAGGGTCATAGGGAAGCTCTATTTTTAATTTCTTAAGGAATGTCCACACTGTTTTCCAAAGTGGCTGCACCAACTTGCGTTCCCACCAACAGTGTAAGAGGGTTTCCATTTCACCACATCCCCTCCAACACTTGTTTACTGTCTTGTTAATTTTGCCATTCTAACTGGGTAAGGTGGTATCTCAATGTGGTTTTGATTTGAATCTCCATGATGGCTAATGATGATGAACATTTTTTCATGTGCCTGTTAGCCATTTGTGTGTCTTTTTCAGAGAAGTGTCTGTTCATGTCTTCTGCCCATTTTTTGACGTGATTATCTGTTTTGTGTGTGTTGGCCGTATTGTCTGGATGATTACAGCTTTGTAATAGAGCTTGAAGTCTGGAATTGTAATGCCGCCAACATTGGTTTTCTATTTCAACATTCCTCTGGCTATTCAGGGTCTTTCCTGGTTCCACAGAAATTTTAGGATTATTTGTTCCATTTCTTTGAAAAAAATTGATGGTATTTTGATAGGGATTGCATTCAATGTGTAGATAGCTTTAGGTAGCATAGACATTTTCATAATATTTGTTCTTCCAATCCATGAGCAGGAATGTTTTTCCATTTCTTTGTGTCTTCCTCAATTTCTTTCATGAGTACTTTTTAGTTTTTTTTTTTTAATTTTTTTTTTAAATTTCTTTTCAGTGTACCAGAACTCATTGTTTATGCACCACACTCGGTGCTCCATGCAATACATGCCCTCCATAATACCCACCACCAGGCTCACCCAACTTTCCACCCCCCGCCCCTTCAAAACCCTCAGATTGTTTTTCAGAGTCCATAGTCTCTAATGGTTCATCTCCCCCTCCAATATAGTTTCCCGAGTACATATTTTTTGCCTCTTTGGTTAGTTAGGTTTATTCCTAGGTATCATATGGTTTTGGGTGCAATTGTAAATGGGATCGACTCCTTAATTTCTCTTTCTTCTGTCTTGCTGTCGATGTATAGAAATGCAACTGATTTCTGAGCATTGATTTTATATCCTGACACTTTACTGAATTCCTATATGAGTTCTAGCAGTTTTGGAATGGAGTCTTTTGTGTTTTCCACATAAAGTAGCATATCGTCTGCAAAGAGTGAGAGTTTGGCTCCTTCTTCACCAATTCGGATACCTTTTATTTCTTTTTGTTGTCTGATTGCTGGGGCTAGGACTTCTAGTACTATGTTGAATAGCATTTGTGATAGTGGACAGCCCTAACATGTTCCTGACCTTAGGGGAAAAGCTCTCAATTTTTCCCCATTGAGAACGATACCACTGTGGATTTTTCATAGATGGCTTTGATGATATTGAGGTATGTACTCTCTGTCCCTACACTTTGAAGAGTTTTGATCAGGAAAGGATGCTATACTTTTTCAAATGCTTTTTCAGCACCTATTGAGAGGATCATACGGTTCTTCTTTCTTTTATTAATGTATTGTATCACCTTGATTGATTTGCAGATGTTGAACCAAACTTGCAGCCCAGGAATAAATCCCACTTGGTCATGGTGAATAATCCTTTTAATGTACTGTTGGATGCTATTGGCTAATATTTGGTGAGAATTTTTGCATCCATATTTATCAAAGATATTGGTCCGTAACTCTCCTTTTTGATGGCGTCTCTGTCTGGTTTTAGGATCAAGGTAATGCTGGCCTCATAAAATGAGTTTGGAAGTTTTCCTTCCATTTCTGTTTTTTGGAACAGCTTCAGGAGAATAGGTATTAATTCTTTAAATGTTTGGTAGAATTCCCCTGGGAAGCCATCTGGCCCTGGGCTCTTGTTTTTTGGGAGACTTTTGATGACTGCTTCAATCTCCTTACTGGTTATGGGTCTGTTCAGGTTTTCTATTTCTTCCTGGTTCAGCTATGGTAGTTTATATGTCTCTAGGAATGCATATATTTCTTCCAGATTGTCAGATTTTCTGGTGTATAATTGCTCATAATATGTTCTTGTAATTGTTTATATTTCATTGATGTTGGTTGTGATCTCTCTTTCATTCATGATTTTATTAATTTGGGTCCTTTCCCTTTTCTTTTTGATAAGTCTGGCCAGGGGTTTATCAATCTTATTAATTCTTTCAAAGAACCAGCTCCTAGTTTCATTGATTTGTTCTCCTGTTCTTTTGGTTTCTATTTCATTGATTCCTCCTCTGATCTTTATGATTTCTCTTCTCCTGCTGGGTCTAGGATTTCTTTGCTGTTCTTTCTCCAGCTCCTTTAGGTGTATGGTTAAGTTGTATACTTGAGACCCTTCTTGTTTCTTGAGAAAGGCTTGTATCACTATATACTTTCTTCTTGGGACCGCCTTTGCTTTGTCCCAAAGATTTTGAGCAGTTGTGTTTTCATTTTCATTTGTTTCCATGAATTTTTTCAATTTCTCTTTAATTTCCTGGTTGACCCATTCATTCTTTAGTAGGATGCTTGTTAGCCTCCATGTATTTGAGTTCTTTCCAACTTTCCTCTTGTGATTGAGTTCTAGTTTCATAGCACTGTGGTCTGAAAATATGCAGGAAATGATCCCAGTCTTCTGGTACTGGTTGAGACCTGATTTGTGATCCAGGATGTGATCTATTCTGGAGAATGTTCCATGTGCAGTAGAGAAGATGTGTATTCTGTTGCTTTGGGATGGAGTGTTCTGAATATATCTGTGATGTCCATCTGGTCCATGGTGTCATTTAAAGGCTTCGTTTCCTTGTTGATCTTTTGTTTAGATGATCTGTCCATTTCAGTGAGAGGGTGTGTTAAAGTCCCCTACTATTATTGTATTATTGTTGATGTGCTTCTTTGATTTTGTTATTAATTGGTTTATATAATTGGCTGCTCCCATGTTAGGGGCATAGATATTTAAAATTGTTAGATTTTCTTGTTGGACAGACCCTTTAAGTATGATATAGTGTCCTTCCTCATCTCTAATTATAGTCTTTGGCTTAAAATCTAATTTATTGATATAAGGATGGCCACCCCAGCATTCTTTTGATGTCGTTAGCATGGTAAATTGTTTTCCACCCCCTCATTTAAAATCTGGAGGTGTCTTTGGGTCTAAAATGAGTTTCTTGAAGATAGCAAATCCACAGGTCTTGTTTTTCTTTTAATCCATTCCGATATCCTGTCTTTTGATTGGGGCATTTAGCCCATTTACACTCAGTGTAACTATTGAAAGATATGAATTTAGTGCCATTGTACTGCCTGGAAGGTTACTGTTACTGTATATTGTCTCTGTTCCTTTCTGGTCTGTTACTCTCAAGTTCTCTCTTTGCTTAGAGGACCCCTTTCAATATTTCAAAATTTCCTGTAGGGCTTGTTTGGTGTTTGCAAATTATTTTAATTTTTGTTTGTCCTGGAAACTTTTTATCTCTCCTTCTACTTTCAATGACAGCCTAGCTGGATATAGTATTCATGCCTACATATTTTTTCTCATTTAGTGCTCCAAATATATCATGCCAGTCCTTTCTGGCCTGCCAGGTCTCTGTGGATAGGTGTGCTGCCAATCCAATATTTCTCCATTGTATATCACAGACCTCTTGTCCCAAGCTGCTTTCAGGATTTTATTTTTGTCACTGAGACTTGTAAGTTTTACTATTAGATGATGGGGTGTGGAGCTATTTTACTGATTTTGAGGGGGGTTTTCTGGGCCTCCTGGATTTTGATGCTTGTTCCCTTTGCCAAATTAGGGAAATTCTCTACTATAATTTGCTTCATTATACCTTCTTCCCCCTCTCTTTCTGCTTCTTCTGTATCCCAGTTATTCTAATATTGCTTTATCTTATGGTATCACTTATCTCTCGAATTCTCCCCTCATGGTCGAGTAGTTGTTTGTTTCTCTTTTGCTCAGCTTCTTTATTCTCCATCATTTGGTCTTTTATATCACTAATTCTCTCTTCTGCCTCATTTATTCTAGCAGTAAGAGCCTTTTTAATTGGACCTCATTAATAGCTTTTTAAATTTCTACTTGCTTAGATTTGAGTTCTTTTATGGGATAAATTGATTTTTAATAGTAATAGAAAAAAAAGCACTTTGGAAATCGTGGGAATTACATTCAGAAGACATAATTTTATAAGTACATTTAGAAAAGATAAGAGTCACTTATATATCTGCCCAAAGTTAAATATGTCCTTTGATGATGTTCAGCATGAACTGTCATGGACTATGACAGTGACATGTATGTTGTGACTTTATCCCCTTTCAGGAATCTTAATGCAAAGCCTATGAAGATTCTGTAGATATTTTACCAAAAACCCTGCCATTTTTTCTTGCAGTCCAGTGTAATACAATCTGAAAATCAATTCACCCTCAAACATTTCAGACAATGCTAACATACATGGCTATGGAATGCAGAGAATGTTTCTTTCTAAAATTGAAATGGAAAAAAAAAAATCTGGTCATTAGATAATTATGTGACTGCTTTTCTTCTTTTACTGCATACTCTGGAAGAAGAGGCTGCATTATTTTTCCTGGGAACAGTTGCTGTGATTACTCAGTTTTTAGGTGACATCCAACTGGTAATGGGAGATGGGAGGCTGTTTGAAGTTACTCATCGTGCAGAGATAAAAAGCCTGCTGCATAATCCTACTCAGGCTTTTGATAGCATTAATTAGCAGGAGAGTGAAGGTTGGTGTATATCTGTGACTTTTGTAAGTCAAAGTTTTTTTTATTCTCAGTGTCAAAAAAGGGGGGAACCCATCAGAATGCTTTATATTTTATGAATAAGAAAAAGAGATGTTTTTGCAATTAAAAGTAAACATAAGCACTTGCAGAATTTTTAACTTAGGGAAGGATGTGCCCTTTTTTGAGGTTTGGTTCCTTCCTAGGACTCCACAAATGATCACCATTTGGCATTTCTTAAAAAGTGTTGGTGATCAGGATTTAAAAAAGGCTTTTGTAGATTATGAAGAAATCCTCTCATTTGTGGTTAACTTCAAATAAGTTTTGGGACCCTCAAAATGAAATTAAACAGTTACTTATTTACATATTTCTGCACACAGCCCATCCTTCCTGCATCTGTGCCCTGCACATAAATATAAACCCACAATTCTGTTTAATTATGCCACCAACAGAGTGTCATCAGAGACCTCTACTACTTGAGTTCCCATTTCTGGAAAATGTACCACATGCATCTCTCCATGGTCAGTGGACTCAGAAGTCTATATAGAGTATGAGTTCCATGAAGAAATGCCAGAAAATACAGATCTTGGGGAAAGAAAAGATAATAAAATGTGATTTCAAATATTAGAATGAGAGAAAGACTAGTCAACAGGAATTCCAGAAGAAGTCCCTGGTGTCCAGTATTTACCACAGTTGTGGAAGAGGACAGATGACAGGGGCAGGCTGCATGGGAAGGGTTAGCCTGGTGATGTCCATCAAAGGCAAAGGAGAAGACACACTGAAGATATTTGGATTCATAGACAGGATTGTAGAGTGGAAAGATTAGGTCCTTGGATATGTCTGATTCCAAGACTGGAATGTGCTGTTGACCAGATATATATGTCTGTGTCTATATCTGTATCCATATCTATACCTATAGCTATCTGTATCAATATCTGTATCTAATATATATAGATATATCGAATGTATACATACACATCTAACTTATTAGATATATACAGAGAGATATGGACGTAAATCTAATGCATATCTGCATATAACCTACATGTACAATCTATACTGAATCTACATCTATGCCCATACCCCCACACAGAAATATACACAGAGATAAATGCACACACGTATGTATTTCTCCCCTCATTTCCAATAAAATAGGCATAAGTCAATGCAATGACTTTGTCAATGTTTTAAATTATCGTCTATGGAACTAATGGAAAATAACCTTTTCAATACCACAAACAACAGTCATTTAAAAATTTGGAGGGCGCTAAATATATAGCAGTGATTTGGCTCCATAATTATCTGTAATGTGCGAAAGGTAAAATTTGCCAGTGAGTATCCAGTATTTGTGATGAGACCTATGTCCTCTGATGGGTAAACTCCTGATGCTGTTGTAAGCTTGAGGGCAAGCAAAGAGAAAGGCTGGAAGTCCTCTTCTCCAAACAGGTGACATCTCATCCTCCCCCTTGAATGCCAGTGTTGCCAGTGAACCATTTATTTTAAAAAAAGAGATGTATGTCATAGCTTGGCATTAAGAAACCAGCTAGAAATAGAGTTCTGGGTTAGTGATGGGGTTGCCACTGAATATCAGGCCATGTCTGAGATTCTGGAAAACCCCGGGTAGTCAGGCAGAAAGAGCCAGGAGAGCCCCAGTCCTTTCCACAGAGGAGCCAGCAGTCTGGATGGGGAAGTATCCAGGTACAAAAAGAGTAAAGTGGCTCTGGCACAAAGTGGCTTGTTTTTATAGCTGTTGCAAGAATTGCATCCACTCTTATGCCCTCTGAGCCCACTTTCTGTGGCCATACCCTGATCACATCTCTGTAGATGGATCATTTAGTAAATCAGTTTTCAGTGAAATCCTTTTCAGTATGCCGCCTCATTCCTGTACTGATTGATACACTTTGATCAGAATTGGTTCTAGATCAGAATAAGAACTAATAAGCATTCTTATTCGTTGGAACACGTGTATTCTCTGTACACCTTTTTTTTAAGATTTTATTTATTTATTTGACAGACAGAGATTACAAGTAGGCAGAGAGCAGGGGGGAAGCAGGATCCTTGCTGAGCAGAGAGCCCGATGCGGGGCTCGATCCCAGGACCCTGGAACCATGATCCAAGCCAAAGGCAGAGGCTTTAACCCACTGAGCCACACAGGTGCCGCCCTGGTGTACACTTTTATCCACCATGAGAATCACTGGCCATTAAGTTGTAGCAAAGAGTGTGGTAAATGACAACTTAACTAGAAAGGGGATGATAAACTCTTGCTTTTGGAGCATTCAGTGCCTCAGCCAAAGGAAAATGAGGAGGAACCTGGGCCAAAATTAAAACTGCACTTAAAGTGGACAGATCACGTGATGTAAAGAAACAGGATTAACTATCTGTTGACCAGATTCTTTCATTCTTTAGAGGTTTTTTGTTGATTTGTTTTTTTAACTTACCTGGGTCTTCTGGGAACCAGGAAAGAACAGAAAGGAAAGAGCCAAATAGAGTGACTGAGAAGTCAGCTAGCTGCGGGGCTGGGCCTGAAGACTTCTTGCAGAGGTCTCTAGGATCTGGGATGGAAGCAGCCACAAGCAGTCTTCTTAACGAGAGCTTGACAAAAATAAACCATAATTATGGATATGTTAATAGGTCCATCATAATTTTAAATACTAGAACAAAGCATCTTATTTTTAAATCCGTATTTGTTAGTGTTTGTTAGATATTCAATTTAGTAATGGATGGCTTGAGCCAGATTTGTGTCTCTTGCTTCTCTGTTTCCCATAAATGACAAAATGCAGTGAACTCAATGATTGAAATCCTCAAGAAAGGCAGTAACTGTTCGATGTGTCTTTCAAATAGTTCTGGCTATTTGGATTGAACCCAGAAGTCCCTGTTCTCTTCCTGTGAAGACACTCAACACTTCCTACTAAACGTTGACTACGTTCCATTCAGAATCTATTGGTTGCCGAGTTTTAACTCGGGTGGCAACAGAAGCTGCTTTTTCGTCAGTCTCTTAATGCACTCAGTGCTGGGAAACATGTTCTATTGAGGAAATTTAATGATATTCCTAAATATGTCCAGTAACACATGATTGACTCTCTCTTCCAATCCAATGTGTGTAGTAAAAAGTAAATTTCTTGGCGATGAAGTCATTTAGAAGACAGTTCTTAGAAATCCTGACAGTCCTGTGCTTAAAAGCATGATAATTTGATGCTAAAGTATTAGGTTGTGTTGCTCAAAATCTTGACTCTTCGGCATTATTGGTCACCTGAAGAAATAATCCAAAGAAAAATTCTCCTGTCTCCTCCTATCAGATGCTTACGTGAGTACCTAGCCTACACAGTCAGCATATTGTAATATGGATGTGTACATCATGCTGAAAAAGCATACCTTCACAGGCAAAATTTGATTGTATTTTCAATTTTAATTATTTTCTCCATCACTGAATCAAGATTAGGAGACATATTATTGACTTCCAACTGTTTTCTCTAATTAATGTGGTAAGTGGATTGCCATCTTTGTGCAACCTCTTTTTTTCATGTGACAATGCTTTGCCTTATTGATTAGATAGCTGAAACTATGTCACTTATGAGCCAAATGCTATTTCTGGCTTATATTGCGTTCCTTAAAATAATCGTTACTTAAAAACGAAAAGCCAATTGTTTTATCCAACTGCAATATAAAAATACCTGTTAGCACACTGATACTAATATCCAAGAGTGCCTTCCAATGAAAGAATCCCAGCCACTGATCATTCTGCTCTTTTTCTGAAATAGTTTTCAGGAAGCATGCGGGTTTTACAGCTTCTTAGCAATGCTATGATTTGTATCGGTTCTGTACCTTTCAATGAAGGCTTTTCTCACCGACAGCATTATCGTACCCTGTTCTGCAAATATAGGGAACATGAGAAAGTTCAGTGTACTTTGAAAGTAACAAGAAATCTTAGCTAAATTTATGCTTCTCCTTGACAAAGCTCCATAATAAACAATACTCTGAGGAGTTAGGGGAAATAGATTGAGTCTCCAATAAAGTCTTATTTCAATATTTGTTATTGATTCCTTTTATATTTAGTGGATAACTCGAGACAGTTTATTTTTATGAGGTTGTAGAACAATCCAATACAATAGTAAAAACGAATTCAGCAAATAAAAAATAGAGCACTGAATTTTTAACAGTTAGTTAAGACAAACTCTACCCTAACGGTATGTTAGTCAAGATAAATAAACTGACCAGGTCCGTCCTTACAGCTTCTGTTAAACCTTTAAAAGTGTAACACTGGAGGATATGTGTAAAACTTATCCTTAATATACATTTCATACTTGTGAAAAGTATACAAAATATTGTAACATGTTTTCCAGTCACTGCCAGCAGACTAGTTACTAATCAAATGTGTGTGTTTACTATCCCCCATGAACCCGCTGCTGCTCAAATTCCTCATATCAGAGAGAGCATATGAAAATTGTCTTTCTCTGATTGACTTATTTCGCTTAGTATAATACCCTCTAGTTCTATCCACGTCCTTCCAAATGGCAGGATTTGGGGGTTTTGATGGCTGCATAGTATTCCATTGTATATACCACATTTTCTTTACCCATTCATCTGTTGATGGACTTCTAGGTTCTTTCCATAGTTTGGCTATTGTGGACATTGCTGCTGTAAACATTCGGATGCATGTGCCCCTTCGGATCACTACATTTGTATCTTTAGGGTAAATACCAAGTAGTGCAATTGCTGGGTCATAGGGTAGCTCTATTTTCAACTTTCTGAGGAACCTCCATGCTGTTTTCCAGAGCAGCTGCACCAGCTTGCATTCCTACCAGCAGTGTAGGAGGTTTGTCCTTTCTCTGCATCCTCTCCAACATCTGTCGTTTCCTGACTTATTAATTTTAGCCATTCTGACTGGTGTGAGGCGGTATCTCACTGTGGTTGTGATTTGTATTTCCCTGATGCCGAGTGATGTTGAGCATTTTTTCATGTGTCTGTTGGCCATTTGGATGTCTTCGCTCCTTGAGAAATCTTAAAAACTAAGAACTGTTGGTGAAATAGTATCAATATCATTGAATATTATTAGATCATATTCAAATCATAAAGTACAGCAATGTTTTGGAGGGGTGTCTGGAACATAACACATGTGTATTGTACAGTAGAATGTGTACCCAAGAGTACAAGTTTGTCTGCCACTCCTCACCATGTACACACCCAATCTTCAATGATGAAGTAGGGACAGTAGCCACATAAAGCTCCCATTTGAAGAGGGAACAATGGGAGACATTCAGCAGTTTCTGGTTTGCTCTGTTACTATGGAGCAGACATTATCAAGTTTCCTGAACAGGCTGCAGGGAAGTTCCCTAATTAGACTCCGTTTTCCATTTATCTCTGTAGCTCTGGGTTCTGACCTCAGAAGGGAAGGAGTTTTTATTCACTGTCCTCCGTAGGTACATCTGAAGTGGGCGTCAGGAAGTATGCCCTCCTGAAGGTGGGGCAGTTTTTAGAACCCGTTCCTGCCTATGGAATGGTGGTAACTAAAGGGCACTTTCATTTTGAACAAAGACGTTTTAGTTCCAGCTTCTGGTGTTTTCGGCAATACATTTCTTGCAAAAACTTAAAAGAGGCTTCTGACCTTTTCTTCTAGTGAGTTCTGTATATCAATATCTACCTGTAGTGTTTCCCCAGATTTAATTCTCAAATCTGCCCTATTTTATTACAACTTTCAACCCCGTAACACTTTTCTCTCTCTACTTAGTGGTAGCCATTTTGAAACTGACAAACTCATAAAACCACAACTTCAATTGGAGATTGGCCATAACACCTGGATTCAAAAAGCTCTTGTCTCTCAAGGGTGTTTTTTCTCCTTTTTGCCTGCATTTGGGAATAGTAAGATGTTACATTCTTTAAGGTTTCAAAGTGCTAGGCTTTCTCTATTCTCTTTTATTTCTGTTTACAAAATGGCCATTTTTCTTGTGATCTTTTCTTTTTCTTGTACTGTCTTGCCAAATACACTTAATAGTAGCCAATAATGACTAAGAGTTTGAGTCTTTCCAACTATACATCTTTCTAAATGTTTATAGAGACTGGAGTGCCTGCTTTCAATGGGTTTATAATCTAATTGGAGAAATAGGATGTACACAAAGGCAATTATAATTTAAAATGTTAATTTTAATATGTACTCCATGCCTTGTGATTGATGTGAAACTTAAGTTTTATTCTACTTCAAAGAAAGTGGTGGTCATCATCAATTCAAACAAAACAAAATCAATCAATTCAAACAATTCAAAATTACAGACTTTTAAGGGAAAGAACAACATGATCTTAAAAAAGTTTTGGAGGGGCACCTGGGTGGCTCAGTGGGTTAAGCCTCTGCCTTCGGCCCAGGTCATGATCTCAGGGTCCTGGGATCAAGCCCCGCATCGGGCTCTCTGCTCAGTGGGGAGCCTGCTTCCCCCTCTCTCTCTGCCTGCCTCTCTGAGTACTTGTGATCTCTCTCTCTGTCAAATAAGTAGATAAAATTAAAAAAAAAAAAAGTTTTGGAAAATGCCTGTGTCACTAAGCCTAAGCATGTAAGATTGAAACTGTGCTATGGACAATTTCTAAATTTATGTTAGGTCCCTCCTGGGGCTTCAGCGTTATTTTGAAAGGATGTTGGAACCGAGACTATCAACTGTCTTTACAGAGATGATGCATGCACTGATTGGATTCCTCATTTAATCTTTCATTAGTTAAGAAACGTCAGTGTGCTAAGAAAAAAAAAAATGGTATCCCTACACCCTGCCTGTGTTTATAAATATCTACCAATACTTTAAGTTGAGCATTGAAAATAATTCACTAAGTGATAGCTGTAATGAAGTGTGAAATAAATTATCATCTTTGTTGGTGATAAAGATTATTGTGTTGGGCAGAAGACGTATTTATCACATGGCCTTGACAGTACAGACCTGCTACAACAAGGGAACTAAAAAACAAACAATCAAGAAACCAAAGATGCGGAATTCATTTGCTATTTAAATCCATCTGATGGTTGTGGCTCAGACACCTGCCACCAAGGTCGGAGGCCGTCATGATGGCCATTTGGATTCTCAGACAGCAGCTAAGGGATTTGGTCTATCAATACTGACTTCTAGCTGCTTCCTAGGATCTGAGAAAGAGACTAGAAGTGGTTAAAGAGATTTTCCTGACCTTAAAAGGTTTTCTTTGGATGCGTGTGCCCGTTGTGACCACTGTGGGGATTTGGCCTGGTTCATAACCAGCGCATCAAAAGTGTTGCCGTGCTTCAGCTCATGAACAAAACTCAGTTATTCTGAGTCAAACGTTCTCACACCATCTTCAGGAAATTTCTTGTACTCGTTTCACATGACATCAGTACATCCCAAGCAGCACAACCTCTCACCACAAACGCAGTCTTAAGTCCAAAAGCAGGGAGTTTTTGCACCACACAAGTAATCTTCTGACATTTTGCAAAGGCAGGAGAGGATTGCCATTCCCAGCATCATTTTTGAAATTGTTTACTATTTTTGTGCATTTCTCTTCATATTAATTTTAGTACATGCTAAATTTATAGTATGTATATAATTAAGAAGACAGTGTACTATTCAAGTCAAGTACAGTATGTGTGTTGTCTGTGTGTATTTTAACTGAAATTAACCTAGGACTGTGCCCCATAATGTATTTTCGGTCACTTACTACATGTTGGGTCTTTAGTTAAAATTAATTAAAATTACTACTATAAATCTCAGTTAAGTTGTATATATTTTTCCCTTTAAGAATAATGAGATAGGAAGATTTATGTGCACCACAATTGCGCCGGGGGAGAGTCCTGCCTTTGGGGAAACACTTTAATATACAACTGATGGAGTTGTCTCCCACCAAGGGGTCAGAACATGAGCTAAACTATTCTGCATAATAGAAGGAAAATCATGGGTAGTTCTAGAAGGAGATCCAGAATAGAAAAGCAAGAAACCCAGAAAGCTGGGTATGACAAGGAAAAGGAGACTAAAGCAGAGTTTCCCAATCTCAGAACCACTGGTATTTTGAGCGGATCATTTTTGTTTGGGAAGGCCTCCCTCTATGCTGTGATAATTAGCAGGGTCGCAGGTATCTACCCATCAGATATCAGTAACACTTAGTGCCAGTTAGTTTTGACATCCAGAAATGACTCCAGAATTTGCCAGATGTCACCTGAGAGGGCAATTTTGTCCCAGTCGAGAACCACTGGACTAAATGAAGGTATCCCAAATGGCAGGCTGACCATAATTGGATTTGGGCTAAACATGAATGTTAAAGTTTTTTGTTTTTTTTAAATCTCTGTGTTGACATTTAAGAGAGTCTAAAAAAACCTTACACCTTTCTTTCCAAAAGCTGAATTCAAAAGCAATTAGGAGATAAGCTCAAGAATCTGGCAGACGGATCTCAAAATATTAGTTGGATAGTGATAGAAGCTAGATTCAGTTACATACACTAGTTATGAAATAACTGGGATCACAGGAAAGGCGTATTTTTAGATTTCTAGGTTCTACCAAAGAGTTTTCCAAAGTGGTTGTGTAATTCTACATCTGCATTAGCCCTCCAGGAGGGTTGAAGTTTCTCTGTATCCTAACCAAGTTTCCATTTATTCTCATCTTTGGTACTAACATCTAGCTGTCGTGGTGCCATAGTGTTTGTGCTGTTCCCTGACGACTGATGACGTGGAGAATCGGTTCATACACTTAGTAGTCACTTGGATATTCCTGTTTGTAAAAAGCCTGTTCAAGACTTTTGCCCTGTTATTAAAAGACCAGTGTCTCTTTGTTTTGTTTTTAATTGATCTGAAGAGTACTTTATATATTCCGAACACAAGTCCTTTCTCAGTGTATGAGCTCACAGTATCTTCTCTCAGCTGTTGGTTTGCTTACACATGCTTGATGGACTTAATGCAAGGTTTGCGTTTTTCTGCTTTGTTGAAATAACAGTTTGCAGAAGTTTTGTTATTTGATTAATGACTTAGAAATCTTTAAGAAATCATGGCTACTCCAAAATCATCAACATGTTCATTCTATCGTGTTTTCTTTTAGAACAGAGGTCAGCCAACAATAGCCCATGGGCCATATCCAACCCACCACCTGTTTTTATGGGAACCATGACCTAAGATTGGCTTCTACGTTTTTTAACAGTTACCAAAAAGTCAAAAGAAAAATATTTTAATTACACATGAAAGTTATATAAATTTCAAATTTCAGTGTCCATAAATATTTATTATAACATAGCAATGTTTATCTGTTTACAAACTGTCTTTGGCTGTTTCCATGCTGTAACATCAAAGTTGAGTACTTGTAACAGATACTATGTAATCCAAAAGCCTATATACCTGGCCCTTTATGGAAAAAATCTGCCAATCCTTGTTGTAGAAAGCTGATTTCTTTAGTGCTTACATTTAGGTATATGAACCCTCTTGAATAAATTTTGTGAGGTAGAGGGCAAGGTTCATTTTTTTATCCATTTAGATATCTCACTACATCATCATTAATTGGAACACCTGTTTTCCCTCATGGACTTTCATTAGCCTTCTATAATAGTCAATAATACATATGCATATATTGTAAAATAGTACCTGTATCACAGAGATAAATGATTTTTATATGTTTAATGATTCTGGACTCTTCTGTTAATTTATTTAATTGTTCTTATATGAATATTATAATACCTTAATGACTAGCTCTATAGCAAGACTTAAATCTGGTAGGGTAAACCCTCTACCTTTTCTTGTTTAAAATTATCCTGGCTATTTTAGGTTCTTTGCATTTCCATATAAATTTTAAAATAGGCTTGTCAGTTTCTAGAGGAAAATTCTGGGAAAAAACAGCTTCGTAACTATAGATTAATTTAGGGAAGAATAGTGTCTCAAAAGTACTGAGTAGTCTAATTCACAAATATGATGAATATCTCCATTTATTTAAGTCCTCAGGAACTTTGCAGTGTTTAATAACTTCAAGTATAGAAATTTTGTACATCTTTGGGTATAATATTTCCAAGTATTTGTAGTTTTGTGCTATTATGAATAGCACTATTTTAAAATTTCATTTCCTGATCATCTGTTGCCAGTATATAGATATAACCTATCTTTTGTATACTGACTTCATATTATACAATCTTGCTAAATTCACATATTATTCTAATGGTTTGTTTGCAATACGACTTTGTCTTAGTATAGCCTAAGCTCGTAGTATAATATTGAATGGAATCGGTGGATAACTGTCCCATCTTACAGAAAAAGCTTTAAAATACACCATTAAATGGATATTGGCTGAAGATATTTTGTAGATCCTTTATCGAATTGATAAAGTTCTTTCCTATTACATGTTTGCAGAGTCTTTGACTATGAATGAGTGTTGAATTTTATCAAATGTTCGTTCCACATATACTGAAGTAATCTTTTTTCCTTTATTCTGTTAAGATAAATTATATTGATTTTTTTTCATTTTTAGTGTTTTTTTAATTTTTTTTTTCAATGTTCCAAGATTCATTGTTTATGCACCACACCCAGTGCTCCATGCAATATGTGCCTTCCTTAATAACCACCACCAGGCTCACCCACCCCCCCACTCTCCTCCCCTTCAAAATGCTGTTTGTTTCTCAGAGTCCACAGTCTCTCATGGTTTGTCTCCCCCTCCGATTTCCACCAACTCACTTCTCCTCTCCAACTCCCAGTGTCCTCTGTGTTATTCCTTATGCTCCACAAGTTGGTGAAAGCATATGATAACTGACTCTCTGCTTGACTTATTTCATTCAGCATAACCTCTTCCAGTCCCATCCATGTTGATACAAAAGTCGGGTATTCATCCTTTCTGATGGAGGCAGAATATTCTGTTGTATATAGGGACCACATCTTCTTTATCCATTCATCTGTTGAAGGGCATCTTGGCTCTTTCCATAGTTTGGCAACTGCGGCCATTGCTGCTATGAACATTAGGGTACAGATGGCCCTTCTTTTCGTCTGTGTCTTTGGGGTAAATACCCAGTAGTGCAATTGCAGGGTCATAGGGAAGCTCTATTTTTAATTTCTTAAGGAATCTCCACACTGTTTACCGAAGTGGCTGCACCAACTTGCATTCCCACCAACAGTGTAAGAGGGTTCCCCTTTCTCCACAACCTCTCCGACACTTGTTTACTGTCTTGTTGATTTTGGCCATTCTCACTGGTGTAAGGTGATATCTCAGTGTGGTTTTGAGTTGAATCTCCCTAATGGCTAATGATGATGAACATTTTTTCATGTGTCTGTTAGCCATTTGTATGTCTTCTTTGGAGAAGTGTCTGTTCATGTCTTCTGCCCATTTTTGATGTGATTATCAGTTTTGTGTGTGTTGAGTTTGCGGACTTCTTTATAGATCTTGGATATCAGCCCTTTATCTGTAGTGCTATTTGCAAATATCTTCTCCCATTCTATGGGTTGCCTCTTTGTTCTGTTGACCTGTTTCCTTTGCTGTGCAGAATTTTTTGATCTTGGTGAAGTCCCAAAAGTTCACTTTCGCTTTTGTTTCCTTTGCCTTTGGAGATGTGTCTTGAAAGAAGTTGCTATGGCTGATGTTGAAGAGGTTACTGCCTATGTTCTCCTCTAGGATTTTGATAGATTCCTGCCTCACGTTGAGGTCTTTTACCCATTTAGAGTTTATCTTTGTGTATGGTGTAAGAGAATGGTCCAGTTTCATTCTTCTATATATAGCTGTCCAATTTTCCCAGCACCATTTATTGAAGAGACTGTCTTTTCCACTGTATATTTTTTCCTGCTTTGTTGAGATTAGTTGACCATAGAGTTGCGGGTCCATATCTGGGCTCTTTGTTCCACTGGTCTATGTGTTTTTGTGCCAGTACTGTGCTGTCTTGGTGATCACAGCTTTGTAGTAAAGCTTGAAATTAGGCAACGTTATGCCCTGAGTTTTTTATGTTTTTTTTTTTTTTCTTTTTCAGCCTTTCCTTAGCAATTCGGGGTCTCTTCGGTTCAATACAAATTTTAGGATTGTTTGTTCCACCTCTTTGAAAAATACCGGTGGAATTTTGATTGGGATGACATTGAAAGTATAGATTGCTCTGGGCAGTATAGACATTTTTAACAATGTTTATTCTTCTAATCCATGAGCATGGAATGCTTTTCCATCTTTTTGTGTCTTCTTCAATTTCTTTCTTTTTTTTTTTTTAAAGACTTTATTTATTTGACAAAGATCACAAGTAGGCAGAGAGGCAGGCAGAGTGTTTGGTAGGGGGGGAAGCAGACTCCCCGCTGAGCACAGAGCCCAGTGCAGGGCTCGATCCCAGGACCCTGAGTTCATGACCTGAACCAAAAGCAGAGGCTTAACCCACTGAGCCTCCCAGGTACCCCTTTCTTTCATAAGTTTTCTGTAGTTCCTCAAGTATAGATCTTTTAACTCTTTGGTCAGGTTTATTCCCAGATATCTTATAGTTCTTGGTGCTATAGTAAATGGACTTGATTCTCTAATTTCCTTATCTATATTTTCATTATTGGTGTATAAGAAAGCAACTGATTTCTGTACATTGATTTTATATCCTGCCACATTACTGAATTGTTGTATGAGTTCTAGTAGTTTGGGGGTAGAGTCTTTTGGATTTTTCATATAAAGTATTATGTCATCTGCAAAGAGAGTTTGATTTCTTCTTTGCCAGTTTGAATACCTTTTATTTCTTTTTGTCTGATTGCTGTTGCTAGTACTTCTAGTACTATGTTGAACAACAGTGGCAAGAGTGGGCATCCTTGTCGTGTCCCTGATCTCAAAGGGAAGACTGTCAGCTTTTCCCCATTGAGAATGATATTTGCTGTGGGTTTTTCATAGATAGATTTTATGAAGTTGAGGAATGTTCCCTTTATCCCTATACTTTGAAGCGTTTTAATCAGGAATGGATGGTGGGTCTTGTCAAACGCTTTTTCTGCATCAATTGAGAGGACCATGTGGTTCTTTTCTTATTGATTTGTTCTGTCACATTGGTTGATTTGAAAATGTTGAACCACCCCTGCATCCCATGGATAAATCACACCTGGTCATGGTGGATAATTTTTTAATGTACTGTAGATCCTATTAGCTAAGATCTTATTGAGAATCTTGGCATCTATATTCATCAGGGATATTGGTCTGAAGTTATCCTTTTTGGTGAGGTCTTTGCCTGGTTTGGAGATCAGAGTAATGCTGGCTTCATAGAGAGAGTCTGGAAGTTTTCCTTCTGTTTCTATTTTTTGAAACAGCTTCAGGAGAATAGGTATTATTTCTTCTTTGAATGTTTGGTAGAATTCTTCAGGGAATCTGTCAGGTCCTGGGCTCTTGTTTCTTGGGAGGATTTTTTTTTTTTTTTTAAGATAGATTTATTTATTTATTTAGTTAGTTAGTTCGTTAGTTAGTTATGTATTTGACAGAGATCACAAGTAGGCAGGGAGGCAGGCAGAGAGAGGGGGAAGCAGGCTCCCCACTGAGCAGAGAGCCCGATGTGGGGCTCCATCCCAGGACCCTGAGATCATGACCTGAGCTGAAGGCAGAGGCTTAACCCACTGAGCCACCCAGGCGCCCCTCTTGGGAGGATTTTGATCACTGTTTCAATCCGTTACTAGATATTGGTCTATTCAGGTTGTCAGTTTCTTCCTGACTCAGTTTTGGAAGCTTATAGGTTTCCAGGAATGTATCCATTTCTTCTAGGTCGCTTAACTTAACTGGCATGTAATTCTTGATAATAATTTCTGATGATTGCTTCTATTTCCTTGGTGTTAGTCGTGATATCTCCCCTTTCATTCATAATTTTATTAATCTGGGTCCTCTCTCTTTTCTTTTGGATTAGTTTGGCCAGTGGTTTATCAATCTTATTGATTCCTTCAAAAAACCAGCTTCTGGTTTCATTGATGTGTTCTACTGTATCTCTAGTCTCTATCTCATTGCTCTCTGCTCTAATCTTGATTATTTCCCTTCTTGTGCATGGGGTTGGCTTAATTTGTTGTTGATTTTCCAGTTCTTTAAGGTGTAAAGAGAGCTGGTGTATTCCGGATTTTTCAAATTTTTTGAGTGAGGCTTGGATGGCTATGTATTTCCCCCTTATGACTGCCTTTGCTGTATCCCAAAGTTGTGGACCGATGTGTCTTCATTCTCATTGGTGTCCATGAATTGTTTAAGTTCTTCTTTGATTTCCTGGTTGATCCAAATATTCTTAAGCAGGATGGTCTTTAGCTTCGAAGTGTTTGAATTCCTTCCAAACCTTCTCTTGTGGTTGAGTTACAATTTCAAGGCATTGTGGTCTGAAAATATGCAGGGAATAATCTCAGTCTTTTCATATCAGTTGAGCCCTGATTTGTGACCCAGTATGTGGTCTATTCTGGAGAAAGTTCCATGTGCACTCGAGAAGAATGAATATTCTGTTGTTTTAGGGTGGAATGTTCTGTATGTATCTGTGAGGTCCATTGGGTCCAATGTGTCATTCAAAGCTCTTGTTTCTTTTGATTTTCTGCTTGGATGATCTGTTACCGAGAGTGGCATGTTAGAATCCCCTACTACTAATGTATTCATATCAGTACAACTCTTTATCTTAATTAACAGTTGTCTTATGTAGTTGGCTGCTCACATATTGGGAGCATAAATATTTACAATTGTTAGATTTTCTTGGTGGATAGACCCTTTAAGAATGATGTAGTGTCCTTCTGTATCTCTGACTACAGTCTTTAGTGTAAAATCTAATTTATCTGATAAGAGAATCACTACCCCAACTTTCTTTTGAGGCCCATTGGCCTGAAAGATGCTTCTCCATCCCTTCACTCAGTCTGGAAGTATCTTTAGGCTCCAGATGGGTCTCTTATAGACAGCATATGGACAGGTCCTGTCATTTTTTTCCAATCTGCAACCCTGTGCTGTTTTATGGGAATGTTTAGGCCATTCACATTGAGCGTGATTATTGAAAGATACATTTTTATTGACATCATGTTGCCTCTGAAGTCCTTGTTTCTATAGATTGTCTCTGTAAATTTCTGTTCTATGTCACTCTTGGGTTCTATCTTCTTTTATAGAAACCCTTCCCGCCCCCTTAATATTTCTTGTAGTTCCAGCTTGGTGGTCACATGCTCTTTTAAACCTTGCCGGTCTTGGAAGCTCTTTATCGCTCCATCCATTTTGAATATCAGCTTTGCTGGATAAAGTATTCTTGGTTGCATGTTCTTCTCATTTAGTGCCCTGAATATGTCTTGCCAGCCCTTTCTGGCTTGCCAGGTTTCTATGGACAGATCTGACGTTATTCTGATGGACCTTACTCTGTACATAAGGTAACTCTTCCCCCTAGCTGCCCTCAGAAGCTCTTGTCTAAAATTATGATTCGTCAGTTTCACAATTAAGTGCCTCAGGGTCTTTCTAGATTGTTGATCCTGGGGGGTGTTCTTTCTGCCTCTAGGACAGGAATGCTTGTTCCAGTCCCCAGATTGGGAAAATTTTCATCCAGAATTTGTTCAACTATATCTTCTAGTCTTCTGTCTTTTTCCATCCCCTCAGGGATCCCAATAATTCTGATGTTGGAACATTTCATGGCATCATTTATTTCCCTAATTCTGTTTTCATGGCTTCTAAGCTGTTTGTTCCATGCCTCTTCCTGATCCTTTTTCCCTATCAATTTGTCCTCTAGATCACTAATTCTATCTTCTGCCTCTGTTACCCTAGCTGTTACTTAGATTAGATTGAATCTCATTGATAGCATTTTTAACTTCTGCCCTGGTGGCTCTCACTTATATCCTTAGAGATTCTATGTTGTCACTAATGGTTTTCTCCAACCTAGCCATTGCCTGGATAATTCTTACCCTGAATTTCCTTTCCGACATACTATTTATGTCCATATCCAATAGTTCTGATCAAGAGGGCACAGTCTCTGAATTTTTCCTCTGTTGGGTGTTCCTCTTCCTAGTCACTTTGGTGAGAGGTTGTTGAGGGGATTTATAGCTGAATAGACCAACCACGATCCAGGCACGGTGCACCCTGGAATGCTTCGGAGCAGTCGGAAGTCACCACCTCTCCACTGGTATCTTCTGCCTCTGTAGAGATCGAGCATATAATCTTACATCTCAGGCTGATTTCATGGGTGTTCAGAGTGTTATGGTAGATACTTAGCTCACTTTAGGGGCTGGTTGAAACAGGGTCTCCTACTTCTCTGCCATCTTGCCCCTCTAACTTTACTCTTTTCATCTTAATTTGCCCCTGCATACCTGACATTAACTCCACTAGTTTGTGATACATTAGTCTTTTTATATTAACCTCTAGATTTAATTTGCTAATGTCTCACTTAGGATTTCTATATTTATACTAATAAAGGATAGACTTAATTCAAATCCTATTGGTAAATGACATTAAAAGAAAATGGGTTAAGCATTGCACTTAACACAGATTGGCTGATTGGCTAAAATGAAGTAAGTTTCTATTTTCAAGGGGCAGACATTCTTCGATATACTCACAAAATAGTCTGCTCCTTCCACCTCTATGGACAAAGGATTTTAGGGTGCGATCTCTTATCACCTCAGCAAATATAGATCAATTTAAGTCATCTCAAAGAACTACCAAGTTCTTTATTTAACAATATACATTATTCAGCTATGCTTCTGTTCTATAGACAGAAGCAACTTTTGTTGGATTTCAGGGTTCTCCAAATCCGCCTGTATTCTATCCCGATTTATGCTCTGTTTCTTTCCAATATGAACTTCTAAGTTTATTCTCCATGCGGATTCAGCATCCCAGTTTATATGAGGCCTATCTGGCCCCTTCACACACAAGGGCTGGGTTGACCTCCGTGCATTTGCCTACACTGTGCTAAATAATCTGACCATGGGTTTGTCATGAAGCCATGTTCGTCCTAAAGTTAAAAGGCTAGTTCCAATTCCAGCTTATCAGAAAACATTCCTAGTAAGCTCAGGCGTAACTGATTTCCATACCTTCTCTTTTAATGGATTATCTGAAATACTAAGGAGGCACATTTTCTTTAGCCTGTCTACTACTGTGACTACTGTCTACCAGTATCTGACTTACATCTAGTTGAGTTGTAATCCTCAGCAAAATTATGGGGTTAAGAAAAGTTATGGTACCATGGCTCTCAAAATGATGAAATAATGCATTCACTTTAGTGCTGAGTAAAGTGATATCTAAAGCTATGTACGTAGAATTATTTAAAAGATTTTTGTAAAGATTTATTTATTCGGGAGAGAGTACATGCACGGGGGCAGACAGAGGAAGAGAGAGAATCTTAAGCAGGTCCCTGCTCAGTGCAAAGCCTGACACAGGGCTTGATCTCAGGACCCTGAGATCATGTTCAGAGCCAAAATCAAAAGTCAGGTGCTGGGGTTCCTGGGTGGCTCAGTGGGTTAAGCACTGGGTCATAATCTCAGGGTCCTGGGATCGAGCCCCGCTTTGGGCTCTCTGCTCAGCAGGGAGTCTGCTTCCCTTCCTCTCTCTCTGCCTGCCTCTCTGCCTATTTGTGATCTCTCTCTCTCTCTGTCAAATAAATAAATAAAATCTTTTTAAAAAGGTGTTTGACTGAGCCACTTAAATATTAAAAAAACAAAAAACACAACAAGCTGCATAGAAGAAAATAGTTTATAGATGTATATAGTGTTTGTTTTAGATGGTGGGATAGATGATTTTTTTTCTTCCCTTTTTTCTTATTTTCATGCATTTTCCCATGTTTTTCACAATAGGCCTATATTATTTTTAAATCCTTCACCATAAAATGTTCACTTTTAACAAGCTGGAGAAAATGTAGGTTTGTATTGGGTATGTGTTCATTGAATCTGTAGGTTTCTGTGTGTATGTGCACACTTTTTTCTAAATTTGCCAAATACTAATTATGTGACATTGAAAGGAATTATTTAACTTCTCTGTGCCTCCGTTTTCTCTGCTATGGAAGTGGGTATAAATACTATTTCTTTCAGGAAGATATATGAAAATTAAATGAGCTGATGTTTGAAAGACACAGATAACAGGGCCAGACAGGTAAAAATGTTCTGTAAATGGTAGCTTTTATTTTTGCTATTATCACCACTGTTACTGTTCTCATATGGTACGGCAACTTATAGATAGGTGCATATGCAGATAGACTCTGTAAACGGAACAAAACATTAACAATTGTTAACACTCAGTGATGGGATTATAGGAAATTATTTTCCTTCTTTATATAACTTCTTTAGTATTTCCATAACAAACATCTATTATTCCACATTTAGAATAGAATATTTCCAAATGTGAGAGGGTCCCTTTTCCACGAGTATTGAAATGAAATACAGTATTTTGCTTGCCTGAAATGATACAATGTATCTAAGAGACACGTTTTAAGAGCTAGATGCTAAAATGCAGGGGAAACACCATATATGGAGATTTCTGCTTTGCCTTCTGCCAGCTGCATTTTAGGAGATGGATTTACCTTCTGGATGAACTATTTTAACTTCTTGATTTATTGGGTCTGTAGGAACAACATACTCTTCTTGTGATACTTGCAAAAGCAGAAAGAGGCATGCCTTCAGTATAACACACATGTGAAACTGGCCTTATTCAGTTTTGTGTCCAGATTGTAGGAAGGCACAAAATAATCCCAGAATGCAGAAACTCGGGAAGCTGTCCCCGGAGTGCTGGTATCGGTTTGATCCCGAGATCATTCTCCTCTGGGGGTCCATGCCAGAGAAGGGGGCTGCGGACCGGGTCCACTCAGGAGAGAAGACTGGATTCAGAAACGGGGTTCCTTATTGGTTGAGGATTTGTGAGCAGGAGGCTGTGGCCTGCACACCCCAAGGGTTGACAGAAGGTTTTAGTAAACCACAAGGCAGCCCTTTCTGCCTCTCCGTTAGTACCAATGAGGCTGCAGAGGATTCAAAAGCTCATGAGATCTGGAGCATGTTTGTACATGCTCAGGAGGGACTTTGACGAGCCTCAGGGGTGACGTGCCCCCAGAATATGGTGAGAAGAGCACTGAGGTAGCAGTTCCCTAGTCAAGAGAGAAAGTCCACAAATCGCAGCATGCACATGCATGTCAGTGTGTGGCTTCTCGCATGAGCTTACTGTGTCTCACTGATAGAGACCGACAGCCTGGAGAGCGTAGATCACGATCCCTCCGACAACCTAAGAACGCGCATGAGCTCATGGGGAAGCCCGAACTGGCATCCATCCGGAGCTACCAGTGGAATTTCATTCTACCGCAGCAGGTCCAGGGCTCCAGATGATAACCTGGAACGTTTAGTAATCACCTGCATCCGAACAGCTCTCTTCCCCCTGGAAGATTTTTATCTGTAAAAGTAAGAGAGATGCTAGAAAAATGGCTGAAGGTTTAACAGCATCATTGCTTTGAAACCGCTCCGTTCAGGCCCCTTACTGGGGAGGCCCGACCTAAGGCTACCAGCAAGGGAGATGGAGGAGTTTCCTGGAAGATAGCTCTATGGGAACAGAATATCCAGCACACAGGCAAGAAAGCGGAATCGGCAGTGGGGAGAGCTGTTTCTGTGGACGTTTGATCCTGTGCAATGTAGTCCAAGTCCAGATTCTACTTAATGGAGGTGTCTGAAACTCAAAAAATGTTGGAAGGAAAGGAGTTTTATTTATTTTTTTAAAGAGCTATTTTAAAAATTAGGGACTCTTTAAACCACTGCTTAGACTACAACCAGCCTTTACATTTGGCCAAGGCCAGAGAATTCGGTAGTGCTTGGGCAGTAAGCAGCACTGGTGGGTCTTAGAGACCGAGAGGCTTCTAGTAGCACAGGAGATGAGAAGAGGAGCCTGGAGACAGTATTACACAGGGACTGGCTGGACCTGCTTCATGGTGTATCTAGGACATCTCTTGGGTAATATTTAGTATACGATAGTTCCTGAAAAGGTTGTGCATGTGTGGACGTGGGTAGAACACAGAGGTTGCCAACTGTAGGTTTTACAAGATCAGGGTTATACTAGGATGTCTTACAAAATGTCACTTGTCCCCAGAGAATTGAGGTTGATACCTTCACATTTTATCTACTGCAGGAAAAAAAAAAAATCCTTTCTAAACCTTAATTTTATGTGTTTGAGTTAAAAACGAGAGGAAATTCTACCATTATCATTTATGTCGAAGGTTACAGCAAAATACGTTTATTATCTGAAACAAATGGTCTCCATGGAGATTTAGACAAGAGTTGCTCTAAATCAACATTTATATCAAAGGAGGAAATATTAAAGGACCTGGGTATTTTCTTTGATACAAAAGATAGGAAAACTGATATTTAAAATAGGCCCACGTCCTCCAAACTTGAATTAGATCAAGATGGCCAACTGACTCATTAATTGAAATTAAGTTACTTCCTGAACTTTCTACTAAATTCGGTCAAAGTCACCTAGCTTCCTCAGAAGTTATCACAAATAGAGATAAAAGCAGAACACTTAGTTCAAACTGAAACTTGATGCCTATCTGTCAGAGTCGGGTTGCCTCATTCTCTATGGCTGTTAGGCTCCAGGAGATTATTTTTTTCCAATAACAATTAGATTGCCACACACATTAACCTACCCCCATCTTGTGATCTTTTAGTGCAGTTCTACTCACCTATAGTAGTTCTCTAAAAGCCACTCATTTTTAAACTATTCAATCATTTACACTTAAACTTGATCAAAGTGGACAGAAGTACACCCCACCCCCACAGGCGATGATATCTCCAGCTCCTGATGCTTCATGGGAGTCGCTGCTCGGCAGTACATTGGTCTGGAGACAGAAGAGTGGGATCAGAATGTTAGGAAAGACCTAGAAAGCCCTTCAAACGAAACTGCAATCATATATTCCATTTTGCAGAGCACTCTTGAAAATAGCTGTTTTTTATTTCTCTCTCTGCTGGGAGATGTTCTCTAACCCCTATTTTTTTTTTTTAATATTAGGAAGTCTTACGTTTCATTTTCCCACATTTTTCAGCTCCTGTCTGAGCTCATGCAGTGTCTCCTATGCACGATTTCATTTTTACTTTTTCCAGAGAATGATAATGTTTTCCATTAAAAAAAAAAAAAAAAGGTCGTTTCTTCAAGGTGATGCAAACTTTATCTGCAAATACTGCTAACTCAGCACCACTGAAAACATCACGTTTTTAAATGCTTTTGGTTCATTACTTGAAAATAAATTCCAAACATCTGAGAAGCCCTGTCCCTCTTGAATTCCATGGACAAATCCTAAGTGCTGGGCTGTGATTCTTTCAGACATCAGAAACCAGATTACCTCGAAATTTACTTCAAAAAATGGCACCGCATTATGGTTTGGAGAAAAGAATAGATCGTGTTCTGATTTATCTTAAACCAAAACTACCCTGCCAAAGACGCACTTCTGGATGTCCTAGAAGAAATGACCCATAGTACAGTTGATCTTATGAGTTGATCATTTGTGAACCTTACCACCTAGGGAAAGGAAACTAAGCTTCATAGGAAATGTAAGAATAATTAAGAGATGAATCATCTTATTATTTTACTGTTACCAGGTTTTTGTTCTGAGTTTGATTCTCCCTTCAGTAAGGATGAGGGGCTGGAAGCATGGGTTGCCCTCCAGGAGACAGAATTCTTCCATGAACAGACACAACAGAGGAACTCTGTTTCTGTTCCCGTGATAAAAGCAATACTCAAGCTACTTCCCAGGGTGCCTAACCTTGTTTGGGCTTTGAGGGTTAAATGAAAGGAAGATGTTGGGGTACATGGAGTATTCTCCAGTTTTCTGTTTACATTTCTGTGTGTTTTTCAAAGATTTGAAATTCACAACATTGAAATTCACAACATTGAAAAGTATTCGGACATCTGTGAGTTTAGCATTAATACAAATGTTACCTTGTATACCTCTCCAGTAGGCCACTCTGGGATTATGAAGTGGGATTGCAGTATCTTTTATCCATTATCTTTTCCCACACCTCTCCTGTCCAAAACATGTATAGAGTTGTGATGTCCAAGTGTCTTGACATCAACCTCAGTTTTGATCCCGAGCAAAACACGTGAAAATATGCCTCAGTATTTACTTTCCTAGCTTTACCTACTGAAGTCAACTGACCTGAACTTGTTTGACCCCAAGTTAATTCCTAGTGCTATTTTTATAATTACCCGTTACATAGAATAATAGATTTTAAAAATACACAGTAGGGGACACCTGGATGACTCGGTTGGGTAAATGTCTACCTTCAGCTCAGGTGATGATCCCGGGGTCCTGGGATCGAGCCCCGCATCGGGCTCCCTGCTTCTCCCTCTCCCTCCGCTGCTCCCCCTGCTTGTGCTTGCTCGCTCGCTGTCAAGTAAGTAAATAAAATCTTAAAAAAAAATACACAGAATATATTCCCTATTTCCAGAATAATGCAGTTCCATTATCACAAGGTAATAACTGAGTAGTAGTCCCTGAGGGTAGTTTGGCATGTCATTGGGGTTAAATACACATATCCTTCCTCTTTTTAAATGTCTTACACCAAAATCAAATGTAAAGTATATCCCACTACTCCATCCTATCTTCATATTGTATACTTGAATTTTATCTTCATATGTGTATTTGAATTTTAGTGTATAGGTGTGTAGCTGGGTTGTGTGCCAGAATACAGGAAAGATATTTCTACTTTAATTTACTACTTAACATTAATGTTGTTTCATAGCCCTGAACTCTAAAGCAACAAACAGCAAAATTTTGCCAGTGTACATTCAACTTGATTTCCCAGTTTAGTCCTTTGCTGGACAGATTTCCTGTGCCTGCCTAATTGGAACACATTTATTCATTTGTCATCAGACTCCAAATTTAACTGAGTTAACATATTTTATTTAATCTTCCCCAAAGGAAATATATTGAACTTTACTAAAATAGCAGTGCTTTTTTGGGTAAAGAGGCTCCACAATAAATCTCACACACACAGAGATACAGCTAACACTTTAATATCCTGCATACATGTAAGGAAAACAACTGTCAAAGTAGCTTAATCATGAAATGGACCCTTCCTCCCACTCATGAGCCCTTGTGTTTCCTTTTTCTTCTATCTTTGTGAAGAAAGGTAAAACTACCTCTTTTATTTTAAAAATATCACTTTTAAACTTATTAAAATATTATGTAAATATATTTTGTTCTTTCAATATATGTGGGGAAGAGTGGTTTTGTAGCTCAAGAAGGAGCATGTGTCCAAAGCCAAGTTATTTAGCAGGAATGCAAGACCAGCCTTAAAAACTCATGATTTAACATAAGGAGGCCAAGAAAGCAGTGAATTCTGGCCTAAAAGGGGAAATACAAGCAAATATATTTATTCTGCTGAAGAACTTGAGTAAAGGACCTACATGATGAGGCTGGGACGAAGTTTTGCAGTGGGTGTTTAATAGTCTCTAATGTTTTTCCTGCAGAAGCTCATTAAGTTCTGAACAGTGAGCAACCTGGTTTGAGATAAGGGGGGGAATATAAACACATACTCCAGGGATATGAATTATGAAAATAGAAGATAGACCATGTAAACAGAAGATGAGAATTTTAGAATAAACTGCTCTTAAAAAAAAAAAAAAAAGAAAAAGAAAAAGACTTTTGCCCCAGAACCAAACTGAGGGGGGAGAAGTCTGTAAGTCAATCACTACTTTTGACTCCTCAGCATACAGCTTATTTCTGGTTCGAATGGAAGAAGTTTTCTTTCTCAAATGAAATAAATGTTTCATTTTCCAAGATACCCTATATTAAAACATGAGTTCTCATGTGAGTTGACTCATACAATTTATCCATTTCTCCTCATTGTTTATTATCAACTCTTGCTTTCTCTAAACTTTAGACATCAAATTTTCATAAACATTCAGGCTAAATTGTCACTGGAGTAAAAAACTGTTGAGATCATTATTAATATTTCAGGTAAGAGGTTCCTATATTTGAATTTTATGATGTGACCTCTTTTCCACAATCATGTATTATTTAGGTGGTATAATGTCAAGTTTTCATCGTCTATATTGAAATATATAGAAAATATTGGCTCAGGCCATCTTAATAAGGCGTGCAATAATCGCAGCCTGTTCGCTTTGTTAGGCATAAGAGAGGATATAAGACATGACTGTCCTCAAGCAGCTTACATGAGAACAAGGCAACTAGGAAATCTGTGCCATTAAAGAAATTCATATTTAGCATCACGAGGCTGCTTTTAGTGGAAGATGTGTTGTATTCGATTGGCGATGGCAAAAGTATGGGCTTTCAGGCCAAATGACCATAGTGTGACTTTTTTTTTTTAATTCAGTTAATTAACTTATAATGCATGATCATTTCAGAGGGAGAGGTCAGTGATTCATCCGTTGCATAGACCACCCAGTGCTCATTACATCCCGTGCCCCCCCTTAACGTCCATCACCCAGTTACCCCATCCCCACCCCCCTCCCCACCAGCAACCCTCAGTCTGTTTCCTAGAGTTAAGAGCCTCTTATGGTTTCTCCCTCTCTGATTTCCTCTTATTTTTCCCTCCCTTTCCCCATGATCCTCTAGTTTGCTTCTTCAATTCTGTATATGAGTGATAATTATCTTTCTCTGACCGCAGTGTGACTCTTGACTCTGATACTTAGTACCTCTGGAGCTCTGGGTATATTATTGACTTTTGTTCAGAGCCCCAGGCTGCTCCTTTGCAAAACTGGTATTATAATAATAATATCTAAACTACAGAGTTTTACTTAGGATTGAAGATATGTATATAATGTGCCTGATACATCATAGTTCTTGAAGTCAATTCTTCATAACTATCTCATGTCTCTGCATGGTGTAAGACCTCCGGGAAAAGGTATTTATGGCCAATGCATGTATAAGGGGACACTCTTCCCCTTGGACATCTGCTTGCACTTATCAGACTCTACTTTGGAAACGAGGCCTCTCACAGGGCAAGTGATGGATGTCAGAAGAAGGTACCAAGGATAGTCCAAAGATTTTAACAATGAAAAAGGATCGGGGGCTGAGGAAGGTTCGTAGAAATATGTGCAGGTTGAGTTAGGCCCTCAAGAACAGCAGCATTTGGAACACACAGAGACACAGGAGGGAAAGAGGGAGAGTATTGAAGGTCAGGGGAGTCCCGCCGGGGTTGTGTGAAAGCCAGGAGCGGTGGGGATATTATGCAAGTCACTCCTGGAGCATGGGGGATATGAAAGGATTGGGAAAGGCAGGTCAAAGGCCAACAGAGGCTCTGGAGCCTGATTTATTCTAAGCCTTAGACTCCCATTTCCTGTCAGAGGCAGGTCCTTGCTCTCTGTTGGGAGCGGAGGTGGTGCTAGCCTGTGGGCGCACGGGAGGAGAAGCGAGGGAAAGGGTGCAGGGCTGGGATGGGTACTCCGCCAGTGCAGCCAGAACATTCTGCTGACATCCTGCCTGGAGATGGCTCTGGGGGCGGGAGAGAGCGTGCTCTACCTCCTAGGAGCGCAGACCCCTGGGCAGAGAGGGGGAGGCCACCCCCAGGCTACTCTCTGGCCTGAAGCACACTGTGCCTCCAGTTCCCAAACACTCAGATTTCCCATGACTAACCTGACTAAAAGAATCGAAGCTCAACAAACGTTTTGGCTGTTAAAATAGCTCTATGGCCGTGGACATTGTGAAACCCTCCATAAAATGTTTACTGGGCACATAATGAAATCTAATTACGTTTAAAGCAAAACAAACTGTGTACATAAGACCACCATGAGCTCTTCCTATAAATTTAGACCTGACCGAATTCCATAAAATCTATTAACTGTTTTTTGGCAAGTCTGAAGTACGACTAAAGGTGCTATTTTCGCATAAATAGCTGTAACGGTATCTTAGAATGCATAAGAATAGAAGAGAAATAGATGGAAATTGGGTCTACCTTGACATAAGATTGTATTTTTAAAATTCACATAACCTAAATAGAAAGCTTTGAATGTATTTAAATGCTTGATTAAGCCAAACCACATCATCGGAAAACTTTATTTTGATTTGGTGTTATTTTATTTGCCTTTGCATTCCCAGGAATAAAATATCACAAAGTCAATTGTGAAGAGAATTTAAAATCACATATGGCCACTTTTCCGTCTCTCCCACAAAATCGTTTGGTTCCAGCTAAACTTAGGCACACAAGCAAATGTGCCTCCACTGTAACCCTCTCCTGTTCACGTAACGGCCAGAAGTCCTTCAGAAGCCTCGAGAACACTCTCTCTGCGCATCGGGACTCCAGGTAAACAGATCTGCCATCGACATTTACCCCCCCCCTCAGTCTACAGTCCTCTGCTCAAGAGGACTCCTTCATAGGCATCTTATCCTAAACCTACATGTGTGAAAGGAACATCACGTGGTAAGGTCAGCAGGCCCCAGACTTTAAAGACCCTGCTTCTTAGGAAAAAAACCAAAACAAACACTTTGTTTTGTTTCAACGCTACTTTCCAGTCTCAGGCTTTTTGCAAGATGAGACTTGCCATTAGTTTTTAACTCCTAACTTCCAGTTTTATTCTCCTATAACTGATAACCCCTCGGTAACTGTCCATATTCGGATATCAGTATATATGTAATATATAAAAATTCATACCAGGTATAAAAAATATGTAAATCGAAATAAATATGGAAATGTAAACCCGATACATACAACGTATATACAGACATGTTTATGTTTCCCCTCATGGGAGGGGAAACTTCCCTCCTACCTTCTTCCCCCACTCTCTCTCTCCCTTTCTCCCTCCCTCCAGCTTTTCTGAATTTCTAATGTCTCATTTGGTATAGAGGATATAAATAGTTTTAGTTTGCAAATCCTCTTTTAATTTTATGAGAGTTTCTATTTAGCATTTCCCTATTTTTTTCCAGTTCTTTTTCTTTCTGGCTTTTGCATTTTTTTTAAAAAAGACTCTATTGTTTTATTAGAGAGAGTGTGAGTGGGGAGAAGCAGAGGAGGAGGGAGAGAGAGTGTGAAGCAGACTCCACAGAGAGGGGAGCCCCGCGCGGGGCTCGATCCCACCATAGCAAGACCAGGACCCGAGCCGAAACCAAGAGTCAGATGCCCACAGACGGAAGCACCAGGGCGCCCTGGCTTTTGCATTTTGTGTTTTCATAGAGCACATCCTCCAATCAGGATCGAGTTAGTGAGCATATGCAGCTGCATTCTATCCTATCATTTTCACAGCTTTTGTTCCTTTGCATTTAGAATTTTATGAATGTCAGGATGCTGACTTTTTTTTTTTAAAAAAAAAAGGACAGTGAAGGGTCACCCGGCTGCAGAATTTTTCCGATTTCTTCCATTTTAATATTTTAAATTGGCAAATTAAATAGATTCTCGAGTCAGTACTAACGGTCTTTGTGCCTGGTTTTATGCCAATGACCAGATTTTAATGACCACCTCTAAAATGTTTTGTTACCACGTGGAACGGACCCCTTCGCCCACCAGCCCGGCTATGCCTTCACCACTGTTCTTTTTCAAAACTGCCTAGGCTGTTGCTGCCCGTTTTCTCATCCAAATGAATTTTACTATCACCTATAAGGTTACCCAAACAAAGCTTCAGGGATATTAGCTGGGACGTCTTTTATTGAAGGATTCATTTGGGGGGAGAATCGGTCTAACAGATCTACTTCATATAATCCAGTTTTTCCTGGTGGGCCTATAAATACTTACTATTAAACTCCCAATGCAGCTACCTAGCCCCTGGGCTTCCGTAGGTTAACGATGACGCATGATCAAACTGGCCCAGAATACTAACTAATCTTGTACATTGCTGTAGTCCATTATCATATCATGTTATTTGATCAGAGTTCTTTCATATGTATTATCGTATCGTGATCCAGCAACAGGAAGGATATATGTTAATTCCGAGGCCACCACTATGGAGATGCTCAACACCACTGGAGGTAATTAACAGACACAAAACTAAGCTCTGGGTTTTCCAGTCACAGACCTATCAGATCACCCTCTTCAGATCCGATCAGAATAAGCCACTTTCTTTTTATTCAAGAGCTAGACTAGTCACTGTTGAGGGATACTATGTACAACCCACAAAGTACTATCTTTAAAGGGAACATAACATTTGGACTGAAAGGACGTTTAGAAATTACTGACCAGAATTCTTTGATTTAATAGTTGGAAGAAATGGAGGCTAAGAAAGTGAAGCATTTTTCGAGACTGTCTAGTTAGTCGGTAGCTACACATGGTATACATTTTCTGACTTTGATCTGTTGGCCTCGCTCCCTGATGAACGCTACCCTGCTAAAAACATAAAACAGATCTGCTGATTCGCATGTTCGGAAACCTTCAGGACCAGAGTTGATAGCTTCTCTGAGACTCAGAAGTACCAAGTGATACCCCCAAACTAGCGTTCCAAGGTTTGAATTGTCCTGCTAAGAGGCTCTTTCCGACAGCCACTAACAACCGCAACTCTATTTCTCACTGCCACCAGGACTGATAATGTTTTGCTGGGTTCAGTCGTAATCACATTAAGCGGCTCTTTAGTTCCACTGTGTTTACTCTTAACCCAAGAGGACCCAAATTATGGCGTGTTTGCTACCTAGAGGTAAGAAACAAAAGCTACAAACTTAGAACCCAGACTTATCAATTTTACTCTTTGGGTTTGCTTTGATCATAAAATACGTTTTCTGAGATGAGACCTTAGCCACAGATTATGTTAGCACCTTTTTTTTTTTTTTTTTTAAGCTCTTCTTTAAATATCTTGGGTAGTATTTCTCTATGCGTTAATGGGATGGCACTGAAGTCATCAACCCATGTAAACCTTTCTTATTTTTAAGCTGCTTCATCACTTGAAAGGTCAAATCTTGGTAATGGCTTCTTAAAGTACCCAATTTGGTAGCTCTCTTGAGTATTTTTGTAAAGTATGAAACCAAAAGGTGGTGTTGCAAAGGCTTTGAGCACACATTCTGACTTGCACACATTTTTATTCTAATTTCTAACCGGATCTGTTTTTTTGTTTTTTTTTTTTTTTTTGATTTTTATTTTATTTTATTTGACAGATAGAGATCACAAGTAGGCAGAGAGGCAGGCAGAGAGAGAGAGAGGAGGAAGCAGGCTCCCTGCCGAGCAGAGAGCCTGATGCGGGGCTCGATCCCAGAATCCTGGGATCATGACCTGAGCCGAAGGCAGAGGCTTTAATCCACTGAGCCACCCAGGTGCCCCCGGATCTGTTTTTATAAACCAAAATGGATACCATGCAACCACTAGATGGTTACCCCAGCTAACATTGCTGGTGGTGGTTTCTCGATCTCGTAGATCGCGTCTTTGGCTGTCAAGATGTATGTAACAAAAGGTTTCAGGGGCGCCTGGGTGGCTCAGTGGGTTAAGGCCTCTGCCTTCGGCTCAGGTCATGGTCTCAGGGTCCTGGGATCGAGCCCCACATCAGGCTCTCTGCTCAGCGGGGAACCTGTTTCCTCCTCTCTCTCTGCCTGCCTCTCTGACTACTTGTGATCTCTATCAAATAAGTAAAATCTTAAAAAAGAAATCTTAACTGCTGTTCCAGGCCCCTCAAATAATAGGGCCTTTCCCTGACCCTCCCACTTACACACACACACACACACAAAAGATGTATGTAACAAAAAGTTTCAGTGTGGTGTCGACACTTCATTTTGCAACGGATCAATTACCTCTCTTGCCCAGTATCCCCACATCATCCTCTATTTTCTTTCTATCAGCCTCAATCACAGATGACTCTAATCTGGGTAGTTGCGAGTGGCAAAAAAAAATCACAAAATTACCCATGTTGGTTCTCTGCAAATTCATGATTTTCAACCCCAACTGGCCTTGTCTGACAATACTTCTCTGTTTCCATACTCCTCTCTCTTCCTCTGTCCTTTGATATTTGAAACCTTAAACTGTCTTTTTAGACTTCCCATTTTCTGCCACCTCCTCAGAATAGACAATCTGGTGAGTTTCTAACCCAAGAATCAACTCCCCCTGCTTCTTACCACTAATCCTCTATTCTTTGTCATATTTTATGGTGGAAGATATCCCATCTTTGTACCAGACCCAATGCTTCATTTGTGGTGAAATCAATCAACTCGAAATTGGAGCACGTGAGTCTGTATATTATTTTTAATTTTTTAAAGGATTTTATGTATATATGTATTTGAGGGAGAGAGAGCTCCTTTCTGGTGAGGAAGGAGCCCAATGTGGGACTCGATCCCCGGACCCTGAAATCATGACTTAAGCCAAAGACAGATGCTTAAGTAACTGAGCCACCCAGGAGCCTCATGAGTCTGCATACTGCATTTTCCATGACTGGCTTCCTGGTGAGGGCTGTGACCTGGTCTACAGTGTTCCCACTAGCCTGGAAGAGTATATGACACAAAATTGATGCTTAGCAATGTTAAAGGTGGGAAGTAAGAACTATTTTTTTATGTCCTATAACTGACTTCATTCAGTAGTTACATAACACTAAGCATCAATACACATGCTCAGTTTGTTTAAACTTGGATGAAATGCTAAGTATATCCCGCCCCCACTCATGTGGATTGTATTGGCTACACAATTTCGCACTTTCTCCTCTATTTTTTATACCTGAGTTCTTGGTTTGGATTTTCCCTAGTAGCTTTGTTTCAGACTCTGGCTTGATCTACACAATCTACCGTACACATACCATAAAATAAATTCTGTAATTTTCCAGGATTGGGAACCATGTTAGCATCTGCTTGTCAAGCCCAGATATGTCCAAGCAGATACTACTGCAGGTTCTCCATCCTGCCAACCTGGGTTTCTCTTCCTGCCACTAGCCATCCAAACAACAAGCAATCCTTGAAAAAATACAGAGTAAAACACAGACTACAGCAAACAACGAGGATCCCAGCAACACAGCAAGTGAGAAAACCATAGAAACCGCAGGCAGTTCTGCAACCAGGGAAGGAAGACCATTGGCAGCTACCCTGAGAAGGAACATTAAAAAAAAAAAAAATGACTTCAGTTCTGCTCTTCCCTCACCTTGGACCACTGCCCCAGACTTCACTGAAGGCCCACAGCAAGGCGTCCTTGGCTCTAATACATAGTGCCAGGCCCTACTGGGTCAGGAGATGAAAAAACAAATGCAGGTAAAGTTGACTCACATCTTCCATTCCCTTCTCTGTCCCCACCTAAACCCCTACTGTTGGGGAATGCCGTCCTCTTCCCTGACATTTAGTTCCTCCCTGAGGGTTTCAGGATGCAATTGAGTGAGGGAGGAGCTGTTTGCTGGGATGAATGAAATGGGAGCTATTGAAGGCTTTCCACCCTGAGAGTCATCTCTTCTCTCATCTTGAACGCCTAGCTGTCTTGGAAATTTATGGGAATTACCTTGAAAGAATTGGCAGGCTTTCTATTATTAGCCATTCTCTAGATTGTGTAGTGGTTATTTTATTATGGTTCTGCCTCAACTTTCCTTGATGGTTATACGTGATCTAGATGGCATCTTTTGAGAAGTGCCTATTCAGAATATCTGCCCAATTTGCTGTGGGATAACCTCTTTTTTCCTCCTTACAGATTTGTAATTTAAATGACTTTATCGAGATCACACACGTAAGGAGTGGTAAAATTAGGTCTGAAACTCTGAGTCAAATGTTCTTGGTTGTCATTGGCCCTCAAAATAGTCGTTATTGACCCTCAAAATAGCTACAGAATAGCTTATGGAAAAAGTGAAATTATTGCATTAATTATATGAAGTGATTCTGCATTTTAAAATATTGTATGTTTCAAATAAAACGATATATATCATACATATTCCTTATATATATATGTGTACATATATATATATATATATATATAATGAAACTTTTCATTGGGTTGTGCAAATAATTCCACTTATAAAAGACCATAAATGAGCAAGTCTTGAATGTCTGCCCACACCAATATGACCAGCTATATATGTGTGCCTCATATATGGCAGTGCTAAGTATGTGTAGGTTTGTATTTACAAGTAATGGTATATAGAAGTAGAGTCACTGGAACCCTTTTTGATCCATCCGAGAATAATTTTAGTCAAGGTTATAGCAGATAACACAAATCCAAGGGTGTGGGTGAATTTTGTATTCCTATCAGTGTATGGACACAATGTCGACACAAAGCTATTGCATTTTAATAATGGATTAAACTGCAATATTGAGCAGATAAATGATCTGAAGACCTAATAGAAAAATTTCAAGATTTTACTTCAATGAGCTCAAATATTTGTTCCCTTTCTTTCCCCCTCTCCTTTCATACTCTTCCCTTGTCTCCCTCTACGTTTCTTCTGCCTATCCCCATTCTGTCTCTTCTCTTCTGTTTCTCTTAGGGGCTTACAAAGATGGAACTATTTCAACATATTAGGGGTACGGGGACTGTGAGAGTGGCTGAACGGAGATGGGAAGAGAGAAAGCAGAGGAGACTTTCTTTGGACCCCAGTGTGCAGGTCCATCGCCCTCTTGGCAACTATGCATTCTGAGGGGGCAGCTACTACCTCCAAGAACAGACTGGGGAGCGAGGCCATCTGCTAGTGCTAATAAAGAAACCAGTGCTTGTCAAGCTGCAGGTGCCAGCCCTCAATTAGGACATGTCGTTCATCTCTGTCAACACTAATGAAATTCAGAAGCCCAAAGTGACAGGTACTGCAACTGGTGTGGGAGTTTAAAAATTAATACTTTCACGTTTCATTTGGAATGGAAGGCCCTTCCCCTGGGAAGGTGGGCAAGAGCCTCACCCTGCTGGCACACGCATGCCCAGGAGAGGAGGTTAAAGTCCCAGTGGGGCTGCAGACTTATTTTGGAAAGCAAGAACAGCAAGGGCGCCAGGGGAGAAAACTTGGGTGCTCCTTTGAACTCTTTCAGGACAAACAAGCCTTCAGCCATGCTACCCCTGGCCAGAACTGACAATTTCCAAAGGTGGAAGTTTGATGACAAGTACAGCCTCGTCCCTCGGAATCCACCAAGAAGAATCACAAATGAAGGTTGTGATGCAGCAGGGTCCATGTGGAGCACGCTCATAGACAAGGCCAAGGCAGTAGTAAGGAGCCAGGGTTCTGAAAATCATCCAGTAACTGCAAGATTTTACATAGAGGGGCTGCATATTTTTTTTTTTTACAAGTGAAATAAACCGTTGCGCATAAAGTGCATTCTAAATAAGAGGAACCAAAGACCTCTCTAGGAACACAATCATACGTGGCTTTTTATACATAAATAACAGAGGAGATTTTAAAACGATCCTCCTTCCTTTTAAGATTTGAAAACATGCTTTTTCAACTCCCTGTATATGTATGTTCTCTGAGTTCCCTATAAATGATGTGAGAATTTGCCATGAATCAGAACCAAAACCTCGGAGAGCAAATCCCCTGCTGAAACTGGAGAGCTCACACCGAACAGCTTTCTGGAGTAGACCTGGAATGTGGCCAAAAATTTTTTAAGAGCCATGAGGTCTCAGAGGAAATGCATAAACAGTTTCTTGATTCTTTTAACCAATGCGGCCAGATTCCTTCCCGGAGGTTCGGGTCTGCACACGAGGTACAGCCCTCTCCTCTTCCCTACAGGTCCCTGACCATCCATCTTTGTGCTCTGCTCATGGGTTTGGAGCTTCTGTGCTCTGTGTGACCTCCATTGGATTTAGAAGCTGCTTCCGTTTTCCAGTTAGTAGGAGCTCGGGTCAAGTGCAGGCCAGTTGGTACCGTGTTCTTTGAAAGCTATTTTGTGCTTTTCCTCGGTTGTAGACTAGTTTCTGCCTCTAGCCCTTCCCGGGGTGGCACCCATTATAAATTCATAGCCCTCAGCCCATCCTACACTTCAGTGCACATCATCGAAGATGGGACACGCAAACACGTTTCTCGTGCAAGTCGCAAAATTCAGCTCGTTACTAAAAATAATTGTGCGCTTTTAGAGTAGGGAGTACTCAATGACACATGATAAAAATACTACAGAGTGTTGCTTTTTAGTTTCTATTACCCAAAAAAAAACATGTTTTATACAAAAGGCACTAAAGTAACCATATAATTTATCATCAAAAGTAGGACACTTCTGAGAGCAAAAGGAGGTACTATTAATAATTAGTCCAGGACAACAGGCATAAAACAGGACCGTCCCAGGTGAACCTGGATGTATGTCATCCTAAACTAGGTCAGTGGGCCCACAAAATGGCTCTTGTTACTAAAAAAGAAAAAAAAAGAAATCAGGTAGCTGGCTGGTGGAAAAGCAGTCAGCTTTCCTCAATGGTATTTAATTTACCCTTTTTGACAGCAATTAAGGAAGAGTGGTTTTTGTTTTCTAGTTGCTAAGATTTGGATGTGACATTTTTGGGGAACATGTAGAAGAGATGAGAGTGAAAAATTGAGTCTTGGGAGAGGGAATCTACAGAAAGAGGAGGAGTGTTTGGATGAGCAAGTTAAGATCAGTAAAATCATTTACAAAGCCTCTTAATATTTACCTCATATGGCAAACAGTGAGCATTCTTCCAGGTACCGAAGGGTATACCAAGTACTACATTCTGCATTATAGTCTTGCTAGAAAGACAATACCCAGCAGTATGTACTAGAGACACTTACCAAAGGAAGCGGGTAATTTGGGCTGGGATGGTCAGGAAAGAGTTTTAGGAAGGAAGTGAGGGTAAAATTGGTGAAGTTGGTCCTTAACTGAAGTAGAGAGGATGTGGGAGAGGCTCCAGGGAAAGAAATAGTAAGAACAGAGCATTGCGCAATGAGGTATAAATCATGTCCAGTTCACACTAAGTACAACATCCAAGCCAGGGCGAAGGGTACTGGGAATGGGGAGATAAAGCTAAAATGGACGGGAGAAGGTACTGAATATGAGTAAGTATATGATCCTGTGAGAAGCCAGGAAATAAGTATTAGAAACTCAGACTGACAAGGGCTTTCATGGAGAAAAGACTGGGATGAGGAAGAGGAGTTAAGCAGTTGTTTCTGTGCTACCTAAATAAGGAAAGAATTAAATTAAGATGATAAAAATGGAATATATTTTTAAAAATAATCTAGAATTACAACAAAGAGAAAGATCCAGGTGATCTTGGTGCTTAATTAGAGAAGTTGATCCAAAGAGGGGACAGAATCAGACTGAAATGGCTTCTTTCACTTCTAAATCTCCTGAAGTTGGGAATGCCATCAGGCTTACAGAGGAAGATGAGCTTGTTTCCAGTTGCAAGATGCTAATTTTGGAATGTCAAACAAATACCCAGGTGGGAAAATCCAAAAGGAGATAGGTGTCTTGCAGCTAAATTCTGAAGTCAAAGTTAAATCTGGGTCTTTGGAAGTCACTATGAAAGTGATTATGGAAATTTGGGAAAGTGTGTGAGATCTCTGTAATTGAGTAGGCATTAAACAAGAAAAGAGAGTCCTAGAACCTCTGTGTTTGGATGGGGAGTCAGAGTGGGGGGAGGGAAAAAATCTTCAAAAGAGGTAAAGGAGAGGTGTGAGTGCTTAGGTGAAGTACTAGGATTTTGTGGTTTTACACAATCTAGATGAAGAGATCTTAAACAATAATACCAATATTCTTAAATGGTAAAGAGGAAACAAAGAGAAGACTTTGAAAAGACCACTGGACTTGTTGGTTGGATTGTCACTGCTCATCAAGAATTTAGATGGGACCAGATATCAAGGAAATGGAAGCAGCAAATGGAGTAAGGTCATGAGAGACATTTTATAGTGTAAAGAGAGCAAGGCATGATATCAATGGCCGCTCCTGAGGTACAATGTATCTCAAAAAAAAATTCTAGAAGACACTGGTGATACTAGAAGAAAGATACATTTTCAAAGTAATTCATAAACAGAAGGAAGCTAGCATGATTGAAAGAAGAAACCAGTTGGAATTTCCTGCAATGGAGAAAGGACATCTGGATCTGAAAGGATGGTACAGGCAAGCAAATGTTTAAGTGAGGAAGAAAGTACAGCATACAAGGAACTATCCCGCAAGAAGGCTGTCTGTTCTTGGTCTTGGTCTCTGCTTTCCTTTCTATAAGGCTTACACAACTCTATTTCATAATTGTCTTTCTTTACATCTTTCTTCCATGCCTTCCTTTCTATCATGTTTATTTGCTTATCTGATCTGTTGATTGCTTCTCCATCTTCTTTCCGTGTCCCTGCTTAACTAGTGAAACGTAACATTAAAATATATGGGAGGGAAGATGGTGATGGAGAAGGACCCCAGGCTCACCTCCCCCCATGAACACAACTCATCCTGAATACCACAGAAATCAACCTGATGCCTGACGGTACAAACTTCATAACTGAAGGGAGAGAAGAGGCTACATCAAAGAAGCAATTTTTTTTTTTTAAGATTTTATTTATTTGACAGAGAGAAAGATCACAAGTAGGCAGAGAAGGGGAAGCAGGCTCTCCGGAGCCTGATGCGGGGCTCAATCCCAGGACCCCAGGATCATGACCCGAGCCGAAGGCAGAGGCTTAACCCACTGAGCCACCCAGGCGCCCCCAAAGAAGCAATTTAAATAAAAACTATATATAGATATATACCTATACACATACACACACACACACACACACACACACACACACACACACACACCACGCATGCATGCATATCTACATACACACACACTTGGGTGGCTCAGTCATTAAGCCTCTGACTTCGGCTCAGGTCATGATCTCCAGGTCCTGGAATCGAGCCCTAATCGGGCTCCCTGCTCAGCAGGAAGCCTACTTCTCCCTCCCCCATTCCCCCCACTTGTATTCCCTCTCTGCTGTGTCTGTCAAATAAATAAACTCTTTTTTAAAAATCTTAAATATATATATATATTTATATATAAAATTATATATAATTTATATATAATTTAAATATATATATAGTTTTTTTCCTTGTAGCAGCTCATACATTTTGTGCTTTCTGTTCATGGTTCCTAATTTTTACCCTCATGATTTTCAATTAAAAATAATTTTTAAATCCCCTCTGTTCTACCCCATGTACAAGTCAGATACATCATAAAATTATTTCAATAAGAAAAGGATTTTAGTATCAAGATCTTTAATTCCTTCATTTTGTATTTTAAAAGTGACTGTTTTATTTATAATTTGATATTGTGAATTGCTGAAAACATGAGGAATAACTAAAGATTGGACTTCATATAAAGCTCTGTTTTATTAATAGTGAAGTGAGTAACAATTTGGCTAGCTAAATTTACATTGGATTCAAGGAAAAGTGCATGTGCCAATTATAAAGCGGCCTGAGGCGGATTTGTGCACGGAGTACAATTTGGAAAATGGTGAAACACTAAATAAATACTGGAGATATTTTAAATTTTAGGTGCATCATACTTATTTTTATATCTTGTAAAAAATCATTAGCCATGGTCAAATTAGGACTCCTGTAAGTGCCAGGTTGATTTGTAGGCTGTGGCTATTGCGTGACTCCAAACTTGGGAACAAGAGTTGAATAAAAAGTTAATTATCTAGACATTTACAAATGCTTACATGTTTGGAGCCATGTAAAAAAACATATTTGTATTCAATTTTATTCAAATATTTTATTCAAATATTGAGTTCCTGCAGCTCCTAGAATTGTCTTTTAATCTTCTGTGCTTCAAAAATAGAGTCAATTACCAAGTAATTTCCATTCCATTTTTCACATAGACACACCACACATCGCCCCTTTCAATCCCTACCATTCCCAGTCTAACATTTGGTGAGTAGTAATTATGTGCCAAGAATTACGAAGGTGTCTACATATATTATCTCCAGTCCTACCAACCATGCTGCAAATTAGGGTATTTTCCTCAGTTTAAACATGAAGCAAATGAGCCTCATAAAGGTTTAATAAGTTACTGATGAAGCTCCAAGTCAACAGAGATCTGTGTGATTCAAGACCCCATAGGTTCCACCACTATACTGAGCTACCTGTCTTCCACTGCACTGTGTGTAAGTCCCAATAAGTCAGTCAACAGCTCCTTCAATGGATGGATCTCCTACCTCAGACCTCACCATTGGCTAACCCACCATCCCACTCAATCCTTTGATACATCCTTTACAACAACTTCCAATGATCCCTCAGACGCAAAAAAAAAAAAAAAAAAAAAAACAAACACAGATGCCCCACAAAATAGCTTAATACTCCAGTAAAGTAAGATGAAGAAAAACGGCTGTGCAATTTACAGCATGAGATTGAGTACAAACCATTCATTGAAGTCTGCAGGGATGCGCTTTGTGACTTGGTGTGTGGCTAATATTTGTAAGCGCACCTTGTGTCCTTGAATAGTATCCTATATTCTCTAAGGCGAGAGGGTGTTGGGAGTTTCACATACCTACTGGATCAAGCTCTAAAGTCACACCCTCCACTCCTGTTGTCCTGTTTTATATTCTTCATCTGGTTGCACTTCTCTTCTTGCCAAATTCCTGATCTGTGGATGCTATTTTTTTCTTTTTAACTTATCTCCGCTGTCCTCATCTCTTGGTCCCCATTCCAGAAACGGCTCCAGAATAGTGGGTTGAAGCTGCTGCCTTGCAGGATGTTCCAGGACCCACTACTGAATCAGCTGCAGACTAGTTTTACTTGCTGGACACCTAGGCCAGGTCCATTATGTTTAGCCAAAGACGGTTCTTTGGCAATAATTTATTTCAGCCTTTTACTTGGATTCAGGGCGGGGATGAGGTGCTCTATCCAGAGCCCCTGTCACATTCTGGCTTTCAACTTGTGAGCTGAGCTCTAGAACCACTTCTCCTGAGCACGTTCAGGCTCCACATGAGCTCAGCTTCCTGGGGACAGTGCCCGCCTCGGGTGCTGGACTCCCCCAGACTCCTCACCCCAACTCCTCACCCTCTCTTACTTCTATTTAACTCCTGGTCCATGGAGGTTCTGTCACATTTTCTAAGCCTTGGCTCCATTTAATATTTTCCTCCCATATCTTATCTACCTTTGATACCAGTTGGGAGCAAAAGAGCCAGTTGCAATGATGCTTACTGCCTGACCAAAACATGGGCCATCATATTAATAACTGATGCTATTTCTAACATGTTGATTACAGTATGTATCGTAATGTACCTGCATGAGCGTCAGCAACTGACAGAGCCTTCTTTTATGGGGCGGGGCGGGGGACTGAAGAAGCAGCTGAGTTCTTACGGGAGGAGAAAGACATGCATCGTTAAGACCAGAGCCCAGATATGACCAGCAGAAATCCAAGCAGATGTCCGCTGTATGCCTTTCTATGGCTTTTCAGAAGGAAAGCCCCCACCCAGCTGGGCAAACTTAGGTTGGAATTCATGTCTCAAACAACCCCTTGTGTCTTCCAGAGCAGAGAGAGATAAGGACAGAAGGTACGTCTCAGAAGCCTTCCAGAAGGCTACAAACACAAAGGCTTCTACCAGCTCTATAATTTTATGAGCCTGTCATTAAGGAACAAAATCCAGGTGGTGAGCCCAGTGTCTCCATCCCTCCCAGGACTAGATTTGATAGCACAGGGGAAAGAATGTGCTCTTGAAGATGTTAAAACTCAAAATACTGTCAGAAATAAGAACAGCGTGTTGACATCGCACCTGACTCTGAAATCTGGAACCCCTGCCAGGGCACGGGGAACGGGCAAAACGGTGTCCGAGTTGGTAGAAATGAACACATCAAATCAATGAATTGAGATATAGATGGTTTCCTTACAGATTTTCAGTCTGCATTTCAATCACGCAGTGGCATGAATTTCTAATTTCTGTGTTGTCCAAAGTGAAATGACGGTCAGTAATCTTGGAACTACTTAGATACGTTTTCCAAAAGCCTGCCTCAGTTTAAATACAGGCACAGATCTGAAAAAGGATTCTGTGATTGACACATATCTCCCCAGTACTCAGTGAACATGCAACACATTAAATCTTCGGCAAGAGAAGTAAAAGATCTTCTGTACAATTAACTTTTTAAAGTGGATTGGAAAAATGGTCTCGTAAATGGGATTTTGGAAAGAAACAATGAGGGGAAAATGTCTGTAAGGAAAACAGCCAAAGGAAACAAAGTTGTAGTGAAAATTTTATGTGTGTGCGTATAACTTTCTATTTCCTGGCATGAAAGAAAAATAAGGGATGAGAGAAAATGCTTCCCCAGTCCCCAAAGCACATTTTAGGAAAAAGCCATATAGGTTTGATCATGGTGCGATAAAATGCCCACAGAACTTCTAAATTATTTTAAGCATAGTTTTCATTTCAATAATTAATATATTAATATTTAATAGAGTCTAGCTAATTCTGTACAGAGTACACTTAGTGTATTTTCATCTTGATGTTCATGCAAGACATTCAATTTCTGTTTTACTAGAAAAGCCCTATAACGACCTTTTCTCTGGAGAGTAATTTAATTAAAACAATACCAACACTTGCCTGCCTTGTACTGTCTCTCCTACGGAGCCAGCTTTCCTGACCTGGGTGTTCCCTCACTTCAGCCTCTTAGCGCCTGCCCTTTTTCCTTTCGCTTAAAACTTTTCCCCTTGGGGACACATGGCTTAATGCCATTCCGAAACTTTTACAAGACGCATTACACTTTGGGCCGAAGAGGCAAATTACAACCCATAGTTCCGTCATCTGTAGTAAGATGGTAGCGCTCCTAATTTCAGCTGCGCACCCAGCTCTCACCCACACCGCACTGCCATTCCTTACAAGAGAGAATGAATCATTCCCAGTCAGTAAACCAAACAACCTGTCTTGAGTTCGTCATTTTCTGCTTTTAGTATCATTCCCTCCAGTGTTCTTTCTGCTTAATTCTATTCTGTCTGGGCAAATGTCATAAGCTGTAGGATGGTACTGTATGTTTCCCTAAACAAAGCCTGCCAGAAATATGGAAGGCTTCCCGTCCAAGTGAAACTCCGTCTTTGGCAACCATGGTGCATGCTGTCTGGTGAGTGACTCTTGAACCAGCACCCTCCCCTCTAAATGCAGAAGCATCAAGGTTCACTGATGAGCGGTATCCCAGACCTTCAGAAGCCTGAACACCTCAAAGAAAATGATATCAGATGACTTATGTCCATAAGGGCAGGTGATAGGCAGAAGACTGGCTCTCAGATGTCAATGTTCTGATCTCTGAAGCCTATGCATGTGTTAGGTCACAAGGCAAAGGGGAGTGGAGCTCGTAGTGAAATGAAAGGTACTACTCAGGCAGTGTCGACATAGGAAAATCATCCCAGATTGCCAGCTGGGCCCAATGTCATCACAAGCTCCTTCAGTATGAACCAGGGAGGCAGAACGTGGAAAGGGGGTCCCAAGCCAAGGAGAGTGGGCAGCTTCTAGAAGCCAGAAAAGCAAGGAAGGGGACCGCCTTGCAGAGCCTTCAGAAGGGAAGACCAGCACCTTGATTTGAACCCATTTCATATTTCTCCCCTACAGAACTCAAAGATGATACATCTGTGTTATTTTCAGGCACAAAATTTGTGGTCATTTGTTACAGCAGGAATGGGTAATGAAGGCAGGGCATTTTAAGATAAATCCATTTCCAAATGGAAACCCACTGCTGTGTAAATGTTAAACCTGCCTTAATAATGTTAACTTGGAGGAATATGTCAATTCTACTTTTCCTTAAAAATGAATTTTAACCAACTCTCAAAAAGATGTTTGTCAGGTAGAAGAACCCAGAGACATCTCGGCTTAAAAGAACCGTGTGTCAAAGACCGTATCTGGCACCTAATAGCTTCTCGACAGATAAGTTTTGAATGAAAGAATAAATGAAGGGATGGACAGATGCGTTATGGCTAGTAGCTACTTTAACTCCGTTTTCCTGGACTATGTTATATAACGCATTAAGAGGGACTATTCATTCAACATCAAATATGTGGTGAGCAAATACTTGGTGTTAGGCTTTGTTGTGATGGTGAAAATGATGTACAGCCAGAAAGGAAGATATTCCTGTGATTGGAATATTCTCTGGAAAAGGACGCTGAAATGGAGCTGGCCCCTGGAGCATAAGCAAATGTAGTAAATAACAGAGCAATGGGAGAGTCCTTCTTCCAGATAAATACTACCAGCAAGTGATCGGTCTTGAATGTGTGTGACATGTCTTCCGTGGGTCATTGGGGGTGGGGAGCAGGTCAGGAATACCAGTTTCAAGTGCAGTGTAGTGTAGAAAAAGAAGCCAACAGAAGGACTATGCAGAGGGTTGGGGCAATGAATATTTACCATTTGTATCCCCAGTGTCTGCACCAAGAAAGCACTCCAAAAATACAGGTTAATGATAAGTAAACCAAAAGGAGGAGAAATAAAAGTAATTAGGCAATATTTAGAGGTCTTAAATACCAAGCGAACAACCTACGAATATTATAAAGGTAAAAAGATATTAACGAGGATTGTAAGAAAATGATGTGGGTTTTTTAAAAGATTCTATTTTTAAGCAATTTCTACATCCAACATAGGGCTTGAACTCACAACCCTGAAATCAAGAAGAGTTGGACGCTCCACCAACTGAGCCAGCCCCGGGCTCTGAGAATAACACATTAGTATAGGAGTTTTAGGAAAGATGAAGCTGGTAATGGTGTGCAGATTTTCTGGGGATGGAGAGAAATGATCTAGACTTTCATTACTTTATGCACACCCTATCATCAATGTTGCTTCTATTTCCTTTCAATATATGTAAAGACAGATGTGTAGCAAGATGTTGTAACAGAGCAATCAAACATGTGCCCATCTTCCATTGGCCACAATCCCCTCATTTAAAAGTCCTCGTTGGGGGCGTCTGGGTGGCTCAGGGGGTTAAAGCCTCTGCCTTCTGCTCAGGTCATGATCCCAGAGTCCTGGGATGGAGCCTCGCATCGCATTGGGCTGTCTGCTCAGCAGGGAGCCTGCGTCCTCCTCTCTCTCTGCCTGCCTCCCTACCTACTTGTGATCTCTGTCTGTCAAATAAAATCTTTAAAAAAATAATAAAAAGTCCTCATGGTCTCTGCATGATCCTACCAAATCTTACTCTTCCTTCCCTCAAATGCTCACAGTTTCACACTGTCCTCTGCCTTGGAATTATCAGGACCTTGATCTCTCTTGATGTGAGTCAGACACTAGCCCACAACTCCCAGGTCATTCCTCAGCTCCCAGTGCTCATTGCTACATTTTGACTCCATCTTCTGCTTCTTCCTGAATCTTGTAACTTTTCCATTGTGCCCGTGGGAACAGGAAACACTTCATCAGCAAAACCCCTCATGTCTCTGCCACTCCCCTAAAGTTCATCTTTTTACTCTACCCAAAACCTAACCCTTAACCCAAGCTCTACCTAAAAATCTAAAATATGCCCTGCCCTGCAGCCCCCTCAAGAGATGGCGTTTTTTTTCTGTTGTGGCTCTTATTCCATGGGCTCGATGTCCTTTCTACTACGCACCACCACATAGATCATTCTCTTTCCTTCCTAAAACCCCAGCTGTGAATTAATGACATTCCTCCTTTTTGTAATCATGCTAACCCCCCAGTCCTTGTAAATATTTGCACCCGACCTTCCAATTCTTTGACTTCGTCTCCTCCAAAGATCTCCATGCCATGTCAGCTACTAATTCCCATAGTCCAGATCTTATCCTTAATAATTCACGGAAACTCCAAACAACCCGTAACCTAGACTTCATGCCTTTCACTTTCTGGCCACCATCTAACATATTTGGTTGTTATCCCAACTGCAACGTGCTACAATTCACCAAGACTTTCACGACATCAGTCCCACAAACTCATGATGACTTTCCCCATTTGTTGTAGCTATACCTCCAATAGTTCAGACCAGAATCCTTAAAATTAACTTTGACTTTTCTCTCCAACCTCATATACAATTAGAAAATTCTAAATACCCAGAATCAAAGTAAACCAGAACCCTACCACTCAGTATCTCCAACACGCTATCCTGAGACATTATTGTGTAGCTTCTGACCTACATCTTTGCTTCGCTAATCGCTAGAAGAATCGCTAGAAGCTACAGGGATTACTGAAAATGTAAATCAGAGCATGTTACTCCTTTGCTCAAAACCCTCCAATGGCTTCCTGTTTAAGTCCAAATATAGCCAGTCATTGCACTAGTCATTGAGGTCTTACAAGACGTGATTCCCTGTTGCTAGTCTGACCTCATCTAATACTCTTCCTTGCTCTATCCATTTCAGTCACATGGCACCCTTGCTATCCTAAAACATGGCAAGTATCAAGACCTTTGTACTTGCCATTCCCTCTGCCTGGAACATTCTTCTTCCAGAAATATGCATGGTTTATTTTCTCACTGTTTTCAGGTATAAACTGCTTTTAGAAATGATGGATGGATGTATGGATGGATGGATGGATGGGTGAATGGATATTAATGGACAATTGTTCGTCTTTATTGATTCCTACTATGACATGAGCTCCACAAGGGTTTGATTCACTGCTACATTCCCACAACATAGAACAGAGCCTGGCACAAAGTAGGCTTTAAGACATATTTGTTAAATAAATGAATGTTGTTTAAAGGGATATACAGGTGAAGGAGAAGATAATTCAACAAAGGTTCACAGAAACCAAGAGTATCAAAAAAATTACTGTGATCATATTCTCCAAAGACCAAAGCCATAATAAAGCTCAGAAAATAATCTGGTGGTTTATGAAACCACCTGGTTCATAACAATCTCTCCTCTCAAAATTTCTTATGCCTTGCCATTCAGACTGTCTTACACTACCTCCCTTTGCCCTTCTAAGAAAATAACGAGATTCCAATTACATCCAAGGCTATTTTGTGGAGTATGATTTAGAAAATTGCTTTTTTTCTTCCGAGCGAAAATAAGGAGTGCTGATACCTGAAGAAGATTTCAAATCCTGAAGCTTCGGCGAAGTTTCTAGAAGCACAGTCATCTGGAGTAAGCCAAAGTAAAGGATAGGTTCTTGCACCCTGACGTTCGCACTATGAAGAAGAAAACATCCCACCTCCTAGACCTCTTTAGATTCTGGAAGCATCCTATTCCACAACTGGGAACATTGCTCCAATTCTTTGAGTAATGTATGGCTGCCATGTGTGAGTGTGAGAATGGGACTCCTCAGGGGGACCAACCTAAAATGCCCGCAGCCCTGCAATTTGGGTCAGATAACCTCATAACCTTACACAGTCAAAGGTTTCTGTAATGGAAGCTGTTCTAGGAAGTTCATGGAAAGTCACAATAGGAAGATCACAACATATGCTAGTGCAAGTGCAAGGCCAGGCCATATGCAGCAGTGGGAACTGCTCTTTTCCCCCTACTGATCTTCAGCTTAGAAGTTTCCCAACCAGAAGAATGGAAGAGCTCTTTGCAGGTGGGATAAAATTGTTGTATGAAGCAAGTGCATGGAAATGGTGCCCAATTTACCCTTTGAGGACAGAAGCTGCCAGTGTTTGGTGTCCTGGTGGTTCATAGTTTATATCTCCCTAGAAATTGCTCTCAGACAAAGCTTCCTTATCCAAGACTGACCAAGGACAGCCTGTGGCCAAATGACTGGTGGAAGCAGGGTACAAAGGTAAGTCCTCCTGCCTCAGATCAGGACAGATCTGAAGTGACATCCCAGCCCCAGAGTTTCCCAAGGATAAGCTGAGATTCTGTTAGGATTGTATCACAGGCCTACATCCTCCCCTGCCCAATGCTCCTTCCTTAATTACCTTACAATTGGGGCTTTTAAAAATACTTCCCTATCAACTTCCTACAAATCTTAACCTTCTTCTTTTCTTTTTTCTGCCAAGAAACTTGACCTAAGATACATGTGTGTATGTGTAGGTGTGTACACACATATACATATGTCAAATCACACAGAACAGCTCTGGTAGGGAGGACACGGTAAATTTTTAGAAAATCAGTTTTGAGGGGTGGCAGTGACATCAGGATAAATGTCTTTTTTTAGAAATAGGTGATATTTTATCAATTCACATGAATCATGACAAAAGATTTTTAGAAACCCCAAAGTTATTGACAACTTGAAAGCTTTTGACAATTTCACATTATAAGCATTCTTACAGAATTAACTTTTGTCCTAACAGGACAGAAATCAGCTTCGACTTCTCTGAAAATATGGCATTTTTCAACTGTCCAGGTCTTTTCCTCTTCAAATGAGTCATGTAGATTTAGTTCAAGAATCTATCGACTGTCTCCAGTGTGAAATTTTTCATCCATTGGACTATTAAGGACTTGGTGTTTTCAGAAAGATACTTTAAAAACACTATTAAAGTGCAAGACAATGTCTATCTAGACTTATAGCATAAGGCCCCGAAATTTTAGAAATGTCTTAAAAAGGTATATAATTTGGCCTTAATACAGATTCAGCTTTATTTTCAATTCAACTGGGGCTCTCTATCATAGCAAATCAGCTGGGTTTGGATTCTCAGGTTACTTCTTTTCAGGTCACTGCCCCATGCCTCCACCTTTTTATTTAGTGCCAAGTATGCTCCGGTGAATTCTACGGACGTAGATACACTACTTCCTTCAGAGCACTTGGGAGACATTCACTCCTTCCCACTCAGAGTTCTCGAGATTTCACAACAAGGAATTGACATTGTCAGTGTTAAGGTCAACAGCCTAAGTGACCTCACTTTCTTTCTTAAATTTTGTGGAAAAGTTTATTCAGGCTAACAGTAGCTACAGGGCTGAAGAGGACCATAACGGGTTTGTCCTCCAGCTCCTTCTTTGGAGGAAAGAGATGCAAAAGCGCCTCTAGAAAACTAACAGAGTCAGTAAGATAAAGGCCCTTCAAGGTCATCTTCTTTGGTTTCACAGTTGAAACCCAATCAGTAAAATCCAGACTGGGATTTACCCAACCATCAGAGGATCACTGCCTAACCCATACGAAGATAAAAGAGAACACCACGCCTTGTTACACAGATCAAATTTTCTCCTTATCTGGCTCTTAGAACAGAAAGTAACACAAGAGTTCCAGACTTAGTGCTGCTTAGACCCAGGCAAAAGGAGCGACTTCTGTGATCAAAGAGAGAATGAGGAGGTCAAAATTTTACAAACAGGAAAACTCAGATTTTTGAGTTTCTGGTAATTAGCCTTGACTTCAGAAGGGATAGAGATAAACATCTTGACCAGGAAACCATACACACAGTGAATGTGCTAAATTTTCAACCCACAGGACTAAAATTGTGGACTCCTAAAGGAATTGGCTAGACAAAACTTGAGCAAGGACTTTACTATTCAAAACCAGACAACCAGGGTATCTACTGCCAAAAAGACAAAGGTCAAATATTCAGTAATGATGTAGGCTTAATTCTTTCTCTGAATCAATGGTGCCATTGAGATGTAATCTTTGAGTTTAGTCTTCCACACAGGACATACAAGGGCTGGATTTGCCAAAGCTATGTGTTCTTAATTCGATAAGGGCATTTAGACATTTAAAAATAAAAGGAAAAGGAATGAAATTTAAAAAAAAACTAGAAATTTGAGGCGATATAAAGTTGGGTTGCAGTTTCCCAAAAGATGCCAGGTGCTGTTAAAAAAAAAAAAAGTAACTTGTGCTTCACACAAATTCTACATTAATTATTAATCATAACCAAGCATCATTTATGTAGCTACCTAATACATCAGTAACACTCTTGAGAATTCTCAGGGGGATGAGGCAGATATGTCGGTGGTTCTGTAACAATTTTAACATGCAAAAAATAAAAACGCCCTTATTATTATTTTAGCATAGACTCTTTAAATAATTCATTTTAAAGGAAAAATTTCATCATAAATTCAGTAATAATTTTTTTTTCAATTGGGCATTGAGAATAATGAATCAATCAACCAAACAGTTTGCTAATGCTAATCTGTGACAGAATGACGTATTGAGCTGTATTTAAAGCACAGCATACCATTTATAAAACAGGATTTATGTATAATTTGTTACATTCTGACAAAACAAATGCCAGCAGAATACATAAGAAAATAATTCCTGCCATCCTCTGGGATCAGTTATCTCAAGGAAAAAAAACTACTCATGTCGGCACGAACACGTTATCTTACTGTAATTATGTCTTTCAAATGTCACTGAATCAGAGACGTGGCCAACTGCCTTGACCTACAGTCTGGTTAAATTGCACTATCATTGCCAAAATCCTGCTTTAAAAGTCCTTCATTCTGCTAGTTAAGTGCATCTTTATTCTTTTTATATGGACTAAAGAGTGGTGGTGTGTGATAAAACATACACATGCCTGTGTGCGTGCGTGTGCATGCGCACACACGCACACACACACACACACACCCCTACTTTTAAAATGAAAATATCAATCCATCATTTACAAGGAGTATAAAGGAATGAATATCTAACAGAAAACAAGCCCTGTAGCCTGAGATAGAGGGCTGTTCATTTGTCTAAACCAAAGACAAAATCACAAGGTAGAAGTCAGGAGTGACATCCAAAACATTAATAGCACAATAGGTAAGACCACCAACCAAGCAGAATGGAAGCCAGTCACATCAGGAGGATCACACAGGTCTCTTCATGTGCCTGGGCACTACCCTTCTGTTGCTGAATGATATGCATGTTTGGGAGTCTTGAGAGAAGATTTTGCCAGCTTGAGGGAAGGGAGGAACACTTGGGGGTGAGGGAAGGTCTTGGGACCAACAGCTCTTGACCAAGGAGTATTAAGTATCTTATTATTTTAGCAACTGATAGGCCCTCACTGGTTCATACTATCTGAATGTCAATCCTGATACAAAATGGGATTTCATTAACCATCAGAACAAGACCTCCAGACCAGAAAAGAGCAGATTCTAAGGAGTTGGAAGAATGTATTGGTAACACACACACATACGTTAACATGTTAGAAAGAAGTTATCATAGTTGGGTCTGAACACAAGGCAGTGAGGCCACACCCACGGGCTGCATTTATTAGCAGAGTTCCCGTCCCTGGCCAGGACCACCAGGGCAGGAGCCCAAACAAGCAGTCAGGCCTGGGAAGTGGGGAACACTGGTTGAGAGAAACTTACTAGATGCCAGATGGTTTACACTGGGACTCCCAGATTCCAGATTGTGGAGCATGATTAATGTGAAGTCCCATTAGATAACTGGTCTGGAAAGAATTAAATATGCCTTGTCCAGATGGTTCGGGAATCCAGAGGAAGGCTGAGACCTCAGATGGGAAAGTCAGTGCGGCCCAGCTATGGCCGTTTGATGAAGGTAGGGTCTGAGATATGGTTTCACCATTTTTCCTCAGCCTACAGGAGTTATTAGCAATTTTTTTCAAAAAAGCACACGTGTCGGCCCCATCTCTCCAAAAGTATGATATTCATTCCATGACAGAAGTTATCCAAAAGAGCAGACACAGTAGTAAATAGGCTAAGGGATTATTCTGAATCTCACATGAGACCAATTTAAAATTTCTATCCTGACACAGAGCAAATACCTTGTGCTTGTCATGTAATAGAGTATTTTTGTCCAGATGACTAACAAAGGGGTCGTGTGTGTACGTGTATGTCTCTCAGACTGGTCACTTTTACCATTGAGAGGTTCTGAATGTGTAATCACTTGAGTTAAATAATAATTTTTAAGATGCCATTGAGAAGAAGAGATGTTCACATACCTGATGAAATATGCATATATTGGCAATTCGGCAATCCCTAATTGAGTAATTTCTAGGCTCCATGCCTGTGCTTTATACTGCCGACATACATTAAACATGGCAAAACTGTCAGTATCACTAATTCTGGAGATAATGTGTGCAGTGTTGCATGCCATTCAACTGACAAACAATTGGCAGGTAGCTTTTATAATAGCAAGATGGATTCTTGTATGGGATGTGTTGATTGCTTATGTCAGTCCCTTTGAAATTTAACAGCAGTTGTAATTAGAGCTGTAAATCTCTTCTAACTATAATTAGATTACTATTTATACCCATTGTCATTTTTTTAAACAGCCTGAGATGCTACTATGGAGCGAGAAAGGTGGGGGGGGGTGCGGGGGTGCAATATGGTTTCTTTACAACAAAAATCACGGTTAAGAATTAACTGCAGGTGCTTTGTGAATTTAAATACTGAGTCCCAAGGGAAATACTTCGGAGCGATGGCTGCAGAAATCTTTAACCTCCATGAAGGAAGTGTTTTCTCCAAAGAACAGATCTGGTCTTCTCATGAGCTTCTCTAAGCTGGACCTTGCAGTCCATAGTTACACCCATCTACATGCATGGGAACAAAATGAAGCTGGAGAATGTCTGTGTCACAGAAGACTGAATTCTACATTTTACATTTTATTACACCTCAATTCCTTCTGAAAGCATTCTTTTGCTGATTCTGTAATCCAGTAAGACTATGGAATAATGCTGGAGATCTGCCATTCATTTAGGACGCTGTGATGTTGCTGAAAGCAATGGATGGCGTTCTCCTTTCTTTCTCTGCCCTTCTCAACCTTCCTACAAGTGTTAAATAAAGCTTAGGGAGGAAACAGATTGGTTTCACATTCAGGGATATTTTTAAAACTAACCCTTAGACTTTGTAATAACCAATGACAATATTCTGAATCTGGGCAAGAAGTAAAAACAGTCATAATCTAACAGTTGGGTCGTACTGGGTTCCCATTTCCTCCAAAGGGCTCTAAAAACCTGAGTACATTTTATCCTTTTAAATGAAACAAGATGATCAATAAATACAGCCCACTTGAATCATGTGCTGCCCAGATCAAGACTTGCTCCTTAAGTGATGGTAAAGCAGAGGAATGAATGCAATTAAGGGAACATGAACATGGAGAGGTGTGCTTCCTGGCACCTGACACGGTGTGGCCTTCAGTAAGACATTTCATATTCTGGCATTTTTTAAATTTAATTTAATTTAATTTATTTATTTGACAAAGAGCACAAATGGGGAACAGCAGTCAGAGGGAGAGGCAGGCTCCCTGCTGAGCAGGGAGCCCGATATGAGGCTCAATCCCAGGACCCTGAGATTATGACCTGAGCAGAAGGTTATGCTTAACCGACTAAGTCCCCCAGATGCCCCCATATTCTGGCATTCTTATGCCCATTTCCCCATTTTGAAAATGAGGACATTATGCTAGATGATCTTTTTGGCATATTTTCACTTTAAAACCCGATAGTTCGCCCTAAAGTCTTTGAATCTTGGCTTCCAGATTTCATATATCATAAAAGCCTTTGAGTTGGCTATTTTAAGGAGAGTAAGTAGTTATGGTAGATTTCTCCATAGCTCAGTAAGAGCAGAGGTTCCAAACACAGAAAAAAATTTAAATCATCAAAGTACTAGAAGAAAATACAAGTTATTTCTAAAAATATAATCTTGGAAAATGGAAAGGCTTTCCATGTATGGGATACAACCCAAAAGACTTGAGGTAAAAGCTGCCAAATGTCCTAATATAACAGAGCTGCATCCTCAGAGTGGATACTGGAATGTTCTGTCACAGAGTTGGCTTGATTGGGGGTAGGGATGTCACACATGGATTGTTCAAGTGTTTCAATTTGTTGTATTTAGACTCTCAGAAACATCTATCAATACAACCATAAGCTCTGAGAGGTGTTCAGTGCAATAAGCAACAAAAAAGAATCAACATTTGTGAATGACATTCGTGTTTTAATACAAATTAGAACGATGATAAGAGTATCTGGATATTTTTATTATCACATGCTTGTGTTCTTATCTACGTAACTTTTCTTGAGTGAAAAAAGTATGGGAGAGTTTCAGCTGGGACATTGGGAGTTAGTTCTACAGAACTAAATATCATTCACCTTGTGTACCATGATGGAAAAGAATGGTGGAGTGCCTCTGTTTCAACACATTATCCTGCATGAATTTGTTTAACATGAGATAGGCTATGCATCTCACAAGACTTTTTTCGGTCCCGTTCTAGGAGAGGGATGCTTTCCAGCTCTGTTTCTTTGGGCTTCATTTGGTGTTCACCCAGTTCAGAAGCTATGCATACAAACACACACTCTGTTTTGCATGAGGCATGTGTTGTTGGAAATGGTATCACCAACTGACCAGCCGGATGTGTCATGATAGTGTAATCCCTAAAGGGATACCTTTTGTCCAACCACAGATTCTCCCAGTTGTGGTTCATATAACGGTAGGGAAAGTCTTCCAGGCTTCAGTGGTATGAATGAGGCACTTTGTAACCTCAGAGCCCTTGTACCACTCCCTTAGTGCCCGGTGATCTTTCCCGCTGCCTAATTGGCCATTTTTTGAAGGCATTTCAAGCTACCAGGAAACCTGCCTTTTAACAACTATAATGCAAATCTGCTTGGGGTAGGTCCAGCACTATCACTTTCATCAAGTTTTATGGATCACAACTATTTGTCAGAACACAAATAATTGGCAGAAGAGGCTCCAGCAAAATAAAACCCACTGCAAAATATCCTTAACTCAGAAAATCTTGGAGAGCACTGATTGGCTGAGAACATTCAACAGGACTCAGAGACTGTTGGCATAAAGGGGTCAGAAATACCTATGATGTAACGGGTACCTATCTGTATATAAATATAGCTATATTTATATGTATATAGATGCCATATATAAAATTTGTTTTACATATTTTTTTTTTCTTAGAAACAAACACGATGTTAATAAGTTCATCTGATGTGTGGCAGTTAAAGACGTACTTCTTCAGTAATAGCTAGAGAACTCTCTAACTCTGAAGAACTGAGTATGGTATTTTGGAATGAATTACATGCAAACAATAAACAGTTAACTGAAGCATAAAATAATTAACAGCACCTCCACAAACAATAAACAGCAGGTGGATGATTCTAATTATTCCAATTATTTTTCTCCTAGGTTTAGAAAAATCCTTAAGCAGACATGTCTTAAAGAAGTGTTCTAATAGGATTATCCATGTCTACCGTGTTGACTGTCCGTGTTTTCATTAAAATGGTCTGAAGAACCCATGTAAAGATTACAGGTAGGAATACTTTTATCTAAACCTTTTTTAATAGCATCATGCCTACCGAGAATACCTAATATACATTATCACTATCTACGCTTTGACTGACATTTACACGTGGGTATCTAATGGACACTGTAGTAGGGCCACACAGCAATTTAGCAAAACCAAAACAAATAACCCCTATAACCACAGCTAATGCTCCCAGTGTGTGATGCCACCATCCTCCAGGTTGCTGAGACCAGACAAGGAGCCACCTCTGGTTTATTGTTTCCCCACTATGTGATCTGTCAGCAAGTTCTGTGGATTCTGTCTTCAAAATATGTTATGAGACTCCTCATTATTCTCTGAGCTGCCGGCGCCATGGGCTAAATCAGCATCACCTCTTCCCCTAATGACTCTGCATGTCACCTACCTAGCCTTGCTTTTTTTCTCCTCCTGCCTTTGTGTGACCCATTCTCCATAGAGCAGTCCAGTGGTCTAGGAAGCATAGATCAAATTACATCACTCCCCTGCCTAAAATCCACAAGCAGTTCTCATCCCTGCAAAAAGACAACATTCATCTGCCTATCTATAATTTTCCAACCTTACAAAAATCTTGGGGGAAAATCAGCTATGAACTATAAAAAAATACTTATCTTTTTTTTTTTCCCCCTCTGCTTCAAGTATTTTAAAAGCCCTTGTTTTTCGCTAGAGAATACTCCTGGACAACACTGTGGCATGTGTGCTTTGAGTTTCAACCAGTCTGAGTACAGAGGTAGTGTTTATGATGATGCCTTATCAAACCGTCTTTTAAAAAGGGCCTGTATCTTAAGGTGCCTTGGTGTCTCAAATGTTTGAATGTCGGACTCTTGGTTTTAGCTCAGGTCATGATTTCAGGGGTCCACACTGGGCATGGAGCCTGCTTAAGATTCTCCCTCTCCCTCCTCCTCTGCCCCCATCCCCGCTAACATGCATGCGTGTGCACTCTCTCCCTCTCTGAAAAAAAAAAATTTGAAAAATTAAAAGGGCCTGTCTCATATAAAATCAATGCACAGAAATGAGTTATATTTCTATGCACCAACAGCAAGACAGAAGAAAGAGAAATTAAGGAGTCCATCCCATTTACAATTGCACCCAAAACCAAAAGATACCTAGGAATAAATCTAATTCAAGAGTCAAAGAATCTGCGCTCAGAAAACTATAAAGTACTCATGAAAGAAATTGAGGAAGACACAAAAAATGGAAATGCTCATGGATTGGAAGAATAAATACTGTGAAAATGTCTACGATACCTAAAGCAATCTACACAGTGAATGCAATTCCTACCAAAATACTATCAATTTTTTTCAAAGAAATGGAACAAACAATTCTAAAATTTATATGAAACCAGAAAAGACCCCAAATAGCCAGGAGCAATACTGAAAAAGAAAACCAAACTTGGCGGCATCACAATTCCAGACTTCAAGCTCTATTACAAAGCTGTAATCATCAAGACAATATGGTATTGGCACACAAACAGACACATAGATCAATGGAACAGAATAAAGAGCCCAGAAATGGACCCTCAACTCTATGGTCAACTAATCTTCGACAAAGCAGGAAAGAATGTCCAGTGGAAAAAAGACAGTCTCATCAACAAATGGTGTTGGGAAAATTGGACGGCCACATGCAGAACAATGAAACTGGACCATTTCCTTATACCACACACAAAAATAGACTCAAAATGGATGAAAGACCTCAGTGTGAGACAGGAATCCATCAAAATCCTTGAGGAGAACACAAGCATCAACTTCTTCCTAGAAATATTGCCAAAGGCAAGGGCAGTAAGGGCAAAAATGAACTATCGAGGGGCGCCTAGGTGGCTCAGTGGGTTAAAGCCTCTGCCTTCAGCTCAGATCAGGATCCCAAGGTCCTCAATCAAGCCCCACATCTGGCTCTCTGCTCAGTAGGAAGCCTGCTTCCTTCTCTCTCTGCCTGCTGCTCTGCCTACTTGTGATCTCTGTCTGTCCAATAAATGAACAAAATCTTTTATTTTTATTTTTTTTTAGATTTTATTTATTTATTTGCCAGAGAGAGAGAGAGAGAGTGAGCACAGGCAGGCCGAGTGGCAGCAGAGGCAGAAGGAGAAGCAGGCTCCCTGCCAAGCAAGGAGCCTGATGTGGGACTCGATCCCAGGACGCTGGGATCATGACCTGAGCCGAAGGCAGCTGCTTAACCAACTGAGCCACCCAGGCGTCCCTAAATGAACAAAATCTTAAAAAAAAAAATGATGGGGACTTCATCAAGATCAAAAGCTTTTGCACAGCAAAGGAAAAATTCAGCAAAACCAAAAGACAACCAACAGAATGGGAGAAGATATTTGCAAATGACATATCAGATAAAGGGCTAGTATCCAAAATCTATAAAGAATTTATCAAACTCAACACCCAAAGAACAAATAATCCAATCAAGAAATGGGCAGAGGACATGAACAGACATTTCTGCAAAGACATCCAGATGGCCAACAGACACATGAAAAAGTGCTCCACATCACTCGACATCAGGGAAATACAAATCAGAACCACAATGAGATACCACCTCACACCAGTCAGAATGGCTAAAATTTACCAGCCAGGAAACAACAGATATTGGCAAGGATGTGGAGAAAGGGGAACCCTCCTGCACTCTTGGTGGGAATACAAGCTGGTGTAGCCACTCTGGAAAACAGCATGGAGGCTCCTCAAAAAAGCTGAAAAAAGAGCTACCCAGAGATACCCAGCAATCGCACTACTGGGTATTTACCCTAAAGATACAAATGTAGTGATCCAAAGGGGCATGTGCCCCCAAATGTTTATAGCAGCAATATCCACAAAAGAACCTAGATGTCCATCAACAGATGAATGGATAAAGAAGATGTGGGGTGTGTATGTATATGTGTGTGTTTGTGTGTGTGGCAAATTAAATATATATATATATATGGAATACTATGCAGCCATCAAAAAAAACAAATCTCGCCATTTACAACTATGAGGATGGAACTAGAGGGTATTATGCTAATCGGAATAAGTCAATCAGAGAGAGACAATTATCATATGATCTCTCTGATAGGAATTTGAGTGGCAGGACGGGGGTGTGGGAATTAGGGAGGGAAAAAATGAAACAAGATGGGATCAGGAGGGAGACAAACCATAAGAGACTCTTAAGCTCAGGAAACAAACTGAGGGTTGCTGGGGGGTGGAGGGGTAGGGATAGGGGGGCTGGGTGATGGACACTGGGGAGGTTATGTGCTATGGTGAGTGCTGTGAATTGTGTAAGACTGATGACTCACAGACCTGTACCCCTGAAGCAAATAATACATTATATGTTAATAATAAATAAATAAAAGGGCCTATTTCTAATTGGCTTTCTTTTTTTTCCTAGCTTTACTGAGATATGACATACAATATTATGTATTCTAAAGGTATACAACAGAATGATTTTATGTATACACACACACACACACACACACATGATTACCACAATAAGGTTAGTTAACACCTCGTCATCCTTTTTTTTTTGTGAGAATAATTCAGATCTACTCTTATCAAATTTCAAGTGTACAATAAACCATAGTCACCATGTTAGCCCATTTCTTTTACACACGCCAATAGATTTTTTTTTTTAATTTTATTTATTTATTTGACAGAGAGAGAGAGAGAGAGAGAGAGATCACAAGTAGGTAGAGAGGCAGGCAGAGAGAGGAGGAAGCAGGCTTACTGCTGAGCAGAGAGCCCGATGCGGGGCTCGATCCCAGGACCCTGAGTTCATGACCTGAGCCGAAGGCAGAGGTTTAACCCACTGAGCCATCCAGGTGCCCCGCCAATAGATTATTTTTAAACATACTTATATAAAGCAAGGGAAATATTACTTCTAAATGGCCAAGACATGCCACTACATTTTTAATCATTGCCACTCATCACATCAGATCTTAGTCCATTCTATAGTAACCTAATTGTTTTAGCAACCCTAGACATCTCACTTCTTAGTAGCTAATGATTTCTCTTCTAATCCCAGTCTTAGGAGAGTAATTGTTCCATACGAGATAGCAGGTAACTTACTGCTTTGAACCCACTGTATCTTTTAGTTTCTCAAGTATGGGAAATTAAAAAAAGAAAAGCAGAAGACAAAAAACAAGTGGTTTGATCAAATTCAACTTCTTGGTTCTAGGGAGGAAAAAAAAAGATGACTTAAAAAAAAACCTACACAGATTAAGAAACTGGTTGGATACCCAATCGCTCTTAGAAAACATTCTTTTGATGAGTTAAGTGTAAATGAATCATAAACACATGATCTAAGTTTCCCTCAAAGAGCACATAAGTTTAAAATGGAAGAAGCAATGCCTTTTGGAAAAATATATTATGGTTTCTACCACAACCCAAACATTTACATAATAGTTTGAGACATTTCACAATCTGAAAGGACATCTGGATTCATAAAACTCTATGAAGCTTTTTTTTTCAATAGTTAAGTGCTTCACATTCACTTAGAATAGTTCAATATGCAAAATCTCTCATTTTATCATCAGAAGAAATTCTCAAAAGATCTTTGATAGAAATATATATTTGATATCTCTAGCACGTAAATTACTAAACATTTTGAAAATATATTATGGGGAATGCCTGCTTATTTATTCTAAAAAGGTAATACACACACACACACACACACACACACACACACACGTGAGCATCTACCAGAGACAAAGATCAGCCTTCAGAGGAGAGGAACAGACAGACATGTGCTACTCCAAAACACTGGGCAGTGAAAAACAATCACACTGAGAAAAAATTAAGGGTAATTTGATAAAATACCAGATTTCAGAATTTGGGCCATCTTGTTTGAATTCGAAACAAGTGTTAATGACTGCGTATACCAAGCTTCAGAAAAAAGCCAAGGTTCAGTGGACTTAGGTCACAAAATGCAAAAGATGGTAAAAAGTGATTAATTTGCCAGAAACAAATTTGCCATTGTTCTTTTGAAAACTCTAGTTATAATAGAAGTCCTCCTTTCCCTCAATGCTACAACTTCCTAGAGTTCTTAAAGAAAGATTTAGTAACCTTCAAAGGCTGTGGTTCATCTCCTTCTACTGAAATTCCCTCCTGGGGCCAACTTGGTGGGAGCGCTTGGAGCTTTGAGCTTCCGGCTTTCGAGAGGAGGACACCAAGAAGAGAAGATACTGTCACCTGCTCGCACTCATTCAAACATTCTGGACCTATTCTCATATGGTATTTGCTTTTGCTCATCCTACCCTTACATTTTTCCAAAACACGTTTTAGCCATTTGTGTATCTTGAAATGTGCGAACAACGGAAGCTGTAATTGTATTTATAGACCTATCGCTCTCCCCACCGACTGAAATTCCCAGAAGGCAGGAGACCATTTTCTCTGGTTTGTCCCACTGCCCATTTTCCTGTGGTCATGGTGGGAAGAAAATAAAGGGATTTTGAAAGTAACCTCAAATCAGCAAGCCATAGTAACGGAATTAAATGTCTAATTGTGAATAGAGTCACATGGGAAAGGAGACAGATGCATCTGCCGCCCTACTTTCTATTTTCCTCCCTCTCTAACATCAGGCTGGAAATGGGCTTTCCCGTACTGTCTTCCGGTAAATCCCTGAACTTTACAGACAGATCCGTTCATGTATCCATGAGAGCTTAGGGTCTGTGCCTGCCACTCTGATTTTACTCTCATTTGTCAGACAAGGCGCTTGAAATATCTATTTTAATGAATTCCTTGTCTCATGTTCACGGAGAAGCTTGAAGTTAATCCTACTGACAGTGCTATCTAGTAGGGTTTTATTCAAAAGATCTACATATTTGTCAAATTTAAGACTGCCCATTAGATCATTTTTAGTACTTAAATGTTAGCCCGCAAACCAGAAGCAAGGCTCATTTCTGTGTGGAAGAAAGCAGATTTAATTTCATAATGAAAACCTATTTTCCCCCACAATCCGAATACTGCTAAATGTCAAACCATGGTGGCATGGTGTTTAAAATGAAACTTCCTAATTCTGTTTAAAAAAAAAAAAAAGCTGAATTTCAGAAGTCATAAAGGGTGGTAAAAAAAAAAAAAAGAAAGAAAGAAAGAAGAAAAAGGGGGAAGAATCAAAAATTTGTAGAGCTAGGCTATACCACTGGCATGTTCATGATGACAATTTAGCAACTGCCAATGGAAACGGATTCCACAGTCTATATACCAACATGAAGCTTTCACACGCAGATCTTTATTAGCTGACTGCAGACCTATTTCTTTGTCTGCCTAACTTGGCTAACATGAACCATAAACATCCTCTCCCAGTATATATACATGGAGAAATTAGCTGGCAAATAATGGATGCAATCGTTTAAACAGTATTATTATTATACTGTGTACAGGTTAGCCTTTGACCCTAACCAATCTTACCATCTAATTGTAACGGCATATCTTGGGTGGAAAATTAATTTAAAATGTCAACAGGTTAATTAGTTAATTAGGGAATTTTCCATGAGAGAACCTCAAGAAAAAAATAAAAAATATTAGTAAAATCAAAGAAATGATAATTTTTTGGATGCTTTTTTTTTTTTTAGCTTTACTTTTTTAAAGTAATCTCTACACCCAGTGTGAGGCTCAAACTCATAACCCTGAGATCAAGAGTTAGATGCTCTACCGAACCAGCCAGATGCCCCAGAAATGATCATTTTGAGGCCAAAATTCTAATAAATGTATTGGCATCAATTAAACATTCCTTTTTTTCACTTTATTAACTATTAGAATTCAAATAAGCATGCCAAGTTTACATCTGTAGGTATTAGTTCCAAGCAAAATATAACAGAGAAGTACAAGTTAAAATATACTTCAAAGAAAATAAAACGGAAAGCGACACCTGATTTATGTATGATAGGTAACAGCATGTCTAATGGACATAGGTAACCTTATTTATTATCAGAAGGACCCATGCAAAAGTTTTCTGTTTTTCTTTTCTTAATCTGACTTTCATCCTCAAGGATTTTTTAAATGATAATTACAAGCTCTTTACCTAACTAATTTGAATGGCTTCTTATCAGTACTTTGAGAAACTAGCTGTGGTCTTTTAAATATTCAAATAGGGATAAAATTTTAAAAACCACATCCTATCCCTTTTTTGTCACAATTTCTTACTCACGTATTCCTTGCCTTGGTCTTTTCTGCCCTTCCTGTCATCATTCCTGTCATCTCTTTTGTCCTTTATTTTGTAATCACCGTCTTCACAGAGACTTGTAAGTCACACCAAAGCTCTTTGGACGTGGGATTTGGGAAATCAAAGCCATGAAATTTCACCAATCAGTCAGGAACCTCATCTAGACACTACAAATGAAATAAATGCCTAAAACTTAACTTTGAACTCTGAGACCAGAAACTTTAACTTCAAAGGGAGTAGGATATACTGACAAGTAATTGAATCTGAAGACTTCTCTGACTAGCAGAACATTCTGGAGGCAGGATTTGGGGGAAGGAGAGTGGCCTCAATTTAGTTCTCCCTCAATTTAGTCCTTGAGAAGTTTACACACACACACACACACACACACACACACACACACACACACACACACA
>NW_019154177.1:5936704-6037713 GCF_002288905.1 Enhydra lutris kenyoni
TGCACAAACATGGAGTCACACATTCAAAATTAAAACAACACATTAGAAATTTGGAATTAAATTCTCTCCACATTCTTATGCCTGTGTCTGACTTCCTGGATAAGCATCTGCTTAGCGATGGGTACCCAGCTGTCCTACCCCACACAAACTAGATTCTAAGACAAAAAGCCTCTTGTAGGAGTTTTCAATCCAGAATGTAATCCGCCCTGCTGATTTCTCCCAGGATATACTAATTTGATCCAAGCATCTGAGCTCTAAGCAAAGCCAGGTAGAAGGCTTTGAAAGATAGCAAATCTCTCCCACAATACATATGCCTTTATTTTTCTAAACATGACATATTTTGGTTTATTGTCTAAGGCAATAAATTATTTCCCTTTTTTACATAACACACCTTCAATTATTTTGTCTCTTCCTTTGGACACCAAAAGAAATGGATATTAAGAGAGTTTTGTTTTGTGTTAGCAAATTTAAAAAAAAAATCAGAAGTTCTACTCAACAGTAGGGGCCTATAATTGGAAATGTCACCATATGTTAGCACCCAAGCTACTTATGAACCTATCTGTTCAGTTAAAATGTCAGCTGTCTATTGGCTATGAAGATGCCATACAAAGAATCACGTCCATTTCTCTGTTTCTAACAGTCTCCCATGTGCATGGGAGAAATAAAACTTTCCAAGGAAACCCACTGTTCCATGTTCCCCAGTCACGCTAGCAATGAGAAGGATAAGGAACTTATCAAGTTACTGATATGTAACTCTGAAATTCTGTTGCATCAAGGTCCTTTTAATAGTTTTCAAAATAGGGGCGCCTGGGTGGCTCAGTCAGTTAAGTGTCTGCCTTCAGCTTGGGTGGTGATCCCGGGGTCCTGAGATCGAGCCCCGCATCGGGCTCCCTGCTCAACAAGGACCCTGCTTCTCCCTCTCCCTCTGCCTGCTGCTCCCCTTGCTTGGACTCTGTCTCTGTTAAATAAATAAAATATTAAAAAAAAATAGTTCTCAAAATAATATGGGTATCATTTCCTCCAAAGATTTTTCTGAAGCTGGATTTTAGTTTCTCAGGGCTTCTTGATGATGCTAAGATACTTTAAACCAGGTGGGATTCACCCAGTCTATTATAACAGAAAGTCCTTGGCATCAACTTAAAACAATCATTTAACCTATTATACCTACTAGCTTAAAACAAAAACAAACAACAACAAAAATCTCCCCAAACCCCAAAACTCACCCTAAAACCCTCATCAACTGAAACTGAAAGAGTATTTCTGGCCTCATTTTGTTTTGTTTTGTTTTGTTTTTTCCATTCTGATGGTGGTGGTTTAGTTGACAGTCTCCGATAAAACACAATTACTCAAAATATAGAGTTTAGTAGTTGCTTTAGAGTAAAAATTAGAAGTGTACATGATCCTGTTTTACTTTTCAAGGGGAAGAACTAAAACTCTGTTCAAGTTAGTGGTAATCCCATAAAAAATAGTGGTGGTAGAGTTGGGTATGATACAAAAACCATGAGTGAGTACCTCTCATGTGACCAAAATGAGCCGAGAAAGGGACTCACGGTGATTTTGGGGTCAGCATAAACTCTGGACCTTTTATAAAAATTCATGAAAGTAAGAATGTTAAAATATGTTAATCATTAATAAATAGTCATAGGTCATTAGGACTGAGTATTGTGTACTTATTTTCCATTATCATTATTCTGTTCAAGTAAATCTTAGTTTAGAAATAATCCTTTTCTTGTTTTAGTTATGTATAAGACATCTGCACATAATGAGCAAATCTGTCACATAATAATATCAGATAATCACTTAGAACTCATGAGGCATATTTATATTAACTCCCATTTCACAATAGTTGATGAACACTATTTATAAGCAAAAAAATAAGAAGGCATGTGAGATGATCCTCATGCCACAGTCCTGGGGTTGTGTCTATAATAAACTATGAGACTCTGAATGTCCTGACTCTCTTACTTGGGTAGAGGCCAGGGTAAATCCAACAGTTAGATGCTGTGAGGAGATAAAAAGAAGAAGAAAATTGCCTCCAGCCTCCAATATCATGAATAATATTTTACATTCTGTTGACAAAATAAGAGGCCAACCTAAGTCGGCAGCATATCTGTATCTGTTCGGAAAACATCCCTCATAGGACTGTAGTTCCTATGTCAAGAGTATTGGTGAGGGCTAAGTGACTTATGGTACATAAAGCAATTAGAAGAAAGCTTGGCTTCATATATAATGAGACCTCACAAAAAGTTACCCTTTTTATTATAATAAGTCAGAGCCTACACAATCATTTCATCTAAAGCAACTCATGTTTGCAGTAAAGGTCAGAATGGCACCATGGAACTAAGAACCTAGGAGAAATGTCAGGGAGTATCGTTGGACCATTTTTAATACACAGGTCTCCCTCAGGAGCCTAACTTAATAAATAAGGGTACAATAGTCCAGCTCTTAACTCTGTCAGAGTCTATCATAAGACATTACTTTCATATCACACATGAGAGTTCACCAGTGTATAAAGACTCCTGTCCCCAAAGAACAGCAGTCTGAGAGTGTAGTAAGAAAGAACACATACCCTGTTGACCTTCTGCTATGAAACAATTCAGTGTGGGTCAGAAAGAAGGAATAGAATTTTCATGCAGACTTTATGAAGTGAACTTATCCTGAACCCATGGAAATTTCTGAATTTCATTTCCAGAACCACAGCATAACAACAGCACTTTAAGAATTTTCATTAACCATCGAGCATGAATCCCTTTAAAGCAGTGATTGGCATACTATTTATGACAATCAGCTGACATCAAAAAATGCCCTTCACTGGAGCTGGTTGACCTTGATTTAAAAAGCAAAAACCAAAATGCTGCAGGGAAAGTCCCCAGAGCTCAGTTCAGCCATACAACTGCTTTGACTTTAAGTTCAGAGATTGCAGCCAAAGCAAAGACAGAGTTATGTTAGCACCTTTTAAAGAAGGGATTCCTGTTTGACTCTGGACCTAGGTTTTACTCCTGAGATGGTTCAAAACACCTTTGCTCACCATCATTTTCAACCTAACAGATTACATTCTAAACCTTGAAAGTAAAACACAACAGCCCAGACATTCTGGTCCTCCCTTCCTTCTCACTAGGGAGATAAGACAGCGACCACATGACATGGTAGAAAAAGGAAGAAGGCATAAAATAATATTTTATAACACCTAACATCTGCAGAAAGCATGAGAGACCCCATACAAATATTACTATATAAAACTCTCTAAAACAATCTCTTAAAGGTAGACAGCACCGACTTTGTCTTAGAAATCAGAAAACTGAGGCTCAATGAAATTAAGTAACATGGATAATGTCAAGAGCTAGTTAGTGGCTGAAGTACAAGGTTGAGATGAAAAAAAAAAAAAAAATGGAGCACCGACTCCAAGTTCTTCCAACAAGGAACCATGTCTTGGGGAAGCCAAATCATCCCTCTGGGACTGTTTCCTCACCTTTAAAGTGAGGAGGTTTAGCACAAAGACTCAGGGGTGGTCGCCATGACCAAGCCCAATGTGTGATCCTCTCTCCCGAGTGTAGGCAGGATCAGAAACTTCTAATCCATAGAACATAGCAAGGCTGAGAAGATGTATGTGACTCTCTTACATAAGATTATAATGATCCAACTTGTGCAGAGACTCTCCGGTTTTGAAGAAGCAAGCTGAGGTGTGACTGGCCTCATAGAGAAGGCCGCACAAGAAGGGGCTGAGAGAAGTCTCTGGCCGCCAGCTAGCAAAAAGGCAAGACCCCTGGTAACATGTGAAGAACTGAAGGTTATCAATGATCACGTAAGCTCACAATGCGAGTCTTCCCTATACTATCTCCCATAACAAACTGTGGAGATACTGGGCAGATTTCAGGGTTGGTTGGTTAATACAGCTCAACATTATCGAAGACTTTATCTGCCCCAACTTTTTTTTTTTTTAAGATTTTATTTATTTATTTGACAGAGAGAAAGAGATCACAAGTAGGCAGAAAGGCAGGCAGAGAGAGAGGGGGAAGCAGGCTCCCCACTGAGCAGAGAGCCTGATGCGGGGCTTGATCCCAGGACCCTGAGATCATGACCTGAGTCGAAGGCAGAGGCTTTAACCCACTGAGCCACCCAAGCACCCCTGCCCCAACTTATTACCTTTAGTCAACTCCCACAGTGCTTACAAATGACAGCAGAATTTCCAGGCTTCACATTCAAGCAAAAGATGGAGCACTTCTTCCTTATATCCCTTTTAAGAGTAAAACTTTACCAAAACTCACTCCCATGAAGAAACCCCTCACATCTTTGTGACCAGATCTGGGTTATATGTCCAGCTTTAAACCAATTATTGTCAAGGGAACTGGGCCAGACAGACTTATCTGTTTATACCAATCGGGAATTACCCCTGGATTTGAGGAGAATAGGCCACGTTTCACTGAGTCATAACGGGGGTGGTCTTGGACACCCTAACTAAGATCACTGGGGATTGCCAGTCAGAAGGAAGAAATAAAAAGTGGTGTAGAGGAGGCAGCAGTGGGGTGTGTCACAATAACAAAAGTCCCTCTGGCTTTGACATTTTATGATCCTATGAATAATCCATGTGGAAAACTACTTGTTCAACTGGTGTTTTTCAAATACCTCTTGTGTAGGCACTGTAGTCTGTATACAGCAGTGATGGAGACAAAAATAGTCCCTTTCTCAGAGTATACCGTTCAGTGGGAAGATCTAAGTAAATAGGCAATTTCAGGGCAAGAGGGGTAAGTATGGACAGCTCTGAGAGTGTCCTCAGCTGTGGGCTGATTTCCTAAAGGAAGTATAAGTAAACATCCAGAGAATTCTTACCGGTGACTTTGGTGATATTGGAAGAAGGTGTCATGTATGCCCATACCCTTTATATCTTCCAGGAAACAAGATGCAAATGTAAACTACCCAGAATGTCTCCGTGTAACTGGTACCCTAGAAAGGTACCATCCACCATACAAGGCTATTGAAATTTAAGGATCAATTAATTAAAATTAAAATGATATAAAAACAAAGTTTTGGTCCTTCAGTTGCATTCTCCATATTTTATGTGCTCAGTATGCATACATGGGTGGTGGCTACCATACGGCAGCACCGATCCAGAACATTCCCATCACCCCAGGAAGTTGTAGTGGACAGCATGGCCCAAGAGCTTCGAGAAAGCCCCAAAGAGCTTCAGCAAAATTTACAAGCATAACATCTCATACACACTCCTACTCTAGCCATTGTTCTACTTTGCTTTGGTTCATATTTTCCCGTCTGCCCAACAAAGAACTCTTAAACCCAATGATGATTCCCATGACAGATTTTTGTCCTTCTATCTGATGGCCCTAGTTGCCGAGACTTTTTCTACTAGATTAAAAACAACAACAACAACAACAACAACACACACACACACACACACACCAGCAGAGTAAAATGACTTTTCATGGGCACTCAAAGAACAAACAAGAGGGACTGTAGTGATAAGGTAAGAGAAGAACCCAAGGAATTATGGGAAAGAGACCATCCTGAGTTCTTGGACAGGCTTCCCTTGCAGATACACTCTGGCCACTCCACTGGTGAGTTGGATGGTTAATGGTTGAGAACCTACTTTGGTGAAGAAAGGTCATCTACTGGCTTCTCTGCTTGCTCTCCAGTACTTGGAAGGAGGAACCTCACTTACAGATACCGGACGATGTTAACAGAGGTCATAGGTCATGGGGAGAGGGGTGGTGCAACTGTTGCTTCTCATCTAAATTAGGCCATTTAAGTTAAGACACAGAGTACAAGAGAGACACGCTGATTTGAGGACTCAGGTGGTAGGGAATGAATGATTTCAAGGCTTGGTGATGTCTCCATCCACTTTAATTCGGGTTTTCTAGGAGATACCATTGCATTTGCTTACATGTGGGAAACTGCAAAGAGATACTAGCACACTCTCTCATCACCCACTTTGGTGACCCAAAGTGGGATATGATGGAATTAAAGAATTCTACAACCTTGTCATCACACCCCCTTAGCTCCAAATTATGCTGCTGATTGAAATAAAGATGCAAATAAGAAAGATAAAAAGTGACAATAGCTTCTGGTCAGAGAAGCCAGCAATCTTAACATCCCAAGGCTGATGACGAGTGTTAAAGGAAAGTCATAACATGCATGCAGGAAGCGGCCAGAGGATGAGGAAGCAGAGCTGTGCAAATGGGGCATAGGACGAAGCAGACAGTCCCTGATGGAAGTTTCCAGTACACACCTGCAAAGCCTCTGGCCTGGGACAGTCAGCGAGGCAGGTAGAGTGTCTCAAAGACAAGGAGCGAGTGAGAGCGAGAGAGCGAGAGAGAGAGAGAGAGAGAGAAACAAATGAGTAAGCAGACTGTAACCAGGCAGAGGGAATAAAATGGCCTATCACCCACTTCACTCACCAAAACCTCAGGAATTCCTGTTGTTACCTAATGCATGGATTTGTCAAATATAGATACGGAAAGGAGAAAACCAAAGCAAAACGGAAACCCCTATTTATTTTTATTCATTTGACTTGACTTGCTGAGGACTTGAATCAACAGCAGGTGGAGAAAATGACCACTAGTAACCTTCTGGATCACGTTGGAATCTTGATATCCCGGGGCGCCTGCGGTCCAGAGAATCCAAGAAAACCCACCCAGGCTGCAGGGAGATGATCTAGGAGGTCAGGAAGTCCCCGGTTTATAAAGAGCTCTCCCCCTGGCAGCTTCACCCCTCTCCCTGCGTTTTGCTCCTCTCTCAGTGAACCTAGCCGACCCCTGTCCTATCTTGGACGATCTGTCTTTACTAGAATTCTGAAAAGCTGAACAATCAATTGAAATCATAACAGCGACAGCAGTGAGAGCTGCCAGGGCCCATACTCAAAAGCGACAACCTTCCGAAGCTAGGAGGAGCTCGAGGGTGTGTTTGCTTTGGCCGGCATCCAGGCTACAGGCTGCCTGAGGTCGCCGACTGCATTTCTGTCAACAGAAAGAAACTATTATAACAAAACCCATGTTGATCAGGAAGTGTGACCACAGCGAGGGACGCTGAGGAAGTGCTGTTTTTGTAAGGCATTTCGAAAACGTGTCCTGAGCCCACCAGAGACAGTCGGAAAATCCCCATTCCATCCACGCATTCACCTGCAAACCCCAGACAGGGCAGAGGGCAGGGCGGACCTGCTGGCGGGGACATGGCTCTCTCCTGGGGACACAGACATCCCCAAGGCTTCCTCGGAGTTTGGGTGTGGTCAGCACTCCCTTCTTGTCACTGTCTGAGTTGTCTCTCTCTCATGTTGTCAGTATTGTTTTGTTTTGGTTTTTATTGCTGACGTAGGTTTCCCCTTTTCAGTTCTGGCATCGGACGGGTCCCGGGCTTTGGGCTAGATGTGTGATGACCCATGTGTTCATAAGCTGATAAAGCTAATGTACACAAAGCTAAAGGAAACAAGCCTCCCTGTGCCCAGCCTACCTTCCTCCTGCTTCTGGGACATTCCCCGACATCAGAACTGCCAGGCCTGGGGCCGCTCAGCACCTGTGACCCTCTACCACCGCCCCCGCACCTCCTCTGCGGCTGCCCACACCACACTGCCCGGGGGGAAGCCTGTGAGCGGGACCAAAAGCATAGGGCTGTCCTTGCTCTTGGGGTCACCCTGACATAAAGCATCCCATCCCCACAGGGTCACAGGTTGAACAGAGTCACTGAAGAACTTAAACCAGCATCATTTCAGGGGCTTTCCATGTGTACCCTACCTCCACCCTTAAACAACACGAGGCTGTGGATTATTTCGTCTCTTTTGCAGATGCGGCCCCCGAGGCTCGCAGACTCTACATGACTTGCCCATGCTTACACAGCCAATATTTGACAGAGGCAGGATCTGGGTTTTTGGATCACATTCTGGCAGTGTAAATACTCCTGTTCTTTAAAGCAGAGCTTCTCATGCTTGCTTGTACATAGGAATCATGAGGGCCCTTTTTTCTTTAAAGATTTATTTATTGGTGGGAGAGGGGGGTGCAGAAGGAGAGAAGAAAATCCCAAGCAGACTTCCCACCAAGCACGGAGCCCAGTGCAGGTCTAGATCCCAGGACCCCAAGATCATGACCCGAGCCAAAATCAAGAGTCAGACGCTCAAGTGATTGAGCCACCCAGGCACAACTTGCTGAAGGGTCTTTTTCAAATGCAGACTCAGAGAATTGGGAACAAGAATTTTCATTTATAATCTTCTTCTAGGTGGTGTCTGGGTGTTCTTTGGACCCTTGGATACCAAAGCTTTAAAGAAACTACAAATTCAGCAGAAGGCTGAGTACCCAGTGGGTAAGAAACGCCCACTAATTATTTGAGAACATTCAATACAAAGATCTATATGAAGGAACCACTCTTAACTCTCCAGGAGAAGTTGGGCTCTTGCAGGGGTCCCAGCACAACCTGCTTTCTGGTCATCCTGATATCAAAACTCGGTCCTAAGATAAGAACTGGCGCAGAAACCTAATAGTAGAGAGTCTACTTTCATGTTACTCTAATGTGAATGCTACCACCCAGAAAGGATCCAAAAGAAAATGTACTAATCATTGAAATAACATGGATTGTTGTAACAGCAAGGTCAGTAGACAGTAACCTACAAGAAAAAACATAACCATTGTCCAATGGTTTGTCTGAAAAGAAGCAGTAATTCCCATCTCTAACCGGAGACACATTCCCATCTCTAACACTGAAGTATAACATCTAGAAGCAAGAGGTTTTGAGCCAGATTCCCCTGGACTGGATCTTGCACTCAACCATTAATTAACTGGTCAACTTAGAAGAAATTAACTTTTGATGCTTCGGTTTCCTCACCTACAAATGGGAAGAACAACAGTATTTTCCTCAAGAGCTGTTACTAGAACCTCCAAGATGACATATTTAAACCATCTAAGACATACAGTATTTTAAGCTATTTCAACAGATGTCAGATGGGTCAAAGCATCAAATGTCCAAGTGGGAAAAAAATTAATTACACTCACTTCATTTTAACAGGAAGTTTCGACACATGCTATTGCTATTATTACTGTGTGTACCTCATTCACCTTCCAGGGAGTGAATTCCTCACCCTGGTCTAAGAATGTGAGAATCCCAATGGCCGGCTTTGGTGGGGAATGCTGCTTTCCCTCTTCCTGAGAACACAGGACATTCACAAAGAACAAGAACTTCTCTTCTGCTTCAAGCAATAGGGAAACAAAGCAGCGTCTTCCCTGTAGGAAAAAGACCACCTCTATAACTATAGTAAAAACAGCAGCGTTGGTAAGCCACCAACAGTGCATGTACAGAAACGTGGCCTAAAATCTTTAGGTAGCACACACCATGTCATCTCAACTCTGTCTTCTCCTGTTCTCCCAAGGGCCCTTGCTCACTTCCCGTATTTGGCATAGAGTTAGGCCCTCCTCTAGAAGAATGCTATAAAGATAATTATGTGCATGTAGTGAATGTTTAGAACCAAGGAAAGCCTTGAAAATATGAGTGTTTATCTTCTTCACTGGAATCTAAAATACCAAAGAGATACAAAAATGTATTCATTTATCCAATTATTTTCCCCAAGGAAAGACACACGAAGGAAATGTAGATCGTGTCCACAGAAAAATGTTCACTATGAGGGAATCGCTAAGCTCCAAAAAAAATAAAAAAAAAAAAAAAAAAGGCAGACAAAAGCAGTTTATTGTTATACTGTCCAACATTACTCTACGAGATTACCACCGTGATGAAAGATGTTGTCATAACTCAGATAGCCAAGGGAGCCGAATTCAAGTATTGTTGGGAGTTTTTCATTCTTTCCCCCTTAAACACAGTCCTGTCAGTCTTGGAGCATCAAAGGGTGTACAAAATGTCATTACCAAGCCTTGTGATAAGGAGTGAACCAAACCACTAGGCAGAGGCAAATGTTTAAATGCTAGCCAGTCTTCAAATTCTTCCCCTAAAACATTTCTTCTGCAGACCCATCTTGGTCTACAATAAGAAAATGCTGCCATTTCAATGTCCTACCTTCAGCTAGAATCTTTTTTTTTTTTCCCAGCTAGAATCTTCTATCGAGCTTCATGTTGGCATGGCAACTAATTTATCACAGGGGGATGACAGGTATAACAATTCAATTGACTGAAATTCTTATACAGGTGCCTCTACTAGGAGTTTCATTGAATTTGTCTAGAGCCTGTGCTGGGCTATCCCAATCCTGAATTGAGCACAGGACGGGTCTAAGTGGGTAAGAGGGGGAGCGATGCTTTTTCCATCCCCATTTGATCTACGGTCTTGCCATTAAAGCTGCCAACTGGCACGGGTCTGATGGCTGTCCCTAGCCAGCGTGGTGGTGGAAGCGGACACGTGTGCCAAGGCATTTCATTGTAACTAGGTCAGTCGGGTCTGCTCACAACCAACATTAGCTAAACAGGAATCACTGCACCCGTCATGAAAGAGCTCCCGTTTATAAGAATTTAATCTTTCCAAAGGGTTCGTTTCCTGCATTCATAATTAGTTTCTTCCAGTTCTGAAGGCAAAGAGGAAGTAGAAAGAGAAAAGTCCGATGAGTCCACTGGGGGGAAGCACAGCAAATATTCCTCTTTTTGCTCCGTAATCATCAGAGCTTCTTGGGTTTTCAGTTTCAAGCTCAATTTAACTGAGCCTTTTGGGCTCTGAGTTTCATTTACTCCAAGCCAAACAAAACTTCCTCGTTGTGGGGGAAATAAAGAAAAGAAAGAAAGAAAAGGAAGATGCAAAAGAAAATGAAAAAGAAGAAAAATCTCAGAGTGAAGGAATAAAGGCCACACAAAGATTTCTGAACATGAAGAAGGCTCTAGAAGACAATGTCTTTCTGAGACATGAATCTAAACCATCCTAGATTGAGTAAAAGGAAAATGAATTTCTAAAGCCCTTTGGCTTCACTACCTTGTACCAAAGCGAAAGTAAGATCCCCTCCACATTACGGTCCCTAACTCTTCTCTATCCCTTCTCTCTCATTCTCTTCCAGTTACTAATCTCAGAACATCTGCTAGCCCCTAAACACAGCCAGTCTCAGGCATAATGCACTAATCCCCCCATACATTATCTGGGAGCAGGCCCATTTACCAAATGCAATGCTCCAAGAATTACCAAGGTAACGCAAGGAAGAGGAATGAGTAGAATGAGGGTATAATCAAACCATAAGGGCTCCGAAAGGTTTAGTTCAGGAGACTAAAATTCTAAGGTAGGGGACTATAGGCCAAGAAGCAAACACAATGGGCCCATTTCTATCCTCTGTTTACACAAAGCTCCCATTGACTCTCCTGAAGGGCTCCGAAGAGAGCCCCAAGGTGTAATGTGTTTGCTGGTATGGTCGGTATGCACTGACCACCTTTTCCTAAGCACACAGTCAAACACATTCAAGTGTTTGTGACACGGTCCTCTCCAGTAGGTGACCTGAATTTTAGGCGAACAAGGAATCTAAAAGCATTTTGAGAATAAAGAGCAAACCATAATTGTGAGTGGGTTTGCTCTTTCACGGGAAGCAAAGTATCGTAAAGACTCTGGGTGAGCGTCTTGTATTTCTCCAAAAGACTTTTCTCGTTCAGCCATGTTCCCTCCCGTGTATGTCCCCTGCCCCATTCAACACAAACAATGGGACAGCTGGGTAAGAAGCAAAGAATTTTCTTGAGTTCAAAGGGTACGCACCACGTGTCTGGATCAAACAGTCCTACGGCTTGGGCAACAATCCATAGCTTGCCAGGTTTAATTGGTTAATAGGGACTCTATTGTTTCCAGCTATCAATGCACTATACAAAGTACACAATGCTCCCTTCAGGTACAAGACGAAGAGTCCACCAGAGTAAAAAGTAACCTGCAAGCTTAAAATGAGTTTCAAGAAAGAGAAAAACCAACTTTACTGTGAAGGACAGAGGAAGAAAAAATTTAAAAAAGCAAGACTGGATGGCAAATCCACAAACATAATTAAATTTAGGAAAGTAGAATGAAGAAAGGTATGGACAAAATACCAGAAGAAAAGTAATTTTTTGAAGCCTAAGGAAAATTCTAAAAGAATTTTCTGCTTTTCATAGGGTTTTTGTGGATTAATTTTGTTATGTTTAGCTCTGGCAAAACCTATGGAAAGTGTGTAACTGAAGCCTGTCCAATGCAAAGCATAGGGACAGGAGAGATCTCTTTTCATTGAAGCTCACTATTACTTTTCTGTTGTTGACCCATTAAACACAGACATACTCTCATATTTTCTTCAGTTGTCAGAACCATGTAATAAGATATGATCTATTTTGTGGGTTTTTTTAATAGAAAATACTCAGCAAAGGCTTAAAATTTACAAGGTGATTACGTAAATCAAGAAAAAAATAAACTTACCAGAGGGAAGAGGCAACAATGAAGGATAACAATTTTTAAACTACACACTTTCTGAATTTATAACCAACTGGAACAGCTATGAAAAAATTTTAAAATATCTCCAATCTTAAGGTTAAAAACCTTATCAACAACTAACCTCGAGAATGTAGATTTACTGCATGGTTTTCATGGAATGAGGCTTCCAGACCACTCAAGTTCCATTTTAGCCCATTCTAGAACACTCATAACTTCCTTTGTGATTTGGAAGTTGGTGATTCTCAAAGTGTGCACCCAGGAGAAGCAACATTAGCATCACCTGGGAACTTCCAACAAATGCAAATTATCACACACTTCCCTCCTCTCTCCCCACTGAAAGACAAACTCTAGAGTCCTAGGCCTACCGGCCTGTCGCAGTCTGTATTAACCAAAACTTTAGGCCATTCTGAGGTACACTCAAGTTTGAGAACCACTGATTCAAGCAGGAACCGTGGAAACTCTACAAGCCAAGAAATATGAACAAAGCAAAAGGGGGAACAGAATCACATGAGTTAGGAAAGATGGGAACAAAAAATTAAATTGTTAAGAAAACTGTGAAAAATAGAGAACAGAAAGAGATTTATATTTTACGGAAAAAAAAAAGAGAGAGAGAGAGAGAGAGAGAGAATACCAAGTCCCTGTCTTCATTTCTATGACCTCATTTACCTTAGATTACTTAATCAGTTTTGAAGATATAAAATTGGGTTTTTTTTCCTCTGTCAACACAATCTGAATAACATTAAGATCCCAAATTACTATGCCCAGAAATTTAGTTTTAAGTCAATTGCTGTGAAAAAGAGCACTTCTGTTATTTGATTCTATCTATGAACCAGATTGTTTAAAATAATATACATGTCCTGCATTCTTAGAAAAAAAAATACATATATATTTCAAGGAATTTTCACACTGGTAAAGGGGATTAAGAATAAAATAGAGAGTTCTGGGCTTTCTCTACCATGATGTAGCTTTGGAGGTGTTGGAAAGCTTTCCTCCAGGCTTAGTGTTTGAGGAGAACACCACATTTAGAGCAGAGGCAAGTCACCCCAAATTTTACCTGAGAATCTAGCATTCAACAGCCATCTTCTCGGACCAGGGAGGCCTCATTCACCCACAGACCCGGCACCCCGGATAACCCGCTCTGCCCCACTGCCACTGCATTCAGCCCCTGTTTCCCCCGTTCCCTAGCAATCCTCTCATTAGTCACACAACAGATACTTCACACAGTGCTTCTCTGCTTAATTCAATTATCCTATGGATTGCTAAGAATACGCATACGAAGAGGTGGCGGCCAAGGCCCAAATAACATCCAGTGATAAAGCTTGAGATTCATATTGTCCATTTCTCCGTCTTCCTCTCACTAGGGAGGACAACATTTTGTGGCACAGTTCTGATCCCGCCTTTGGGGGCCACCAGGCACAAATTTTAAAAGCTACGTGGGCTGAATCAAAGAGAGACAGGAACCATATGATACAGTACAATATAGAAGGTCTTCGGGTTTCTACGTGGCTATCATTACCTCTGAAAAGCTTTCCCTCATCCCACAAATCTGCTATTGGACAGTCTTCCTACACTGTGGTCCCATGGTGGACACCATATTGGACTAGCCCCATGGTCACCTCAACCTCACCGCAAGCCATTTCAGCACCAGGTTGTGCTTACAATATTGCAGTTACCAGTGGCCCAATCACCAGACCCTTGCTCACATTAATTAAGTAAATAAGTGCATGACTATATAAATGCATAGTACACTGAACTCTGGTTGAGAAAACATTTTTTTTAATTAGACTTATTGAGGCAATTTAACCTGATAGCAAGCTTCTAAACATTTTCCTAAGTGAGTATATCATTTGACATTATGATCGATGTATGATCGATTATTATGATCGATTGTATGGCAATGTACGATATTGCCAGTTGCTCCCCACCAGCAGAAGCACGTGGTATTTTCAATCTTTTTCATCTCAGTAGTCCCAGAGTGTGTGTAGAGGTATCTCATGGTAGTTCCAATTTGTATTTCTGATCATGACAGATCATGTAAAGAATCTTGTGTTTACTGATCATTCACATATCTTCTTTGGTGAAGTATTTAATTCTTTGTTTTTTTTCTAGTTGGTGGTTGGATTTTTAGTTATTGAATTCTAAGTACTCTTTCTATACTCTGGATTCAAGCCCTTTGTCAGATGAATGTTTTGCAAATATTTTCTCCCATTGCGTGGCTGGCATTTTCATCTCCTTAATGGTATACTTCGGAGAGCAAAACTTAATTTGATGAAGTTCAACTTACCCTGTTTTTCTTTTATGACATTTGCTCTCTGTGTAAGATCTAAAAAATCTTGCATACACCCCAGCACACAAAGATCTCCTTCTAGATGTTTTATGATTGTAGTTCTTACATTTATATCTATGATTCTTTTCTGTGTTCTAAAAAGAGCACAAAGTCATGTAATTAACTCAAGGTCATGTAATTTTTTTCCTGATTTTTCCCAGTAGTGTATAGTTTTGGCACATATTTTTGGCTCTATGATCTGTATCGAGTTTTTGTATATAGTGTGAGGTAGGGTTTGAGGTTCATCTTCCCCCATGGATGCACATTTTGTTCCAGCACCGTTTGATGAAAAGACTCTTTTCTATCAAATTACCTTGACAATCAAGTGTGTTTGTGGCAATCTATCTCTGGATTCTCTGTTTTATTCCATTCATTTGTATATCAATCATTATACCAGCTTAATTTTTCTGGGTTCTTAGCAATTCTTGAAATTAAGTAGTTTAAGCCCTTCAGTTTTATTTTTTGTTTTTGTTTTGTTTTGTTTGCCCCCATCATTTTGGCTATGCTGGGCCCTTTGAATTTTCTTGTAATTTGTAGAATTAGCTTATCAATTTCTATAAGAAAGCTTGCTAAGATATTTTTTGTTAGAATTTTACTGAATTGATAGATCAATTTCTGAAGAATTGGCATCTTAGGGGCACCTGGGTAGCCCAGCTGGTTAAGCATCTACCTCTTAGTTTCAACTCAGGTCATGATCTTATGGGTCATGAGATCTAGTCCAATGTGGGGCTCCTCGCACAGCAGGGAGTCTGCTTGAATAGTCTCTCTCTGCCCTTCCCCCCACTCTCAAATAAAGTAAATCTTTAAAAAAGAAAGAACTGGCATCTTAAAAACATTGAGTCTTCTGATCTGGAAACATGTTTAATCTCTCTACTCAGGAAATCTTTAATTTTCCTCATCAAAGTTTTATTGTTGCCAGTGTAACAGGTTTCTTCAGTTATATTTCCTCTCTCTATTGTGTACACTGTAAATGGTATTATCTTTTTAACTTCAAAAATTATTCCCTGCTAATATAAAGAAATGCAATCACTTTTGTGTATTGACATTATACCCTGCAACCTTACTAAACTCACTTATTATTCTAGTAATTTTGTTTTCTAAATAAATGATCATTTTGTCTAAGACATTGAGAGGTTTACTCTAGATTATTTTTGATTAGTATTCAGATGGTCTTCTTTGCCTATTCTTTTACTTTTAACCCATCTATATTTATATTTAAAGTGGATTTCTTGTAGACTGTGTAAGTGGGGAGTTGCTTGCTTCTCTATCCCCAAACTGGACATTTTAAATCATTTATATGTAGTAGGATTATCAATATAGTTTAATGTAAATCTACCACATTACTATTTGTCTTCAACTTGTGCCATATATTTTTTCTTTTTTTCTGTTCTTTTGGTTTAATTGAGCTTATTATTATTATTATTCCATTCTATCTCCTCTATTGACTTATTAAATCTATTGCTTTAATTATGAGTGATTGCTTAATATTTACAGTATACATCTTTATCATAATCTATCTTAACTTTCTTAGACATATTTATTTTACACAAGAGAGAGAAAGAATGCAGGGGGAGGGGCAGACAGAGTCTTAAACTCCCATCATGAGGCTCAATCTCACAACCCTGAGAAATGACCTAAACCTGAACCAAAAGTCAGATGTTTAACGAACTGTACCACCCAGAAACCCCTATCATAATCTATCTTAAAACATTTCATCACTGGGGTGCCTGAGTGGCTCAGTGGGTTAAAGCCTCTGCCTTCAGCTCAGGTCATGATCCCAGGGTGCTGGGATTGGGTCGGGCTCTCTGCTCAGCATGGAGCTTGCTTCCCTCTCACTCTCTACCTGCCTCTCTGCAAACTTGTGATCTCCATCTGTCAAATAAATAAATTCTTTAAAAAATTATATCACTAGCACACAACTTTAAAACCTTATAACAATATAATCTATTTCAGCCCCCTGACATTCTTTAAGTTGTAGATCCTATAATAGACTGTGATCACTTTTGATCTAGACAGCATTCTTATTTATTTATTTACACTTTTTGGTTTTTTAAAGATTTATTTATTTTAGAGAGAAAGAAGGCAAGCAAGTGGGGGGAGGGGCAGAGGAAGAGAGAATCCTGAAACAGACTCCCCACTAAGGGTGGAGCTCGACATAGGGCTCAATCCCAGGACTCAGAGATCATGACCTAAACTGAAATCAAGAGCTGGCCACAAAACTGACTGAGCCACCCCGGTACGTCTGGGCAGTAGTTTTGAAAGAAATTTATAAATGAGGAAAATGTCTTTCATACATACCCACATATTTACCATTCTTTATTTTATTTCTACAGATACGAATTTTTATTTAATGTCAAGTTCTTTATCTAATGTCAATGAAAATAAATTCCTCCAGCATTTCTGGTAATGCTGGTCTGAAAAAAAATCATCATTTCTAGATATTTACATTGGGTATAGAATACTAATTGGACATTTTTAATATGTATTTTTTTTCTTTTTGCACCCTAAAATTGTCATTTTATTTTCTTTTGGGCTTACATTTTCTGATAGACATCTGCTGTGATTTTTTTTTCTCTCTCTCTCTCTACATAATGTGGCATTCTTGACTGCTTTTAATATTTTATATTTATCACTAATTTTCTGCAAATTTATGATGATGTGCATTTGCAGCTTTAAACTATTTAATCTGCTTTAGATGCACTGAATTTCTGAAATATGTGGCTTTATCACTTTCATAAGATTTGGGAAAAAATTATTTCTTCATATATTATTTGACTTTCCAGTTTGGCCTCCAATTAAACACATGTTATATCATTGGATATTGTCTAACGGTAAGTTAATCTACCATGCTTTATTTGGGATTTTTCCTATTACAATATATTCAATTTCATTGATTTTTGTTCTGCTGTCAAATCTGTCATAATTCCTGTTCAGTGTAGTTTTAACTTTGGATATTCTATTTTTCATCTCTATAAGTTATGTTTGCGTTTTTTTGTATCTTCCATTTCTCTCATCATGTCTATGATTTCCTTTCATCTTGGGCATATGAAGCATATTCTCTGTTGAAATTCTTCATTTTATCATTACCAGATCTGTTTTTATTGACTTATTCTTTCATGGTTATAATTGGCTGTATTTTCTGTTTCTTCAAATGTCTAGTTATTTTTTAATTGGAGGATGTCCATTTAGATGTTTCTGGTTTTGAGCAATGGATTTTGTTGTATTTCTTTAAAGAGTGCTGCACTTTTTTCAGCAGGTAATTAAATTAATCATGGGCTGGTTTGATCCACTTGTTACATGATTGTAAGCTTTTTTAGGGCATACCTGGGGTAGTTTTATTTTAGCTCCAGGTTAGCACCATTTCCAAGTTATACCCTTCTAAGATATTTCCTGAATGCTCCGGATCTCTTCACCCTGACTTGAGTTTGAGGAAACATACAAAAAAATTTCCCAGGTCTGTGTGACCTCCGGGAATTTTTGTCTTCCAGTCCCAAGTAATAGTTGTTTCCTTGGAAGTTGTTCTCCTCTGGCATGGTATGGTTTCACCCTATGCATTTGCAAAATATATTCAACCAGTTTCAGAGGGATCCTTATGCACATTTCAGGACCTCTTTCTCTGTGTAGCTCCCCACTCCCCCAACACCATGCTTTGCAAATTCTAGACTCCTTCACCTTTGCAACTCTAGCCTCCATCTCCTCAACTCTGCAAGATAATTAGATTCTGTTTGGGTCCCCCCTCCCCAACCTCATGGTGCAGTCCAGGAATTTTCTCACTTCATTCACACTCAGAAGTTTTAGATACAGAAATATTGATATCTACTGACAAAAAAGAAATTATAATGAATAGTATACATGAAGCTTGATGTGGTATCAAAGGGGTTTTGGGAGGAAAGGGGGTTCTAGGGGAGTAAGGGGGGCAGGGATTCCTGTAAGAATTTTGCCATAACACTGGAAATGCTCTGATGATTTTCTGAAATTTGGTTTCTTAGTTTTCTGATAAATTAGATTCACAGATATTTTTACCTTATTTCAGTCACTGGATTAGGAAATAAAAATAAAACATTAATAAGGCACTTTTCCTGAAGTATATAGAAGAGTGAGTGTTAACCTTCTTCCACTGATGGAGAGACCAGCACAGAGAGTTAAAAGGACTTGTGAAAAGTCACACAGACAATAAATTGTAGGAGTCAGGAACAATCTCAGCCATTAGTTTTTTGTTTTTTGTTTTTGTTTTTTTTTAAAGAATTTTATTTATTTATTTGACAGATAAAGATCACAGGTAGGCAGAGAGAGAGAGGAGGAAGCAGGCTCCCTGCTGAGCAGAGAGCCCGACATGGGGCTCGATCCCAGGACCCTGGGACCATGACCTGAGCCGAAGGCAGAGGCTTTAACCTCAGCCATTAATTTTTATCTAAGGTCTTGAAATACTGACTATAATCCACACATGAAAATTTTCTCAGAAAGTGTCATGCTGTTGGAAAACTTCTTTTTCATAAAAAAAAAAAACAGGGTTTTTATATCTTCTTCTACAGTTCTCTTGTCTAAAGTTCAACCTTCTGAATATGATATTTACATAGAATTTTAAATTACCAGTATACCCATTACTGTAATCATTATTGTAAAGTTAAAAAAAAAATTGCCCAAATCTTTTCAAGTCTCACAGGCCTGTGAGAAAATGAAATGTTATCTATAATATCTGAATTTCACAGTTTCCTCTGAGACCTGAATATCATAGGATGTCAGACCACCAGTGAGGTGTCTCCAAATATTGCAAGAATCCGTAAAGGTACCTCCATGTGAGTATCAGAGTCAGGATTGCCTCTAAATACAGAACAGGAAACACATACCACCCTGTTCTTCAGTTTTCGGTCTTTCCTATCATTTAGAGTAAAAGATTAGCACGATCCTCTCTCCAAGCTTCCATCAAGCACCCACACACATACACACACTCCTCATTGCATATCAACTCATGAAAACAACCCCCCAGAAGGGAGAGGTCTTTGCATTCACTGAAATTGACCACTGTGCTACAAATACTTTAAATCAATGGCTTCAAGCCTATCACTTTCACCCAGTCTATTCCCATTAGTGACAGAGTTTCACTATGGAATCAATTCTCAAGTAGGCAAGCATATTTTTTGAAACCCAACACCCAATTCAAATCTCCTTCCCAGAGATTCTGACACACCATTTCTCCTACTTCACTCCCTGTCCCCAACGTCAAGAACCACCACTTTCACTGCACGCCAAGGCTAGGGGTTACACACAAAACCCTGTTTATGGCAGGGAAAAGCATTTAGAAACTCCCACTCATTTATTATATCCCATATAGTCTTCCTTATGAAGAATATAAACATAAAGTACATAAGGGTTCCAGTGCACTGTCCAACTGAAAAAGAACAATTCAATCCAAACTTTGGCTTCGATGTTCAAAAACAGAACAAAGCCCATGTTCTGACACAGATGTCCTTTGGTGTCCTGTGGCTCCGGCTCAGGAGGGAAACACACTTAGATTTATAGCATAGCCCTTTGGCGAGATTACCCGGCAAAATGCCACGGAGAGCCAGAATCCAGCATAAACGGAAGGAATCGGGTGGAGGGGGCCGTCAGGCCTAGTCAAGCCTTCATGGTTCTGGAGAGATTAGATTGGGTTAATGATTTTTTAAACAGTCAAATGATGGATTATTTTATGATGAAGTAACATAGACAATACAACTGAGTAAAAGAAGTTTTGTTCTGGAAACACAAGAACTTTCTTTTTGGTGAGTGATGACTTAACCTAGAAATCTCCAACTCTTCATAATTACTAGCAACTTTTAAAAATCAGTACTACATTTTAATCATTAAAAAAGTTTGCTTAATATCCATCTGTTACAAACATGTTTAAATTTTTCTTGTGTATGAATTTCACCCATCACATATTTTTAGGCAGACTTAATCAATGTTTGCAAACGCTGATGCCTTAATCAACTTAAAATCTCAGAATGGCACTTGATTACTCTTTAAAAATAAGCCATATACTAATCTCTAATTTTCCAATGTGCAGATAGGTAGGTATATTTTATGAATTACTAATATTCTGCCTTGAGTTGCAATACAGATTCATGAAAAATATAGTAAGTCATTCTTAAATAAGTACATTTTTAATCCAAACCCTTGAATATAATTTTACTGGAACTCCAATAATCAGGTTAACTCTACTTGCCCATTGTAACATTTGATTCTCCCAGATAGGGTATTTATGCAAAAAAAAAAAAAAAAAGACAGTACCTAATACTCCTGGTGTCCATTTCCATTAAGGAAACCAGACAGGGTCCCACTAGGACATGTGAGCTTTAAACATGTCAAAGAACAATGCTTTCTTATATTGTACATAACAATCTTAGTTGACTTAGGAGAAAAACTACAGAATTGGTCACCACTAATTAAGGGAGTTATCTTCTCCTAGGCTTCAGGCGATTTAAAGAAAATCCGCCGTTTCTTGTAATTATTCATGTCTTAGAACTCAGTGTGCCTCCTCCGTCCGAAAAGGTGACTGCCCAAAGCGAGGTTTCAGAGAAGAACGCGCAGCATCTCAAGTGATCCAGGGGGTAAACAGACTCAGAAAGGGCAAATACACAGAATCTTGAGGAAACACAATAGACTAACCTTCTCATCAACCTCTTTCCCTCCCCTTTCTTTAACCAGGTAAACTCAAGAAAAGGAAACGCCTCAGAAGAAATCAGAAATGAAAAATGACCCTCAGTCCCCGTGGCCCGCCGGTGCCCAGTTACCCACCCATCCTGTCTCCACATCAAAGAGCAAAGGGTAAGAGAGATCAGGGAAGAAGGACAAGAAAGAAAGGAAAAGAGAGATTACAGACTGGCCGTTTGAGATCTGGTTACCAGCCTGGGAAAACAAGAACAGATGTATTTGCATGATTATAAAATAAAATGCCTTTCAAATAACTTAATCTCCGGGAACATTAGAGTATATACATTTGTTTTTTAATTCCCCAGGGATAGGCAACAGACTGTGGGATCCTTTGTTTACCCACGGGTATGAGGACCGCAGATTCTTACATCCAGCTCCAAATGCGCACTCTCCAATAACTCGTGTGGGAATCGAGGGGATTACAGTATTATCCCGCTATTGTTTTCTGCACTACATCCACTTCAATCTTCAGGAAAATTAGAACAGAAACAGGCCCGGGAGATTATGAACAGGCTGCTGCCCCTGATGTCTGCCTTCTCCTGATGGATGCACCCAGGAGGCAGGATTGTTTCTTCAGCTTCTATCAAAACCCCTCTGTGAATGTGGAAAATAATAACAATAATAATAATAATGAGTGGAGATGAAATCACCCAAGAGGCAATGACTCTTTCCTCTCCCAGAGGAACAGATCTCGGCCAAGCAGATATAAAAATACAGTCTCCACCGTAGTTGGAGAGTGGAAAGCCAACAGTCAGAGCGCACGGGCTTTGGAAATGTCCATGGTGAATGGGGAGCAATAAAGAATATGAACCCTGCAGCTCAGAATGAATCCAAATTTCGGGAGGAAGGCAGAAACGGAGTGCTCTGCTCCCCCATGCTGGGCTTCCCTAGGACGGACGCAGACTTTATTTTCCATTTGGCACAGGAAGAGCCTGGACCTACCCCAACTAGATCATTCCAAGAGCACTCCAAGTGTTGTGTCCGCAGGGCCCACTTTGCTCTGAACTGCATGACCCAGGGCCAGCTGTCAAAGGCTGAGCTTCATCGGGTAGCACGAGGCCGTCAAGGTCAGATATAAAAGCAAGCTGGCCGGGCTCCTAGGGTTACAATAACGTCAGGCAAGTTCAGCTCACTTTTTCCATCCCTAAGCCAGGGGTCGGCCTGTCATGGTGATACGGTAATATTAATAACAACAGGGACAACCAACACCTTTCAGGGAAGGGTTTCAAAACGCTTTCCAAGGAAAGGCCGGTTATTAATTCCCCACATGACAGATAAGAAAACTCAAGCAGAGAGCAGGAAAACGATTAGACCCAGAGCACGCATGTGAGCTGAAGGAAAGAACGGCAGCCCGCCTTCCCCAGATCAGGTTCTGGTCCTCGGGGGTATTATCTGAGTGCACGGGGGCCCACTTTGCAAACATACTGACTGCTCTGTTCTCAGGAGCTCCGAGGCTGGGTGAGCCCTGCCCTCGCTGTATTGTTGTAAAGCCTTCCTAGCCCATTAACATACCTCCCATTTAAACATGGTTAGGGCTGGTCTATACTGTTCATTTCCCTTCCTTAGAAATCTGCTGCGTATGCAAAATAAGAACCAAAACAAAATGCAGAATTAAGAAAGCAGACAGAAACATTTACTTCCCCCAATAACATTTATGTATCCACAAAGACACCCTCTTCCCAAAGGTCCAAACTCTCATGTTTCCTGGAGTCATTCCAACCAGTAACTAAAATTTCATTGGCTTGGGACTTGCCATTTAAAGTAGGATCAAGCTTTCAGACTTTTCTATCAGATTTATCAGATACTATCATTCTTCTCCATTTATGGTCTAAGATGATTCTGGAATCGCAAAGATACCTGGGCCATCTTTTTAAGCAATTGGCACGCAGTGACTAAGCATCACTAATCGTAGCAGAGGCTGTATGACCTTGTGATTGGGCACAGGGACTTTGGGACAAAGCTTCACTCTTAATGAACTATGGGACACTGGCAAGGTCCTTAACTTCTCTACCCAGCTTTCTCATCTGTAGAATGGGCATGAGAACACGCCTGCTTCCTAAGGCTATAGAGAGAATGAATGAGCCAACATAAGCAGAGGGCTTATAACAGAGACCTGCCCATAGGATGCACCTTGCACGAGGGTAAGTCCTACACTGAGCTTTCATTTTCTAGTAGGAAAGAGAAGTTCTGTGCAATGATCCTTGCCATGGGGAACACTACAAAACGGAATCTGTGGGAAACAAAGCATGCATTTGGTACAGTGTTTGGCTGAATAATAATATGTCATGAAGACAGTTAAGCAGAGTAGTAGTTGTAGTAATCAAGGAAGGCTCCCTGGAGGAAAAGAATGGGGTTTTCATCAAAATAAGAAAAAATGCTCCCTTTATATTCTTTATCATTCATAGTCTCTCTTAAATTATATGCCCTTAGAGTAGTGTTACACCAGGGAATGGCAGCATTCAGAGATCACTGTAATTTTTTTTTAAGATTTTATTTATTTATTGACAGAGATCACAAGTAGGCAGAGAGGCAGGCAGAGAGAGAGGAGGAAGCAGGCTCCCTGCTGAGCAGAGAGCCCGATGCGGGGCTCGATCCCAGGACACTGAGATCAAGATCTGAGCCGAAGGCAGAGGCTTTAACCCACTGAGCCACCCAGGCACCCCGAGGTCATTGTAATTAAATAATTATTTGCCAATAATTAAAAATAATAGATTAACAGAAAAACAAAACCATAAAGCAATCAAGAGATAACCCAAAGGTTGTCAACTGATGAAAAAATGGTCCCAAATCTTAGGAAGCTCCTGGTATTTTAGGATACAGATGACAGCAACTATTAAAGAAATAATCTCTCTGCTTTCTCATCACTACACCTTGGGGCACCTGGGTGACTCAGTAGGTTAAGCCTCTGACTCTTCATTTTGACTCAGGTCATGATCTCAGTCATGGGATGGAGCCCTGCCTTGGTCTCCGTGCTCAGCATGGAGTCTGCTTGGACTTCTCTCTCTCTCTCTCTCTCTATCTATCTCTCTCTCTCAAATAAATAAATAAATAGATAGATAAATAAATCTTAAAAAAAAAAATAACTGGCCCTAAACTAGCCTTGGTGTTCTGCTTTATTAACTGAGTCTCTCTTCAACCTACGGATTCCCTGAGAGCCCCTTTCCATTGATCATGTATACTTTTCCCCTTCCAAGTACTGGTTTTTAGAATGTCCAAAACTGGAAATAAATAAAACACATCCCTTGTTTCCAAAGTGCTCCTAAGCCAGTATATTTTCATTAATATATTAATTTCTCTCATCATAAATTCTTACATAATCACTTCTAAAAATTAAAAACTCCAGAAATGCATCCAGGAGACTAATAAAACTATCATAAACCCATCATACAGAGACAACCTCTCCATATACTTCCTTCTGGTCTTTTCATAGAAGAACTAAGGAAATGCACACACATAGAATCATGACCGCACGTGTGTGTGGTTTTAACATTGGCCTTTTTTCGTCTCTATTATAATCCTTTTTCTTCCAAGCCATTAAAATTTTCTTTAAAGGCATCATTTTTCATATTGCACAATATTCCGCCGAGTGGGTGGCCTGTGATATAATCACTTCAACATTATCTAAAGATGAAAGTAAACCTTTGACTAACCCAAGACATTGTAAATAGTTGTCCATCCACAGAGCTGGTGTGCTGGACACAAGGAATTAATTTTCTGAAACACAGGCCATCTTTAGCGAGTGAACTGCCATGACCTACGTAGTATGGGCAGCCCTCAGAGTCAGGGAGCACTCCCGCACCCTATGACCTCCTTCTGCCATGTTCCCATTCTGCAGCCCCTTCCCCCCAAGGCTGGGGAGCTTAACTTGTAGGCAGCTTTCCCATCTTCAGATTTTGGGCACAGAGAAGGCCAGATACATGTGAGTGTCAAGAGAAACCCAGGCTACACTATACCTCAAGTTCCCTGAAGAACCTCACAATTTTTGCAATATAAACTAGTTAAAAATATAAGTAAAACGCTGCGTGTGACCTCTGGCTTTATGTAACACCCTACCTGCTGTAACCTGTGACTTTCCCCTTGTTTGCTTTTCGAGTCCCTTCCTTTCAGGGACTTGGAATTAAGTGGTTACACCAAGTCAGCTGTCAAACTTGGCCCTGTAGTCACATTTCCATGCTTGAGACGGCAGGCGCATTTCTAAAGAACGGGAATATGAGAAACTTTCTTTACAGCTAATAAAACTAACGCGAGTTTATATTCAATAAAATTTCAAACCCGCAGAGTTTTGTGCACGTCTCATAATACAGCCAATGGTCATGCTCTCCTCATATGGCATTTTCATTTCTAGACCATCATCACATGGTGATCTGAATTTCTTCATAAAGAAAACAAATTTTATGCGGACAAACTGCGTATTTTAGTGTATTTACGGACAAAAGGGGGAGTTTGGATTTTTCATTGTTCCTAAATTTCAAGGGTCTAACTAGAAGCACACCACACTTCACAGAATATAAAGCATCTTGAAAGATCACTCAGAGCCAACTATCTACTTGACCATTGTCTTATTGGCTTCCCATTGGAAAATCAAATGCAGATCACTGAGAAAGATTATGAAGAAGTAACAAAGTCGCAAATAAGACTCTCCCCTTCTGTGAGTTTTATACTGCGAGAACAATGCTACATAATAAATCACCCCACTGCTCAAAGGCTTCTAACAATAAGCATCTGTTTTGCTCATGAGTGTCCAGGTCAGTGACTCTCATGGGCTCAGCTGGGCTTGGCGGGACCGCTCTGGCCTCAGGTTCACCCAGCTGTTGCTGACAAGGATGGCATCAGCCGGGACAACTGGGACGATCCGGCTTCCTTCCACATGTCTCACCTCCCCACAGGCTAGCCCGGGCATGTTTGCATGGCAATTTCAGGGGCGTGGAAAGCAAGCAGAAATGCACAAGCCTTTTTCCAGCCTCTGCTCCTGCCACCCTTGCCTACCGACATCTCATGACCCAAAGTAAGTTGGTAATCCTGCTCAGATCCAAGGGACAGGGCAATAGATCCTACCCCTTTAACGGGAAAAGCTGCAAATTCATAGCACCAAAGGCATAGCGACAGAAAAGGGTGAAGAACTAGGATCATTATTAACACCACCGATCTACCACAACCTTAGGTTGTTAAAATGACAGCAACAATACACTAAGATCATTCAGATTTTTGAGAGGTAATCAGCTTTAATACTCTAAAGTACTACAGAAAAAAAAAAAAAAAAAAGACCCTAAACGAATAAAAAAAACAGATGCTGGAAAATCAAGAGGTTTTCTTCAAAACCTCTCTTCAGTATCCTACAGTAGGATGGCACAGTTCTTGATTTCTTAGCCCCCTTTTTTTTAAATGGAGAAGATGCTTAACCGACTGTGCCCTTCTTAGCAACCCCCCTCTTTTTTTAATGGCTAGTGGAAGATACTTAAGTTTAGAAAAACTTATCTGAATAGAGTAGGAAAGAAGACAAAGAAATTAAAACGGAGCTAATCGTTTCAACATAGTTAAAATCCTTAAATCAGGCTGTCAAGATATATTTATCTCTAGGTAAAAAATATGAAAACTTTTCCAAGGGCGTTCAGTTGGGTCAAACAGAAATGGAGATTCAAATGAGGGCTAACTCCCTGGGGATGTAACGTACAGCGGGGTGACTACAGTTAACAATACTGAGGCGTATATTTCAAAGTTGCTAAGAGAACAGATCTGAAAAGTTCTCATCCCAAGGAAAAAAATTGTAACTGTGTGCAGTGATAGATAACTAAACTTACTGCGGTGATCACTTGCAGTATGTACAAATACCATATCACCATGTTGCACACCTAACACCAATACAATGTTCCAGGCCAATTTTATCTTGAAAGAAGAAAGGAAAAAAAATCATAGGACAAATGCAAATACTGCTCCGATGTTACATCAGAAACATGTATTTGAAATTGAATAAATATTGTTCCTTCTGCCTAAAAATGCTTTTCCCTCCCTCACTACCTCATTAACTCTCCCCTTCCTTGAATCTTTTCAGTTCAAACTCCATTTACTTGAGGGACCCTATCCTGATAGGTCTAACCAGGTAGAACCCTTCTCAGACATTTTCTCATCGAGGCATGTACTGCTTCCAGTAAGTGGCCATGGTTTCATACTTGTTCATGAAACACTTGATTTTATATCCCCCTCGCTAGACCGACAGGGGCAGAAGCCTTTCCTGGTTTTGTTCAGTTCTATCCTTGGACATGACATAGTTGTTAGCCTTTAATAGCTCTCAATGTATATTCAGTGAATAAAGTCATCGATAACAAATAACAAATGGGAGAGCATGTTTATCGGAAAGATGTGATAGTCTTGTGGGTAACAAAGCACATCTATGGCTGATGAGACAGAAAAAAGTTCTCCAAGGTAAAGTTTCAGGTACTACATTTCTCAATGAACTAAACCTAAACTACATGTTTTAATGTTCCTACGTTGAATGTTCAATACGTGCATGTTTCAGCCCACAGATACAACCGCATTTTGTGTTTTTATTAGTAAGAACCAGAGAAAGTCAAAGTCAGAGATTATCAAGTAAATGCAGCTCCTATCACAGGATAATCCTTTTTCCAGCATTTTCAATAAAAGAGAAGGATGAAAGGAGAAATACATATTTCGTATGTGATTCATAGTCTGCTGATGCAAGATCGAAGGCTTCTCTGAGGCACTCAGCAAGTATCTGGTATTTTCTGGAAACAATTTAGAATCATATGCATTTTCTTCTTACCGCTTACTTGATGGTGTTACAGTACCTTCTAGATAGGATAGGATTCGCCCACTGATGCCTTGCTTATGGAGGGATAGGTTTTTGTTTAGTTTGGTTTGGTTAGGTTTGTTTACAAACCAAAACCACAAAGGGGCTTCACTTACCTATCCTGAAAAACATGCCTCTCTTTTTTTTTTCCTTTTTGGAAGATGTTATTTATTTGAGAGAGAGAGAGCATAAGCAGGGGGATGGACAGAGGAAGCAGCAGACTCCCCACTGAGCAGAGAGTCCAATGCAGGACTCGATCCCAGGACCCCGGGATCATGACCTGAGCTGAAATCAGATGCTTAACTGGCTGAGCCACCCAGGTACCCCAGGATTGGGGTTTTCTACTTAAAGTCATAATGGAATTTGAAATTGCTTCAAGACAGAAACTTGAGCGCCTGCCCGTCATGGCCGTATCTGGAATGGCAAGAGTTCAAACATCGGAGCCCCTGATGTTCGAGGACGTGCACACTTCACACGCCGGCCCGCTTCAGCCCAGTGAGCTTCTTCAGTCCTTACCTCCTTTAAAACTCTCAGACTGTCAGTGAATGACACTAGATTAAAGGCTACAATCATTCGAATGGGAAAGAAAAGGCCTTTCTAGGGTCGACTCAGAAAACATCCTGATAACATTTTAAGACGAGACTTCAGAATCATAGTCAACATAGAAACAAAAGCGAACTGAGAAATAAGGCTAGCGGTGCCATTCATTTCAATTCGTCTGGGCTGCAACGTTACTGCCCTAAATAACGAACTTATTGAATCATTGCTTTTCCATTAGGGTAAGTTCACAGATGCCTATGTATAATTCAATGAGGAAAAAAAATGTCAAGATGGATTTTTCTTCCATGTGTACTTAAAATTATCCAATAAATATGTAATTATGAAGATGGCACAGTGCTGGATATCTGGTAAATACTGAAGTAATTCAAAGTGAGCTTGAAAATGGAAGAGAAAAAGAGACAAAGGAGAAAGGAAGGGAGGAAGGGAAGGAACAGAAGGGAAGAAAGAAGAGGAAAAAACATTGTATATGTGATGCTTATACATTTCCCATGGTGAACACTGTTGTCGCAACAAAAAAATCTTCCTGACAATATTTTTTATTGGCAAGCTCTGTTGGAATATCTCCTTTATATAAAATTTTATATTTCACTTCTCCTGTTAAAAATATTACAATGGTTTGATAAAATATGTCCACCACTCTCTCCTACTTTACCCAACTTTACCCACGAAGGTTGGTATCTCCAGCATTCATCCAAGTACTGTAAATCACATAGACTTCTAAAAGTCAGAAATTACTGATATTTGGTTTATTGACTCAAGAAATGGAGATTCCAGAAGATACTGACATAAATAAGAAAATGTATTTAAAAAAAAACTAACATGGCGGAACAAATAAGATATTGTGGTACAAGAGAAGCTATGGAGTTCCCTTGGGAAGGAGAATGAGGGGAAAACAGATGTGAATTCTTCACAGAAGAGCTGATGCTTGGTCAAGGTCCTGTAGAATCAGTAGCTATTCACCAGACAGATGGCCCACAGAGAGCCTTAGGAGAAAGCCTTGGCAATGGAGACAATAAATGCAAAAACATGAAAACAGGTGCACCCAGGGCCTGAAGACGGAACCAGAGGTGGGAAGCAAGAATAAAAGGAAGATGGGTCGAGCAAAAAGACAAAGACCAAATCATAGAAGACCTTTGATGACGTGCACAGATGGTTTTGATTTATTGTGTCTCCAGGAAATTTGAAGCATGGAAGTAAAGTAATATGGTTGTTATTTTTCAAAAAGACTTTACCAACAACAGAGAAGACAAACTTAGAGAAACCATGGAGAAAGATCAATGAGAAAATCCTGACGTGGGTCCATGAGAGATGACAAAGACATGACATAGGTCAGCAGTGCTGGGGCTTGAGAATTGATGACTGAGAGATGTTAAGACAGAGAACCTATAACGTCTAGTGACCAAACAGGTAGGAGAGATTAGGTATGGGCAGAAAGGGAAAAGTTTGTAATTACGGTCAGATTTTTGGTATATGTGTAAGAGCAAGAGTGAGTGTAGCGGGCATTGAGCAGGTTGCCATGGGAATGCAGGGGTCTGAAGAGAGGGAGTGGCTAAGCGTAGAGGCTAAGAAAATGCCAACCTCTCATGAGGAAATAAAAGGAGATTCTGGAAGTGAGAAAAACCCATTGCAGTGCAAAAGGGAATCAGGAGAGAATGGAGTCTGAGAAGCTAGCACAGGAAAGTTTTTATGGAAAAGGGAGTCATTGCTAATGAAGCCAGAGAATTTAGAATATTGGTTTGATGTGGTACAGACACTTGTGTTGTTATGAATTATTATTTACAAACTGCATTTAAAGACGATTTTAGAACCAGAGTTGTCATTATACTGGCCATTCTTCTTTCAGTTAAATTGAATGAAACAATCTGACGGCTAGCACCGCTACTTATTCATGTTTCTAAATGTGTAGAAACACCTATCACGCAACACAGGAAAACACCACATAAAGTTTGAATATCAATATTGCCAAAGCAATGAAGAGATTGCTGGATCTTGGTGAACCTTCATCTTCATTCTGACAACGAATGTGTTTTTGAGCTCTCTAAGACCTTAGTATGTAAATGGCTCTGTGCGTGCATGGCGGGGAGGGTTTCCACGTTTGAAGACACTAATTCATTCATCCTGCGTGAATCACACCCTATCATATCTAGCATGAGAAAGTGCGTCTGACAGGCCTGGGCAAGTCGAATTGGCTTAGCTTCCTCTCTCCCGATAACTTGCTTCAGCTGATCTATATTTTTGCCATTTCGAGTCAACCTCTTTCTTTTATCAGTTTTAGCTGAATTTCCAGTCTCCAATTTACTACTTTGGCGGAGTGAGAGAGATTCTAAGCTTGGCATTTATGCATTTTGTTAGCCACTCACAATAAGAAAAACAGTAATTTCTCTCACAATTTGTGTCAGGTGAAAATTTAAAAAAACCAACTGGATCGGTCACCAATCTTGTTAAATTAGGCAGAGAGGAGTTTCAGTGTTACTCAATAAAATCAAGACGTTATTTGTTCAAGTCTGTATCCCTCCACCTGTAGCAAGTTCAGACTTACTGATCCCATGAAGGACTTAGGGCAGGTTAATATCATACAAAATTTAAATCACAGGGTAGTCAGTTCTAGGCCTCTCTGCTGGCCTTTCTTCCAAAAAGAAACACAAGAAACTGATTACAAACACACCAACTTGCTCCCTAACCCCTCATTCTCAGTGAAGTCCATCCTATGCAGTTTTGGAATGTACCCCCACCAGAGTTATCGTGGCGATCAAAGGACGTGAAGCATGATCATATGCTTATAAACTGTAATGCCTTATAAAATGTCATCCAGCATGAAGTTGCTCAAATGCGTCATACTTTCAAATGCAGCTCAGTGCAGCACAAGAGGGTAGGTTCAGAGAGGACAGGACAAGCAGACGGAGGCAAGCTAAGGGGAAAACAGAGACGCAAACACTCAGAGGGCCAAAGAGTATGATCACCAACTGGTGGCCATTTAGGCAAGCAGTCAGGATAGGAAATGAAGTGGGGAGGGCAGTTTCTGACAGGCATGGCCCTGGGGAGACTTACTGACATCTAAGTCAGAGTAAGGATCTGGTGCCCTTGGAAAGCAGTATCTTCATATCTTTATTAAAAATCTACTTAGAGGACTAGAAGAAATTAATTTTCTATTAAAAATATTTAGGGGCGCCTGGGTGGCTCAGTCTGTTTTTTTTTCTTTTTAAGATTTTATTTATTTGACAGACAGAGATCACAAGTAGGCAGAGAGGCAGGCAGATAGAGAGAGAGAGAGAGTGGGGGAAGCAGGCTCCCCGCCGAGCAGAGAGCCTGATGTGGGGCTCGATCCCAGGACCCTGAGATCATGACCTGAGCCAAAGGCAGAGGTTTAACCCACCCACTGAGCCACCCAGGAGCCGTAAACATCTGCCTTTGACTCAGGTCATGATCTCGGAGTCCCAGGATGGAGCCTCCCATGGGGCTCCCCACCCAGCAGGGAGTTGGCTTCTCCCTTGCTTCTCTTTCCTGCTCATGCTCTTTCTCTCTTTCTCTCTCAAATAAATAAATCAAATCTTTAACAAAATATTTAATCTTCAAAATAAGAAAATCATTACATGCACCTAATGTTAAATAACATTTTATTAGGAATTGCCCTAGAACTATGATTCTGTGCAATAGACAAATATTTAAAAGGTCCATAAATGGCTAAACACAAATAATAAAGGAATCATTTATTCATGATAAATTGTAGCCAGTCGTGCATTGTTTGGTTTTGGAATCTCACTTGATACCTGGTGCCATTTAGAGGCTGGTCTCAGGGCAGGTAGGATTAATTATTTCTTGTGACTCTGACTTGCACCTTGAAAAATTATTTGACAACCCTAGGTCTGGACAGATGCAAAGTTTTCAAAATTTTTTGGTTTTTTTTCCTAATGACATTTCAATTGTTATATAAAAGTCACAAGTGAAAATTTCAGTTTACTGACATCAAATTTCCAATTATCACAGAGATGCCTAGCTCCCCTTAGAGACCATTGCCTTATCCAGTGGCCTCTCCAGGTTGTACTTCAATCCAAGTCAGACATTAAATTGGGCAGAGATAGGAAATCAAGATCTCAGAGTAACAGGTCCCAGAAATCCACATGAGTGGCCCTCGGTATTGAAGAAAACTGCTACCAGATGCGGCCAACATACCCTAATTATTCTCCCCAGTGAGTCATGCCCTTGTATAATCCTCTTCCCCCTGAATCTTGGCAGAACCTGTGCCTTGCTTCTAACTAACAGAATATGGCAAATGTGGCAGGATACCATTCCCATAATTATGTTGCATTATGTAAGATGGTCTAAATAGACTAAGCAAGAGACTCCTCCTTGCTGGCTTGGAAAGTCAGCTGTCATGATGACAGAAGGCCAAGGGGGAGGGTCACATGGCAAAGAACAAATAGCCTTTACGAGCTGAGAATTGCCCCCAGACAAGACTACAAGACTACAAGGTAGTAAGAAAACTGTGATCTCAGCCCTACATGCAAGCATTCTGTCAACAACTGATAGAGCTGAAAGGTGCATCTTTCCCCAGTTGAGCCTCTGATGAGAACACAGCCCCTGCCAATATGAGGTTACAGCCTGATTAGACTGTTTTAAGCTGTTAAATCAGTGGTAATTTGTGAACACAGCACAGACAACTAACGCACCACGTTAGCAACGTTCAACTAACTGCCAGCACCTCATTCACTGGTAGGAGTATAGAACATTCCAGAACAAGGAAGTTTCCAGGCCTAGAAAAGAGAAGCCAAATAACCGGCAGGACACTAAAAGATTAACGTAGGCAAAGGTGTATGCATGTGTTTGGGGAAGTCTGTACCTGGGGGATGAGGCAGACCTGTGATAAGGACTAAGCACCAAGTGAGAGCCTACAAGCAACCAGGGTAGAGGTGTTAGAGGTTGGCAGGCTGTCATTGGGGGTGGGGGGGTTGAGTCTGCAAATAGGGTATCTAGTTATGAGGGGTCACCGTAAACAAATCTGAGAAAAGTGTTTTCATACTTTTTGTGAGGTGAAACAGAAAAGCTCCAGCCCGAAATAACTCAGAGTGGCTGGAATCTTCCCAGCAGCCGTTGATATTCATTAATTATAGCACCATACAATAGAGTAACTACTGGATTAGGTTCCTTGATGACAGCTGGGATTCGCTGGTAATGAGGGCCCATCTAACAAAATCAGGGATGGGACCCACAAAGAAGAATGAGAGACAGCACTCTTGCACTATTTTATTTCTCTAAGACAAGCACCATTTTTAGGGTTAGAACTGGATTAAAACCCTGTCTTTACTCATTTTCTGATTTCGGCAACTACTGAACTTGCTCTCCGAGCCTCAGTCTCCTCGTTTGGAAACTAAGGATAGCAATGTCTGCTTCCTTTGATCATCATAGGACTGAAGAGGTGACAAAATGGAACAATGAAATGATTTAGTCTCCACCAAAGTACAAAGCCTAAGCTGAAGTCTTATAAAAGCATGAAAATAATGCCTACTTCGGTCTATTAGGCAAATACTGAATGAGACAATGTATGAAAAGTGTTCTGATTTTTTCCTTAAATAGCAGGTTGTTGCATTGCCTGGTTAATTAGCCCACTTCAAGGCTAATTAGCGTTTTGTGGTTGGGTATGGTAGCTCCCTATATGCCCTGTCCCCGTATTTCTGTTACTCTTGATACTTCTAATTAGAAAGATTAATGGCCTATGGTGGTATTATTTATACACCTCTGTTAATACAGCAAGAATTTCGAGGGTGAAGCTCTTCACTGACTGTCTACTGAATTAAATCGGGTGTAAATTTTCACACTGATAAAGAATTTGTGGGGTGCAGACCATGGGCTTACTCTCCGTAATGCTGCTTATCCTCATAACCAAATGTGTGTGCAGATAATAATTTTCACTGGATAAGATGATACCTTTTAGGCCAATAAAAGGGGTTGATCTACTGCAAAATGTTAGCTTTGGTGTCAGCTTTCATCCGTCAGCACCAAATACAGCGGGTACCACTGTATGCTCAGAATCATGCCACAGACCTTCCCAGCTCCATTTAACTCCTATGTCACGGCATGCAAAGCGCATTACAAGGATGAGATATTTATACTCTAAGTTAGATAGCCATGTCATAAAAGTGATGTATGTAAGATTAATATAACCGTAAGTTAGCAATATAGGATGGGTTTGGAAAACTTTTCATAAATGTAAATGTGAATTTAACAGGCCAGGATGGTTACCTCAGAAAATGACGCTTAAATTGTTTTGGAAGGTTCTGGAAGACTTGTGGGAAACAAGCTGGTATTTGCCCAGCTGGAGTCATATGGAGTCAAATGGAGCCATTTAAGTCACCTTTAAAAGGGTTATTTAAAAGTGGTACTTTTAGCTCTGGGCCTCTACTGAACAGTAAAACTAAAATGTCCCACATATCCTGAATTGCCTATTCTACTTTAGTGGGTCCTACATGGAAAAATATTCTACAATTTTCCCTTAACAGCACTTTCTTGTATCTCATAAAGATCTATGCACAAGCACTATCAGGTAGACAGTTTTCTCTGTGATGTAATTTTAGAGACACAAAAACGCCCAGTCACTAACAGCCCCACTGTCCCGGGTGTAACTGTCAGCATTTTGTTCCTCAGTTACTAGGGCCTTGGTACTACTCTAAGCCCTTTACAGACACTAACTCATTTAAGTCTCACATAATCATTCTATGGGGCAGTTAATAGTATTACCATCTTCATTTTACATCTGAGGAAACAAGGGCACAAAGATACTGAAGAAGTTGTCCAAGGTCACACAGTCAATTAGCAACAAAGCCAGTAATCCAACCCAGTTGTGGGGCTCCAGACTGATGCTCTTAACCCTTAAGCTATACTTTCCCCTCAACACAGAACTATCACTAGACTGGGTGTTAACTTTGAACCTCAATTTCAACACTGATTAGCTATGTGAAAAATTTGTGACATTCCTACTTCCTCTTTTATAGTTTAGGAATAATAGCACCCATACCATCAGTTTAGGAAGATTACACAGATGTGCACAAAGTCTTCTTGCCCAATGGCTAACTCATAACATGATTTGTATCTAAATTGAATTCCATTGGATTTTTCAGTAGGACCTCTATTATCCTATAAGGAAATTATTGGGATCTTTGATTCTATTAGCAACAACCCCATTAATACATGAGCATCATTTAGCGTGATTAAGAACGAAGAATGAAGAACAAAGATTAAGAACCAAGAACGAAGTGTCGTAAGGAACTGAAAACCAAGATAAGTCTATTTGGGCAGACTTTGGGTCCAGTGCCCAGTCAGAGGGCACTGGGCACTACTGAGCAGGGCAGGCCCAGGCTGGTGACCATAGAACTGTGTGGGCAGAGGTCCCTATGAGCTAAAGGGTGGGAGACAAGAGAGAAGAAGGGCTAACAGGAGTATGTAAAGGCCTGAACCTGTTTTCCTAGGGCAGGAGTTTCTTTAATATCTGCAATTTATCCCATGGCCCAATGCCATGACTGAGTTGGAAGTATCCAGCTAGCATCATGCCAGCAATGGAATAGCCACGAAAGATTCCTCCTGTTTCCTCCTAAAGACATGGATGATAAGGAGGATGGTATATTTGAACTAGCTGGGTACTCTTCACAGTTTTCCACAGTGGAACATAAATGTCAGAGAGCAGCTACTGAAACACTGGCACCTCCATCCAAGCTCTGTGTGGGCTCAGCAGCTTGGCCTGGGGAGAAAGTGCTGCCTCATTTCCCCTGGCACTGAGCAGGGGTAAAGCTACAGCAAACAGAATACAGGTCCTAGCCTGTCTTCCATGGTGGCTAGGTTGGGCACCTACACATGGCTATGGACAGAGGTGTGATCAAGGCACCTTGGATCAGGGATTTTTCCTGCAAGACCCCATTGGAAAGTGACAAACAACAGGGAATGTACTTAGCCACTACACCTTGAGCCCCCTGGAGAGCCAGCACATTTTTATCACCATCTTCTATCAGAGAAGCGAAGGATTTTTCAGACAACCCCTAGTACCTTCATCTGGGGTCAGTACCATGTCACATGATTACTAAACGGTGTTACAAGGAAGGCTTGGAGAGTAGTCAGCTTTTCTCATAACCACACTGGAATGTTGGGTTGGAGATAGACATTGTGCAAGCTAACTCACACAATCTGCAAGGTACGGACTCTTATCATCCCTATGACATAGCTAAGGAAACTGGGGTCTGGACAGCTTAAGCAGCTTGCACAGGATTTCACAGTTTACAAATGACAAGGCCACCACTGACCTCAAGCACCCTCTCCCCAGTGTCTGTATGCTTAGCACTATATTCTGCTGTGTTTCTTAATTTCTAAATTTCTCTTCCAGTAAGTGACTCTCAGAGTACCCTGTAACTTTCCCTGACGGACTTAATCATCATTTACCATTATATATATATTTTGGGTAATTATTTGTTAAACATCTGCCTGCCCAATTACATAGCAATCTCTGTGAGAGCCAAAACAATTTTGTTTTTTTACCCTTGCATCTGTAGCAATGTGCATTTTTTTCTTACATATAGCCAGTCAATTAATACTAACCGAGTGAATGAGTGAATTCAAATGACATGCAATTTCATGCTAATGCTGTGCACAGCTTGGGAAGTTCAGAGCAGAAGAGCAGCCATGAACTGAATAGAGGGCAGGAAATACCAAGACCATTGTTGGGCTGGGCCCCAGAGGGACGGATTTGGCTTTGAACAACCGGAAGTGAGATGAGGAAGCCCAAACTAAGACGAGACAAGTGTGTAAAGCAGAAAAATCAACATTTGATAAAATTAGAGGGTGTATGTTGAGAAATAGGTACAAATCAAGGTATCTGGCAATATAGGAAGAACCTTGAAAAGGGGCAGAGATTTCAGTATTAATAAAAAGATCGAGATTTTTGTGAATGTCAGCAAAATCCTAAGAGTCATTGCTCTGATAGTTTTATGTAGGTTTGATTGGAGGCCCTAAATAGCTATTTCAGTAGCTTACATATCACAGAACAGGGGAGAAGACCAGACCGGACCAGACCACAGCATAGGAGAGGGACAGTGAAGATGGAGAAGTGATTGCACCAAGGTGGTCTCCAGTAGAACTTGAGTCTTTGAAGAATGATGTAGACAGATATGGAGAAACAGACCTAAAGCAAGTCTTAAGTTTTGTGAGGTGGTTAAATGGGAGCACTGAGTAACAAGTTAGAAGTTTGGATAAAGAGCTGCTTAAGGAAGAAAGATTATAAAGCCAAGTTTGGAGTTTTAGGCAGTCAGAATTATCCAAGCAAATCTGCACAGCAATGGAAACAATCAACAAAACTAAAAGGCAATGAAATAGGAGAAGACATTTGCAAATGATGTATCTGATAAAGGGTTAGAATCCAAAATATATCAAGAACTTATGAGGCTCAACATCCAAGACACGAATAATCCAATTAAAAAATAGACAGAAGGGGCACATGGATGGCTCAGTCAGTTGGGCGTCCAACTCTTGGTTTCAGCTCAGGTCATGATCTCAGGGTTGTGAGATGGACCCCTGTGTCACGCTCCATGCTTCATTTTTAACAATAAAACACCCTAGCCTATCCTAACACAAGCAGGTCCATAGCTTGGACTAAGGCAAAAGGTGAAATCTGAAATGCAAAGAAAATGAAGGAGTGAAAGCATTGTGCAAATATTGTGAATGAGGACAACAAAGTTTCCATTAGGGTAAGGTGAGACTACTATTCCCACGACCAAGGGGTGAATGATGAGCTCAAAACTTAATTCACCTTTGGGGTGCCTAGGTGGCTCAGTCAGTTGGGCATCCAACTCTTGATTTCTGCTCAAGTCATGATCTTGGAGTCATGAGCTGGAACCCCACATTGCTCTCTGTGCTGAGTGTGGAGCCTGCTTGGGATTCTCTCTCTCTCCCTCTGCTCCTCCCGCTTGTGCTTTCTTGCTCTCTCTCTCTCTGTCTCTCAAAAAAAAAAAAAAAAGCCCAAAACACTTGATTCATCCCCAATGCTTCTTGTCAACATTGATAATGCATTTTTGTAAAGAATGATATATTTTTTTAAGATCGTATTTATTTATCTGACAGACAGAGATCACAAGTAGGCAGAGAGGCAGGCAGAGAGAGAGGGGGAAGCAGGCTCCCCACTGACCAGACAGCCAGATGTGGGGCTCGATCCCAGGACCCTGGAATCATGACCCGAGCCGAAGGCAGAGGCTTAACTCACTGAGCCACCCAAGCACCCCATAAAGAATGATTTTGAGGGAAAAGTTAATTACTGATCACTCACGTTAAATGTTTATAAATAAAAATGTGAAATATTCCACATGAATGTAAAATACAAATTTGCACAAATAATTTAAAAATGAATATTGACAAATAAAATGAATACTTCCTTTGGCAGCTGATGTAATTCATAGTATTTCCCTGCAATTGGCCTTTCTCTATTCTATTCTTAGTATGTACTGTTAGTATTGTGTCTTACAGTATTCAGGAAATACTTGAATGAATGAATGAATGAGTAAATGCATGCATCAAAGAATGAAGAGTACACGGAAATGACTGCAATCATTACCTGAAAGCCTATTCAGGGATTTATGTATGTGTTTCATTTATTCATGAAGCAAAGATCTAGAATATCTGTTTTCTAGTTCAAGTTTAGCAAGAAAAGTGTATAAAAGATGTACTTAGTGCATGATTAGGGTATTAGATAATTAGCATAAATTGCAAAATGACCTTAACAACTTAAATGAGTTTTTGACCCATCTAATTGTGGCAAGAAAAGATTGAATTTAAATTGACTCGGTAATTGACTACAAGGGAAAGGGTTAGAGAAATGACGGTTAGTGTGTCTAGATATTTACATTATTATGTTGAATGATTTTTAATATTTACTACATATTTTTATAAGAGTAAAATAAAACAAGTTTAGAAGAATTATGTATGCTCTCACCAAGAGTTGGAATAAAGTAGGAGGAGAGAAATCTTTCATCCGAGTATCAGGAAGAATTTGCTGGTAGTGGAAGACGTCAGATTGAGAAAGTACGTTAACCGCAGAGTTATAATATTAGGCTGGACAAAGAATTAAAACATCCATCACTGAAAAATCATCCTTCACCTCCAGGGATACAGACAAGCCAACATAATGAATAAAAGTGACACAGACTGCTTGAGTACTAGGTGGGCTGGCCAAGGCAGAAACAAATACTTCCAATTACATCACTTACGTGATAACAAAGACCCAGGACTTACATAAATAGCAAAACTACCATAAGCCTAAAAACCAAACACATATTCTTTATGTCTATGTGTCTGTGGGTTTGTGTCTGTTCTTTGCTTCCTACCCACATTTCTTACTGGCATATAAACATCAGATTTCCAACAAAGAGGCAAAGCACTGAATATATTGAATACGACACACAACGAGATGCTCTGGTAATTTTGGGGGAAGATAGATAAAATTAGCTTACCACTCTGATGAGCTTCCCTTCCTCTTGTTTACCTTTTTCATCAATTCGACAAATATGTATTAAATGCTTACTATATGTTAAGCATTGTGCAGTAAACCAGATGGTCTCTGCTCTCTTGGAGCATATGGTCTAGTGGTTGATGGGGTAGGCATGGAATAATTTATTGCTAAATTATAACGTTCTATTCATTTGTCCATCTTCCCCATTGGAGTGAGGCATTTTTAGGTGAGAACAATGCCTTATTTATCTTGACATTCCCAGAAACTAGCAGAGTGCATAACCCCTAACACGAGCATGCAAATATTTGGAATAACGCAAGAGAATGAAAGAAAAATGAAGGAAAGCAGCATGGTGGAAAGGGAAGAATATGGATGATGAAGTTAAGTGATTTTGGTTAAATATTTCATTCCCAGCTGCACTCTGGAATTCTCTCACATGGAGGAATTATAGAACATTTGCATGCCTAGTTTTTCCCACCTGCAAACAGTAATAATCTTTCCTAGTCATGGGTATACAGAGTTAATTCAAAACAGTGAAGCACTCTAGGTGAAAAACACTAATTTCTACATGAGCCCAATTGGTATATTCATTCTCCACTGAGACATGATGCAGATATTGTTGGGTAGACCCAGAAGAGAGTAAGACGGAGACTCTTGTAAGAAATGGAAGTTGAGAAATGGAAGCTAACTTCCTCCTAACATCCTCCTTCACAGCCTGGGAATTCGGTCTTATATAAACCTGTGGCTCCATGACCTATGGAAGGTAGAGTGAGACCTCAGCCATTTCCTAGATTTCTACCTCAGGAAAAAAAATTGGCCAAGGTCCAATCACTACCCAAAGCAGCCACAAAGGGTTTGTTTCTTTCCAATCCACTGAAATAGAATTCTAAATTCAACCATAATATTTCTTCAACTTTGACCTAAAACACTGGTGTGCCTTTCTAAATTTATGCTGTGATCTGTATTTACTACATTTCTAATGACATCTTATGCATTGAACATGCAGCGCTGATTTGAGAACCACATCCTCAACCTGCTCAAAAATCCAAAAGCTACTGCTACCCCAGAAGATGCACAGCCTCTAGGAAATCAATGAAGGAAGCCATAAAAGGTCATTTGGTCTAGTCTGCTGCACTCAGCATGTAAATAACGAGTCCGTTCAAGACAAACTATTTCTGGAAAAATCTAATTGATATCCACTATGTTGATATATTGATGGAAATGAACACCTACTCTGAGCCAAAGGCCCAAACACTTTCCACATTATCTCATTTAGCCCTCAAAACAGTATCATAGATACAATTTTTCATCTCCACTTTGTTGATGAGAATATAGTCCAAATAAATCAACTGGGACTCTGGTTAACCTAATCAGAAACTGCTGGCTGAAAGCATTTGTGGAAAGGGTAGAAAAATCAAGCTGGAGGATGCATAGAGGAGGGCAGAACACAGGGTAGGTCCTACTGCAGAGAGGATGGTGACTCTAGCCTCTGAATGTCCTACCCCTGACTTCCAATTCCAGCGCAGCATCAGAAAAAATTCCCCGACCCTGCACCTCGTGTCGTCTCCTCAAATAGCAGAGTCCTGGGGAGGAGCTGTGCTGAGGTCAAGAGTCTTTGTATCAGTTGGTAGGAGTCGGGAAAGGGGTACATCTATTCAACCCACTGGGATCCACTTTGGGCTTCCTCAGCAGGGAGTACAGACTTCTTTTCCCGAAATAATCTTTAGATTTCTCCCTAAATGGAAAACCAATTTGGAGAGTAAAAATGTCACCTATGCCACTCTCAATAGTGTCCAGGCATGAGTATCACTACACTATGCTATTCAGTCTTACAAACACAAACGTTTAACCCACTCCAGTGGCAACCCTTCCATTATATGAATTCTGATCCATAGAGCACAAGGTCAGCCTAAAAGACTTTAGAAGTATGGCTAACAGGAGAAAAAAAAAACAAAACTTTTAACCACCTGTTCATAACCTATATCATTCCTTCCAACGAATTAGTTGAGATTAATAACATCTCCTTCATTCTCCCTGGCTCTTTTCTATTCCTCAACCAAATGGCAATTTCTCAGGAACGAATTACAGTATTGCTTCTCCTTGCTTATTTCCATATTAGTGAATTACTTCTAACCTTAATGAATGATCCTCTAGCAAATTAATTATTCATATTTTAAATATTTTATGTTCCCCACTCTATAGATTCATTAGTAACTGTTGGAACTTAGAAATGTTAACACGGGATGATACCATCATCCAGCTTCATCAATAATGGATTACTTTATTTTTTAATGATTTTTTTGTACTATTGATTGTAAATGGCTTCGACCTGAAGGGCCTTAAGCTCTTCCCATTAAAAATGAAAGTAAGTAAAGGCTCAATGTGGACTAACACTTTTAAAATCTATTCATGCTTGACTGTACCCAGATGATCTTAATAAAGCCAAGTTGATGTTACCAGCCTGAGCCTCATCTACAGTGGAAAATGGTCCAAAGGATGAATCTGTGGGTAGGATATGAAAAATCCTTCCAAATAATTCCGAGAGTCAGCAATTAGGAATAATGATGTAAAATGAGAAACGCCAAGTCCTACAATCATCTTCATCATGAAATCACTGTGTGACTGCTAAAATGAATCTACATTGCAAGTCAAATCTAAAAAGAAATAGTATAATATGGTAAGAAGACGACCAGAAAGCTGCTTCGTAAGTCATTATGTGTTAAGTGCTTTGAAATAAAGGAGCATCATAAAAGTAAAGCATGTTGACCAGGGGAAAGAATCAAATCCTGGTAGCTATGAATAGAAAAATCAGTCCCATTTGTGATATTTCACTGTGAGAAAAGGTTGACTTCAATCAGCCAGAAAAGCTAGTCATTCACCTACAGTGTAGGTCTTTCTTCCACTTTACCTTTATTACCATATGCTTCCTTTTAAAAGGGGATATCAGGTAGTAAGTTTAAATTTAGTAGCTTAAAGTTCCTTTCACTTATTCATTAAAGCATCAAACATTTATGGAGCAAAACTTTACATGAAAGCACCGGGGTAACCCGTGAGGGAGGTGGCAATACGGCAGTCTTAGCTTTCGGAGTGCTTGTGATCCATAAGTAGAAATAGAATACGTAAATAATTACATAAGTAGTAAAGATATAATAGCAATATTAAATATATGGGTAAGTGCTGAGGAAGATTAGAGAAGAAAAGATTTTGATTGTGAAGCCGGTTTCATTTTGATTCTTAAATTAACATCAAGTTCTACATTGTATTGTGAATTGATATTTGTTCTACGGAAATAATTTGGACCTGGCTTATGCATTAACTGCACAACTATAAAGGACCAGAAATGATCAATCTGAGGAAACGGAAAATCACATAAATTTTTAGGGTCTTAAAAACAATTCTCAAGGGTGAAATTCTGCCCTACAACCCCTGTATTATGACTTCACGCAATCACTTTATGGCATGTAAATCTTAGGAACTGTAAGAGAAGGTTATAAATTGCTAGATCCCATAAGATAGCCAGGTGTCCTTTGGTAGACCTTTCTGTGTTGCCGTTTCTCAACTATAATGTAAGGGGGTTAAGCTCAGAATCCCTATGATCCTTTCAAGGTCTAATATCCTGAGATTCTAAGACTTTTCACATGGGCCATTTTTCATATGACCAATTTTCATTCCAAGAATAAATGTTGTTAGGTTACCAGTTCTGCACAAAAGGACTACATAGAGTAATTGGATCCCCAAGGAAAAGCAATGCCCTGCATACATCCCACGCCTCATAAATAGTCTACTATGAGCATTTGTGAATCCTATGCAAAGTAATGAAAAACTTGCAATCTCCTTATTTGCCCCGAAACAATATTCTTTTTCTTAGTGGAGATATATAGGGGATACTCATTTGCAGGCTCTTGACACAGAGTAAAGAACATAAACTTAAAAACACACCAGTTCTTGATGAAAATGGTACTTGTATACAAGGACTGAATGGGTATCAAGATAGCAGGATGGCCAGATAAATTTTAATAAAAGGGATTCTAACATGAAGTTTAAGTTGTGTATTTATATGATAACAGTCCTTCTCCATCTCCACCAAACCCTCAAACAATCCACAAATTCTGTGTTTTGTTCTTTATCTTCTTTTATATTTGATGTGGAAATCACAGACAGAGCTAAACCCCATACTGAGTTTTATGATGTGGAAGGGGTACAATACACAGAGTATCCAGATAGTCTTTCAATAACACTCACCATCTTCTGCTTTCTATTTTATGCTATGCAGAATCTTTGTTCCCTTACATTGTAAATTATTAAAAGGAGGAATCCATGCCTGATTTATCTTCTGTCTGTCACTATGTCTCTAGCATTGCTACTTCTCAGACAGTAGGTGCCCAATAAATATTTCCTGGATGATTCCTTAGACATAAATGCATCAAAGCCAAAGAAAAACAATGAATCCCCCTGGTGACAATGCAATTTAAATACGGAATTCTCGTGAATTTGACCTGAGCAGTCCTACTCTTTTGATTGTCTTTCAGGATTTTGGTGCCTTTGAAATTCATCTTCTGGTTAGGTTTTGTTGTATGTTTATCAGACTTGTCTATCAGACACTGAAGCCTGAAGGTATGAGGTGTTTCTTCTGTGTAACTCAACTTTGTTGGAGATGGATGGGAAACAGAAGGACTCTGGATGGTGAGGTGATACTGGTGATCTCCATGCTAATGATGCTACTCGTCTGAATGAGTAATACAATTAATGACATACTAATTTTCATTCTCTCCCTGTTTCCCGTCTATACTCCTGATGATACAGAAAGTGTTCCTTTCATTTAAAAGGAATGAGTATGAAAACAAATTTGCCTTTAATTTTATAAGGCTTAAATTTTATAAATTTAAAAATAAATTTTTAATGAAATTTCCTAAAGCTCTATTAAACGAAAGGGAGAAAAAAACCTCATTAGTGACTTAACATGTTGGCAGCAAAATTTTAAATCACATTTTGCATTTTTTTGTGTTCCAGCTGATAGTAATTTGGAGGGGGGAGCACAAGAGCACATTCCATCCAATTTAGATGGAATCAGCAAGAACGTGTCTGAAAAGCTCATCATCATTTCTCAGGGGACAGAACACAAACATCATATATTCACTCAGTGACTTCCTTAGATCATGGCGAACTTATCCTTCTTCCTCTGAATCAGCTGACCCAGTTCCTGTACCCAGGAACAACCAATAGTCTCATGGAGCAAAACTTCTTTTTATTTCTCAGTCCTGAGATGATTAGCTCACTAGTCAAGAAGACCATTCTTAGCAGGAACGTTAGAGAAAGTTGGGTTTCATAGTCAACTAACAAATCTGACCGGCTCTAGCTAATGATGAAAACACAGAAGAAATACCCCTGGGATTTGTCCTGAACATCAAGAGCCGCAACTTTTTTTTTCTTTTCCCCAAGTGTGAGATAACAGACTAATGTGGCAGAAGGAGATCTCTCTAAGCATTTAATTTTGAGAACGTTAAGCAGAGTTATGATTGTAAAACTCTTGACAATTCCATCTGGCTAGGGGTATTGATCTAGGTAAATGGCTCTTTTCTTTAGGAAAACATCTACACCTGGTGTTGCCATAAGAACCAAAACAAGGGGAGGGACTGTTTCACCAAATCAAATAGGTAGCTTACAATTTTAAGATGGCACTTTATTCATATGTCTGCTTCCTTCTCTCCCATTTTTGATGAATTATGTTTCAGAATATTTCACATGTATGACTATTAAAGATAATTTTGACTTATTTATTCAAGAGTATATCATTAGTGAGTAAACCAATTAGAACTTCTGAAATGTGACATTTTATTTAGTTAATTTATATTGGAAGTTAGAGGCGTTTGAAAAAAAAAAGTATATTAGTGATATGAGTCCTAGTTCTCACTAAATACACTGTTCTTCATTGGTAGTGGGGATGTAATTGGTCCAACTGGTATGAAAAACAAAATGGAGGTTTCTCCAAAAATAAAAAAATACCATGCAATTCAGCAATCCCACCACTGGTTATTTATCCAAAGGAAATGAGAACAGGATTTTGTTAAGATACACACACTCCCATGTTTATCACAGCATTATTCACAATAGCCAAAACATGGAAACAAAGCAAATGTCCAACAACAGATGAATGGATAAAAAAGCTGTAGAACATAGACAAAATGGAATATTATGCAGCCATGAGAAAAGGAAGCTGTCATGCCATCTGTGACAATGTAGATGGACTTGAGCATATCATGCTAAGCAAGATAAGTCAGACAAAGACAAGTGCTGTACAAGATCACTTGTATGTGGCATCTAAAAAAGTCAAACCTATAAAAAAAGAGTAAAATGGTGGATACTAGAGGTTCGGGGGATGAGGACATAAGACTGATAGTATTTAAGGGTATAGACTTGTAAGAAAGTAGTACATACGCCATAGACATGTAATGCAATGTATAATGAATATAGACAGTGATATTGTTCTATAATTATATAATATGATAAATATCCCTACAATGGCAATCATTTTATAATACTGAAATGTATCAAAGTAAAATGCTGTACACCTTAGATTCATGCAATGTTACAGGCTAATTCATTCCATTAAAAAAGGAAAAGGTATGCATTGTTCTTAGAAGTAGACAAAAGAAGGGGGTGCCCTGGGGGTGCAGTTGGTTAGGCATCGTACTCCTGGTTTTGGCTCAGGTCATGATCTCAGGGTCATGATCTCAGGATTGTAAGATCAAGACCCACATCAGGCTCCACTCTCAGCACAGAGTCTGCTCAAGTTTCTCTCCCACTTTCCCTCAGCCCCTCCCCCCACTGCACTCTTGCTCTCTAAAATAAAATAAACCTTTTTTTTTTTAAAAAGTACCTAAAAGAAGTGTAGTTACTAACACAATTTTTACTTCAACAATGTTTTCAAGAAGCAATTGTAAAAAAAAAAAAAAAAAAAGAAAATTAAGCCCAACATTAAATGAGAATTTAAGACAAATTTCAATCAAGGAAGAAAGAAATATAAAACTACAGAGAAGTGTCATAACCTCATCATTAAGTTATAAAATAACTTATCACTTAGATCAGGGGTTAGCAAACTGCAGACCCACAGGCCAAATCTGACCCTTGGCCTGTGTCTGTTACTAAACTTTTATAGAAACCCAGCAACACTTTCTCATTCACATACTGTCTAAGGTGACCACGATGGCACAGTTGGGTAGATGTGGCAAAGATTCTCTGACACACAAGACCTAATATATTTGTTATCTGGACCTTTACAAAGAAGTTTCGCTGACCTCTGATTTAGATGAAGTCGGGGTGAGGAGGCAGAACCACCTAGAAAAATTCTTAAGCCAAAATATTACATGAAAATTCTATGAATATACTATTACAGTAAATAGGAGAGAACTACAAAAAGCAGTTACTAGTATTTGAATGGTACCAATATGGCTGCTCTCTCTTTCCTCCTATATTTTAATGATTTTATTTATTTGAGAGAGAGAGAGAATAAGTTGGGGGGGAGGGGCAAAGGCAGAGGAGAAGCAGATCCCAGGACCCTGAGACCATGACCCAAGCTGAAGGCAGACATTCAATGCACTGAGCCACCCAGGTGCCCCATTTCCTCCTATATTTTTTAACTCAGTGGGAAATGTGGTCACAGTACATTTGTATTTTTATCTTATGACATTAATTTTCTGAACTGTAACAATACAGCAACCACAAAATCAGGAGAGGGCAATATGAAACACCAAAAAAAGTGAATGAAATTTCAATTTTGAGAAATGGAAGAATCCGTCTAGAGTATGGCAAACTTGCCTGCACCAAACTGGTCACTTAAATCCCACAAAAAGAATGGGAAATTACCATAATCTGTGAGTCTGTTTATGGTCACTCATGAACAGAATACTGATGCTCCCTAATATTGGCATAAAATGTTCTAAAATACAGATATTAGCTCATTTAATCACAGACTAAGAAGATAAACTTTTTTTTTTTTTTTTCACAACATACAGTACATACGGTTTCTGGAGTAAAATTCAGTGATTCATCACTTACATGCCACACACAGTGCTCATCACAACACATGCCCTCCTTAATGCCCATCCCCCACCTATCCCAACCCACCTCCCTCCATCAACCCTCAGTTTGTTCTCTTTTGTGAAGAGTCTCTTATGGTTTGTTTCCCTCTCTCCTTTTCCCCCTTCCCATATGTTCATCTGTTTTCTTTCTTAATTTCTACATACAAGCAAGAACATATGGTATTGTTCCTTCTCTAACTGACTTATTTCACTAAGCATGATACACTCTAGCTCCATCCATGTTATTGCAAATGGCAGGATTTCATCTTTTCTGGCGGCTGAGTAATATTCCGTTATTTATATACACACACATATACACACAAACCACATCTTCTTTACCCATTCATCAGTCGACGGGCATCTGGGCTCTCTCTATAGTCTGGCTATTGTTGATGATGATGCTATAAACATTGGGGTGCATATATCCCTTCGAATCTGTATTTTTGTATCCTTTGGGTAAATACCCAGTAGTGCAATTGCTGGTCATAGGGTATTTCTATTTTTAACTTTTTGAGGAGCCTCCATGCTGTTTTTCACAGTGGCTGCACCATTTGCATTCCCACCAACAGCGCAGGAGGGCTCCCCTTTCTCCACATTCCCACGAACACCTGTTGTTTCTTGTGTTGTTAATTTTAAGCATTCTGACAGGTGGGAGGTGGTATCTCTCTGTGATTTTGATTCCTATTTCCCTGATGATGAATGATATTGAGCATAAAAGATCAACTTTTATATCCTCCTTGCACATGAGAAAGGAGGTTGCCAGGCTCAAAGAGATTTCATGTTTGGGAAGCAGGAACAGAAAGCAGAACTTTCATTAGCATCTTGATTGTGTCCACCTTTAAAAATAAACGAAGGGTTTTTGGCTTATTTTAAGGTGATGAGAACATTAAACACTTGATTTTAAAAAATGACAAGATGTTTTTCATTACCGGTTGGTGGAAAGGATACTGAGTTAAGATGATTTTATGTTCCCTTCTGTGTTCTCACTATTATCATTTAAGCTAAGTCATCATGAACTCAGCTTAACATGTGATCTTTGTTACTGAATGCCTTTGAAGCAATCATTTTTAAATAAAAAGATTATCAATCACCCCTAAAAAATTAAATAAAGTCCATGTGGGCCATGAATAAGAGAAACTAAGAGAAAATAATCGTTACTGTTGCATGTCTCTCTTGGTTTCATGTTAAGATAAGAGAATGTCTTACTTAACTACTCACCTTTTGTAATAGTACTGAAATAGGATAGAAAGTATCACTGTTTGGCAGTTTCTTGTCCTGATGGAAGAACTATATGAGAACTATATGGGGGCCTCTGTCTGTCCTCAGGATGCCCTTAATTTTCAAGTTGTAAAGAGTACTATGAAAATCTACTGGATTGTCTCATAGGACAAAGAATCCTTTTATTCTACTCCTTAGGCTTGATAAGCACAATAAATATAATAATGGATGAGGCTTTCACTGTCAATAATATAGTTTAATGATTTTGCTGGAAATAATTCTTCTTGTTACAAGAAAAAAGTTAAACTGCATTTCACTGTGAATAATAGCTCTTTCCATTTTTTTTTTTTTTATTATATGTTTTTGAAAGCCAGGAATGCATCACTGTCCAGGAAATCTTCATAAGCCCTTGTGCTAAAAAGGCCCTAATGACCAAGGAAAGCAAAGACAAACCCACTGGGGCTCTGGGCACATAGCTCTGAGCTTCATCTTTATTAGAGAAATTTCTTGGAAATCCCATGTTTAATCTCTAAAATTCATGATCAGTTTGTTTTCTAGTTCTTCCTCTGTCTTTGGGTGAAAACCTCAAATTTTCAAATTACTAAAGATTAATTTAATTGCTATTCAGGGAAGATGATGCTTGGGTACCCACCAGCTTCAAGTATCCAATGACATGGGATGTCAAAAGGAGTAGGAGATGAATGAATGAAGTAAGTGACTTAATTTAAATCTTGCTTCTTTGGAAATATGCATACCTTAGGTCAATTAGTGAAAAAGTTCTTTATCCCTCAAATTCGTTAAACACATCAGGAAGAATTCAAGCTAGGAAAATGAGCATATCCACCCTGCTGGCAGGTGCTAGCTAAATTTTTCCAGCCCCTCCTGGGATAAGAACTATTAATCTATTCTACTAGGGAAACAAAAAAAGATAAGAGCTTATATAATACTTCACTTTTCTCCCATTTCGAATTAAGTCACCCTCCAAAAACAACTGAGAAACATCAAAAGGGCCCCCACCATGATTTGGCAGGCCTTTGATAGTGAATAATGTCTAGACTATGTAATTTTCTGTACCGTGTATCACAATTCAACACCTAAAAAAGAGCTAAATAAATCCACAGTAAAATCCGAAGGATCATATTGCAACTTCCTCAAGAAATTCGATCCTCCAATAAAACTGATGTCATTGCTACCTTGTCCAAATTTTCACTAGAAGTTAACATGACGAAATTGGTTTTTCCTTAATATAGCTAAAGGATTGTAAAAACAAAATTTAGCTGGCCATTTTTCCTGGACCAAAACTCACTCTTTGACAACTGTGACCTAGAATTCCAGAAATACTTATCTCCAGTTCAGGTGTCGTTGCTATTTGTTTTCGTACAGACTAACTGGACATCGCAGAAAGATTGGATTTTAGAGCCAATGGAGAACATGTAAATCCTTCATTTTATACATGAGAAAACCAAGAGTTGCTGAGGTTGTGATGAAACCAAGGTCGCCAGGCTCTTACTTATAATCACAACCAGGCTTTTAACTTGTGTCTTCTGAAACACTTTTTTTAAAAATAACACACCATCCTCTTCTTTTACTTATATTTAATCTCCCTATTACATTTTTCATCTTAAATATTAACTCATAATATTTGTGATTTTTTATGAGCCGGATGCGGAATTCGATCCCACAACCCTGAGATCATGACCTGAGTGGAAACCAAGAGTCAGATGCTTAACCCAATGAGCCACCCATGCACCCCTAATATTTGTGGGTTTTATGCTAAAATTATGACATTCATTAAAGAATAAACCAATTTACTACTCACATATACTGTTTTTAAAAAGCTAAATAGATTTTGCTAGCAGATTTTCTAGAGGTTTCAACATTAAAGGTATGTAAAGCACTCCTAGCAATCTTCCTCATGCCAGCAGGACTTTCAGGAGGATGAAGAGACCATGTGGAGAGGAAAATCAGTTTGGTCTTTACTAGGACAAGACAGCATAATTACTGGCACTCAGAACCAAAGTATAATAAATTCTCAGCCAGAAGGACTGGACACTGGGGGCTCAGTGGGTTAAGCCTCTGCCTTCGGCTCAGGTCATGATCTCGGAGTCCTGGAATCAAGCCCCGCGTGGGGCTCTCTGCTCAGTGGGGAGCCTGCTCACTCCTCTCTCTCTCTGCCTGCTGCTCTGCCTCCTTGTGATCTCTCTGTCGAATAAATAAATAAGTAAATCTTTAAAAAAAAAAAAAAAAAGGTCCGGACATTGATGTGTTGTGAATCTCTGAATATTCACCAGCTTATGCAACATGGTTTCTCAGAGTTAACTCTCATAAATTAGGTCAGCATAACCCTACTAGAGCGGAGTTTCTCATCGGGAGTGGCTGTGTGTCTCCTGGGGTCATCAGGAAAAGTGTGGGAAGGAGTGGGTTTCCAGTCGTCGGAAGGCCTACGGAGAACAAGTTGCACGTCATGGGCTGAACATCAGCATTAACTCGACATTCTATCCGAGAAGTCTCTTTGTGCTGTTTTTCCTATCTTAAGGGATAGACACTATGGTAACAAGAGAAAAATTAAAGATGGCTAACTGTTGAAGGTTTGTTTAAAAAAAAAAAGAAAGAAAGAAAGAAACAATAAGGGGCGCCTGGGCGGCTCAGTCACTAAGTGTCTGCCTTCAGCTCAGGTCATGCTTCCAGGATCCTGGGATCAAGCCCTGTGTCGTCCGTCTCCCCACTCAGCAGGAAGCCTGCTTCTCCCTCTCCCTCTGCTGTTCCCTCTCCCTCTCCCTCTCTCTCAAAAAAAAAAAAATATATAATCTTGAAAAACATAAAAATAAAACTTAAAAACCCAACAAAATTTGCTTTGCTTTCATCAACTATTATTAGCAATAACAACATAAAAACAAACAAAAACAGTAAAAGAAAAAAATGCTGCCTTGAAATTATACGAAACTTTGCTTTACCAAGGATTCTAATAGGAACACTTGAGCGAGTGTGACAGAAGCCTCGGGCACTGATGTCACCATTGGAGGGAGAAAGCAGTTAGGATCGAGGGAGAAGCAAGCCCGTGTAAAGCCTGCAAGTGAAAATACACAAAGACACAGAATCCCAGTGGTCTGGGCCGAGGGTCCCCACATGTGCCCAAGACTTTTGTATGACATTCTGGCAAAAGTAAAGTAAGGTTTCAGGCAAGCTTCTGAGGTGGGAGCCCAGTGACAGTAAGCCAAAATCAGAGATAGGTCATTATCACCTCCATCATGGGCCAAAGGTATCCCAAGAAAGGATCCTTGAGTCACAGGGCCACCATCCTTGGGAAGAGGGAGGGTAACTGAGAATTCTTTGTCTGTTGCCCCCCAAAGATACTGCCCTCTCCATGAAGAACTTGCATGTTAAAAGGTTTAAGTTGATGGACTTAAAGTTGATGGGTCCGTTGGGAAGGTTTGGGATGATCTGGGGTTTTTTGGCCTGGTCATTTGGTAATTTCCCTGAGTTTATGACCAGTGCTAGGATTTAAAGAATGGCAATAATATGTAACAACGTATACACTGAAATTAACTGAAACAGAACAGACGGCCACGCCTCCCCAGCTCGCCAGCGTGAGCCTGAGAATCTGGAACGACCTGATGCGGTGGAATCCAAAAGCCTTTTCTAACTTTCATGTGCTTTGCTCACAGCCTTCCTTAAGCGATCTGTCATTTTAATTCATTAGCCTCCAAGCTCCCCTTCCCATTTCTATTACTAACTCAAGAATGATAGGGAAAACTTATATTTTTGATTGAAACCTGTGAATCCATTAAGATGGATTCAAATCCAAGAAGTGTTAAATGTGGATATCACTAATATTCTAGAAAACTTTTTTGCATATTTGCTCTTCCCTGAAACAAAAACTCATCTCCTTAGCAGTAGGTAATACCTATATGAAAAAGGAAATGTACCTGAAGCAGCTTTGGCCATTCAGATATTTGGTATCATTTGTGCTCCGAATGTCCATCCAAGTGCAAAATTTTTACTGGCCTATTTTTACGTGGAATGTGCTTAGAGCGTGAAGTTTCTATAAATCCATTAGCTTCCCCAGCTGCACTGTCTTTCATCTTTGTTCACCTTACGCCTCCATTAAGAGAGAGAAATAAGAGTTTCTTCATGGTTTGAGAATGTATTTGCTTGTCGCTTCTTTCTTATAGAGTATTTTTTTAGAGCAGTTTTAGGTTCACAGCAAAATTGAATGGAATGTCTATTTCCCACGTGCCCCCATCCCCACACCAACACAGCCTGCCCCACTATCGACACGATGCAACACAGTGGTCCATCTGTTACAATCGATAGACCTGCAATGGCTTCTCATTATCACCCAAACTCAGTAGGGTACACTGGGATTCATTCTTGGTACTGTACGTTCTATGGGTCTCCACAAACGTATAATGACACGTATCCATCATTATACTATCATACAGACTAGGTTCACTGCCTAAAAATCGTTGGGGTGCCTAGGGGCCTCAGGAAGGAAAATATTCAACTCTTGATTCAGCTCAGATCATGAACACCGGGTCATGGGGTCGAGCCTACGCCGGGCTCTGTGCTCAGCAGGGAGTCAGCTTGAGGTCCTCTCTCTCCCTCTCCCTCTGCTGCTCACCCTGCTCATGCTATCGGTAAGATAAAATAAATAAATCAAATCTTTTAAAAATCCTCTGTGCTTGTCATTTTTGATGCTGAATTTTTATTAAAAACGTATTTCTTGCTATTAAAGATATTATAGATGGTAATCATTTTTAGCGAGATATGTTAATCCAAAATAGGCTGAAGGATTCTGTTAAACAATGTCTTGTTTTGTTTTTATCAAGTCTAATTACACACACGCTAATAAACTCCTCATTCAAATGGCCTTTAAATACAGGCCATATATTGAGATTGAAAACCAACAGGGATATAAGGTCCTGTTTCTAGGAAAGAGAGTTCCTGCTAAGAAAATATCTCCCCATTTGAGCTTGGTAGTGTCACCTGAGGGAATATTCCAGTGTCTGGAAATAAAGCCATCTCATTATTTCCACTCTAACAGTACGGATCCAGATGTCATAAATTCAGAGCTTCACAGGCCTTGAGTACCATGCTATGTTCCCTTTAAATAGGGTTCTGTGGTCAAATGCATTTTGGAAATGGTGTGTACTCTTGTTTGGGGACTTTTTTTTTTTTTTTTAGATTTACAAAGTATATTAGCCGTTTACAAATTCTGTGAAGTCCTACACCAAATAACTTGTTTAACTCCACCTATTCTAGCACTTTCCCAACTCATTTAATCACAGAACACTCTAGAGATTAAAAAAAATAAATAAAAATGAAAAGCATAGGACAGACTAGCTGCATCAAAATTCTCAGGGGAATTGTTTGCAAGTGCAAGTTCTAGTAAACCAAGATAGAAAAATAAGATAATATGTGTCACCATTAATATTTTTTAAATGCATGTATAATCTACCATTCTATAGTTTAATTTCCCCTGCATTATATTTTAGCATTATACTGATGTTTTAAAATTGTGAATCTGAAAGACCATGTTCCACATTTAATGGAGTTTTTTAGAGGTCTCACCAATTTTTTCATTAATGGGTGTAATAAATTTGTGGTAGTGCACATTCCAAAACTATGAACAAAGAACTCAAAAGCAATAACCACAATACTTACACTAAAATATACTACCCCATAGACAGAGAGTTTATGACTGCCCCAAATGCATATCCTGCAAGAAAGAATCTATTGAACCCAAATACAAAAGTATATAAAACAACTGTAGGAATTAGAAGATTATAGATTCTAATTATGTATTTTTAGAATATAGATGATGACACAAGATGCTTCACTTATAAAGAGTTATTTTCATCATCTCTGTAATGGGATGAAAGGTTGATAAGAAAATTGCTACATGGTACGTAAAGCACCTAGCCCCACACATAGCATTTAATAATGTCCCCAAATAAATACATTTTACAAACATTCCCTATTAAACAAATCATTGCAAAATTTGGTTGTATGTATACTGTAATCATATGTATCAAAATATATTTAACCTAAGGAACAGGTAATGCTCAAGTGAAATAAGAATGACCAATATGTTCTCAACTTTTAAATAATGCCTTCTCTTCCAAAACGTTCACTATTTACATGATGACTACGATCATAACTTTTACCCATAAAGGAGACTTTCTGTAGGTTATCAGAGTCAGTGTCTGTATCCTAGTTTTCTGGTATGATATGAAAAACAAAATTATGATTGTCTGTAATGTCTATAAACAAAGCATATACCTATAGTTAGGCAAAGACTCTAAAAGTACTTAAGTTATGACTTCGTTAGGTTTCTTCCTCCATGTACCCTCTCCTTCCCAGTTCATGGATCTGTTTCAACTGCAAATAATAAATCCCTCTGGCAAAGACCACCCAGGATCCATCATAAAATGGTGGCTGCACACACAAACCCCATTTCTCAACAACGCTGTACTTGTGGGAAACACCTAATACAACTATAAAAACCATAGCGGACTGTTCAGAATAGTATAAAGTCTAGAGAATGAATGGCTTTATACACATAATGATTGCCTTTTTTAAGACAAAATTTTATTTTATTCATAACAGATTCATTAAATAAAGATAGGAATTACAGAAAGGTAAATAAAAATCACCTATAATGGTAGTACAGATCAATTACCTAGTAAGATTTTGATTAATTTTTTCTATGCAGATGTGTGCACACAGTGAAAATGCATCATATGTGTTTTTAATGTATGTATAACATTTATAGCATGTGATGTATGAGTACTAATGTTTTTTAAAGATTTTATTTATTTGACAGAGATCACAAGTAGGCAGAGAGGCAGGCAGAGAGAGGAAGGGAAGCAGGCTCCCTGCTGAGCAGAGAGCCCGATGCGGGGCTCGATCCCAGGACCCTGGGATCATGACCTGAGCCAAAGGCAGAGGCTTAACCCACTGAGCCACGCAGGCGCCCCAATGAGTACTAATTTTTTAGAGTGGTAGAAGTGTATGAAAACTTTATATAATTTGTCCTTTAGAAATGTTCCCATTAACATTTATTGATCCTAACCAAAAGTTTTTTTCATACAAAATTCTTGACAACCTCAGATATTGTAAAATCTTTGCCTATCTGAAAAACAGACAAAACATCCCACTTCATTCATATCTTAATCTGCTGTAGTTTGACTTCTAATAATGCTAAACATGTTTTTGATAAAAAGATTAACCTTTTTCATTTTATGCATCATTATCATTTCATTTTGTGAATCTTTGCCAATTTTTATTGGAGTTTTGTCATTATCTTTATATCTTTTTTTTAAGATTTTGTTTTTTTATTTATTTATTTGACAGACAGAGATCACAAGTAGGCATAGAGGCAGGCAGAGAGAGAGGAGGAAGCAGGCTCCCTGCTGAGCAGAGATCCCGATGTGGGGCTCGATCCCAGGACCCTGAGATCATGACCTGAGCTGAAGGCAGAGGCTTTAACCCACTGAGCCACCCAGGCGCCCCATTATCTTTATATCTTAATTTATAGAGTCTCTTTATAAAATAGTAACTTTTTTCATTAACCATGTTTGGAAAATACTTCCCAGTTTACCTACTGGCATTTCCCCCCAGATTTATTATCATAGCACTTATTTATCAGCATTTATAATTTAATTATAATTTAATAAACTAGTATATCAGTCTCCATCCTATGAACACTTCATTCTTATATTTTTTTGTTCTTCATAGTCTGGAACACCTTAATTCAAAAGAAACTTTAAAATAGCTTAATATGAAATAAGTCAATCAGAGAAAGATAATTATCATATGATCTCTCTGATATGAGGAAATTGAGAGGCAGGGCAGGGGATCATGGGGAGTAGGGAGGGAAAAAATGAAACAAGATGGGACCAGGAAAGGAGACAAACCATAAGAGACTCTTAATCTCAGGAAACAAACTGAGGGTTGCTGGGGGGTGTGGGGGGTAGGGATAGAGTGGCTGGGTGATGGACACTGGGGAGGGTATGTGCTAAGTGAGTGCTGTGAAGTGTGTGCTAAGTATTGTGAATCTGATGATTCACAGACCTATACCCTGAAGCAAATAATAAATTATATGTTAATTAAAAATAAAAAATAAAATAGCTTAAAATATAAGACTCATAAAATGAGACAATTGGAATAAAGAGAAAAATTATAAAACTTGGAAAGGAAAAGAAAAATAAAAATACTTTAAACATCAAGAAACATTCTTACTAATTAAGCATGATTTTGGTTCTAGATGTCAAGGCTAAAAAAATACAATACTACAACCATTTTAATTTATTTTTTTAAATGTAAAGCATATTAGTTCATCTAGGGTGGCAATTTTTCCTGGAACCTAATTCTAAATGATCATAGGGATTTTGATGCAAGACACTATGGGATTCATTCATTCCTTCATTCAGTTAACAATGCTTGAGTGTCTGATTTGTGCCCTGCTCAGGCTCTGGTCTTAGCTGTGGGATTATTAGTTTTTGGGCCCTGAGCGCATGTGTCTCCCCCATTACTGAATCATGATCCAATCTGTTTCTCCATCTGCCTTTTCCCAAGTAGAATACTTAGAACAAAACTGATGAGGCATAATATTTGTACTTCTTTTGGTGGCAAAAAAAAAGAAAAAAAAAAGAAAAAAAAAGAAAAAGAAAAGAAAGAAAAAAGAAACAATGCAAGTTAGATTTGTAAAAAATTGACTTACTGGAAATATACTGGAGTCTCTTACAGAATCTGAGAGTGTTGAACAAGCAAGTGTCAGAAATGATAGAAATCAAGGCAATTCCAGAGCTTCAGTGGAAGGAATTTGTACGAGGAGTGTGTATCTTCCTTCTAGAGCAGTACCTTGGACCCGGACTACACGTTAGAATCATCAGACGAGACCTTTTTAAAGTACCATACCCAGGCCCATCCCAAGCCAATTAAATCAGCGTTTGGGGGCCAAGGCCTACTCAGCAGTATGTTTTAGAGAGTTCCAGATGCTTTTAAAGTACAAACATTGCTGAACTGCTCTGAGGGCTGCATTTAACATTATTATGCTGCCAACAACGCCTGTCTCAGGGTTTCTCTTAGTTCAACATTCAGAATCCAACGGACAGAGAAGGGAATTTGTCCAGTTTGACAAAGATGTACATCATGGCTGAATCAGTTGTGGCCCTGAGGGAGGCTCATGAACCAAAACATAGCTTCCGGGTTGGGGGACCGGTTGTCCTGGTTGCCCGAGACTGAGGAATTTCATAGGATGTGAGACATTGAGGCTAAAACTGGGAAACCAAATAAGCCAGGGCAACCGGTCACGCTTTTGGGGACTCAGACTATGGAAGAGAGTAGAGAGAAATTCTCAGGAGAGGGACAAGCAGGTTGAGCCCCTCAAGAGCCCTGCAACACATTGGGTGAGATCTTCATGTTTATGTCACTCTTACCATTTGAAGTGTCTTGTGACTCACTGGGGGCAGGGGAGAAGGAAGGGAAGAGAATGTGGATGTGGTGGTTCACCTGAAGCACTACATAGGTTTAGCAGAAAAGCACCTGGGTGTCTCAGTCAGTTGAGTCCAACTCTTGATTTCAGCTCTGGTCATGATCTCATGGGTCATGGGATCAGGCTCTGTACTGGGCTCCACGCTCAGTGAGGAATCTGCTTGAGGATTCTTTCTCTCTCTCTCCCTCTGCCCCTCCCCACGCTTGTGCACTCATGCTCTCTCTAATAAATAAATAAACCTTTAGAAAAAAGTTTAGCACAATCTCACCATATTAAATGTAGGATATTTCAAAGAATAAACAAAACTGAGTGAAGTATGGAGATTTAGATTACAGAAACTCTTTTATGAGTTTAGTGTGCCTAGCAACAAAAATCTTAAATATATATATATATATATATATATATATATATATATATTGAAAAAATTTTGTATAAATCTTTCCTAAAGCTCTAAAATACGTGAAGTCTACTTCATAACCAAAACTAAAAAATCACAAATGTGGAAATGCAAAATGTGTCACAAATGTTATCTTTGACAGCCAAATGTCATCCCTCTCCACATTTTAAAATGAAAACATTAGAAGAAGTAGGACATTTTAACTTAAAAATGGCATGCTATTTCTAGTGTCTCTGCTCTCTACTAGTCTAACTTGACTGAATGACTTTTTAAAAAAAAATCTTAATTGCTTTTAATTCAGTAGGCCTACAGACAGTTCAGTCATAAGGCAATGGCAAGAGAAGAGGTACAAACACTGATATGGATGTATTTTTATCTACAAAGAGAAGCTCACAGCAACTCCTTAAATTATAAACTCTGTGATGAACATAAATCATTGCTCGATACAATGCGCATTCTGGAAACCTACTGCACAGCTTCTAGGAGAGACCATAAGATCTAGAGGTCCCTAGGACTCTTGAACCAAGGCAAACAACGCCAATGGTACCAGGCATTGGGGAGCACACAATGGAATTTGTTATATATAACAATGCTGGATAGGTTGAAAATTCCCTTCAGTAATACAGAGGAGGGATCTACAACAGATTTAACAGTGAAGGTTTAACGCTATCAAAATATATCAAAATATACCCTGCAAAGGAAACCAGTGTCCTTGGATACGGAAGGAAGAACTAGTCAAGACTGAACTAACCTAACAATGAACAACCTAACCAACCTAACCAACATCCCCTGACAGGCACCCCAGCTACACAACTCCCGGTTGAAGCACACGCAAGTTACTGCCAATGATACCTGTTTTGAGAAATGCATCCTGAGAAATGACCTTGCCGTGTGAGGCTGAAAGCAGACAGATCTCACGATTTCGGTGCTTCAGAAGAGATTATAATCATGTGGACAATAAATGTTACAATCTCAAAGACTAACTACAAATAACAGAGAGTAAGGGCCATGTTCCTTCCAAGAAGACATATGGCTTTTCTGAGCAATAGTTTTCTGGTTTGCTGACATTCTAAATTTTTAACTCCTTAATTAGGCGATGAGAAATGGTTTCTATTCCTCAAAATAATCCAATGATCCATGGTAGGCTGGAAACCAAAAAGAGAAACCATGATAAAACGGATTATTGTTCTTTAGACAAAAATGAATGAATATTGAAAAGAGAGAAATAAAATAGTTCAGATTAAGTGTATAGTTTAATGACCAAAAAAAGAACTTGTCTGCTTGGGTTTTCCCTAATCTGTCAAGTTTATTACCTCAGCATTTACACTAAGTGTACTTCTTTACAAAAAGCACAAGCCAGCCCATGTTAAAATAGCCTTCACAGGGTGCCTGGGCGGCTCAGTCGGTTAAGTGGCCTACTCTAGACCTCAGGGTTGTGAGTTCAAGGCCTGTATTGGGCTTCAGCACCGGGATTGGAGCCTACTTCAGAAACAAACAAACAGCCTTCTCAGAGAAAGCAAAAGAACCAAGTTATTTGGGAAATTATGAGTTACTTTTCCATCTATTGCTTTGCTGCAATTTGCTTGAGCTCATTTTGTTTTGAGAAGGCTTAGATGATCCTTGAATCCTTTCAACATTTTGTTACAACTTTTCCTCAGCTCCCTGGACATGAGGCCCCTTGTCAGAGCAGTCACTGGAGCTCACTTTGGCAAGTTCCTCTCCTTGGTCCTCACTTTCCAATTGCTTCCAACCAGAGAGTAAAACTGGGTTCCTGGGGAAGCTTGCTGTATGAAATCCATGTTGTGCCACGCCCGAAACCAACACAGGTGGGTGACATTTGTGGTCGCTCGTCTAAAAATGGCCGTACTCTGACTAACACAGGAGGTATGACCACCTGAGGCCACGTTAAGAGAAAGAAAGGATCCAACAGTGTCAACGGAAGTTTCCCAGAGGCTGCATCGCTGAAGGCAAGGTTTGTTCCCCTGGGTGTTTTGTACCCAGACATACAAGGACAATTGCTGGGTGCATCAGGGGAACCACATCAGCAGCTCAGTGCCTCCGGGTCTCCTGTCTCAGGGCTCTGGTACCTCAGATTTATTCCCACTGAGGTGCTCATCCCATCACATATACAGACTCCGGACCCACGGATCCACAGGTAAAGCTTTTATGAAAGAGAAGGCAGGGCCACCCGGGTGGCTCAGTCAGTTAAGTGTCTGCCTCTGGCTCAGGTCATGATCCCGGGGTCCTGGGACCAAGTCCCACATCGAGCTCAGCAGAAGCCTGCTTTTCAACTTCTGCCTTTCCTCTCTGCTCATTCTCTCTCTCAAATAAATAAATAAAATCTAAAAAAAAATAAAATAAATAAATAAGCAAACAAAATTGCTTTTTCTCTTTTGCAGTTATCATTAAGTCAAAGGGAAAGGAACTGTTTGAAATCAGCACTCTTGCTCAGAAAAGCTCCTTGACTCATTCTTCTGGACCTCAAAAAGCCTAGTGCTCCCGCACTCCTGCAATCTGATCCCAAACCAGCTCTCAGCCTCGGGCTGAGAGCTGCACAGGCCTGAAGAGGACAGCAGTACCGTGCCCTCTTTCTTCATTCATTTACAAACTTGATGCGGTTCTGCGTCTTCCAGCTCATCAGGCTTTTATCAGTTGGGTCTCCTAGGGTGGAATTTCAGGGTCCTTTTTGAAATCCAGAAGTAAATTCCAGACTTGGAGGACACCAGGGAGGGCCCAACAGGTCTCTCGGGGCAGGCACCTGTCTCAGCGGTCCTTCCCGGGGTGGGGACCGGCCTGGCCTCACGCTGAAAGATCCTGCTGACGGGGCATCACCGACAGGCAGGACTGCTGACTCCTGCGCGATCCTTGGCAGGAACTTAAATCAAAGACTCCCATCCAGGGATCTTAAGGCAAAACCCTTAAAGCCCTCAACCGCATGCCCAAACGAAATCTCAAGATACACCGGAAGAAAAGATACAGCAGCTTTGAGAAATGAAAGAAGTAAAAAGCCACGTGAGGCTATGAACTTGCTGTCATTCACCAGGAACAAATGAGAGGTAGACAGTAGGGTCTGGGGAGAGAGGACAGTTTATCACAGATATGGTCTTCTAGGGACCAGGAATCAACCTCGTTTAAAAAAAAAAAAAAAAAAAAATCCAGTCATGTCTTAGAGAAAGCAAACCGAAGTTGAATAATCAAATCAGCATTGTCTTTGAGGCACACCACACTTGTCTGACTACATTTTCATGGTCTGTCTAAATATTTAGGACCGTTAGAATTCCAGAGCTTTGCAACATGAGAGTACAACAGCATTTTCATAAGGCTACGCAAAATGTCATATTTAGGGGCTGAAATTCTGCGGGCAAAATAATTACACCACCCCCAAATACCTGAAAACATTTCTTTTCTTTTTCTTTTTCTTTTTTTCCCCCTGAAAACATTTTCAAGGAGTGCTATGCAATCCCTCACACAGAGAGATAGGGCCTGCAAGAGCTCGGCTTACCCCAGTGAGGGCTTCAGGAAAGCAGCTGTTTCCAGAACAATGAAACATACAGGGGCGAATGAGAGAAGAGAAAAATACATACAGGGAAAAGACTAGAAGGGAAATAATTATTTTTTAAAAGTCTAATGTCTGTATCTTAGGATCGCATAGGTCAGCATGACCGGGACTGATTCCAAGCCGCTGACCCTGTCCTTTCCCCGGGGCTCGGAGAACATTCCTTCAGGTCAGGCAGGACCTCAGGAGCTGGGAGGGACTGCGGGGCCAAGAGGTGACTCACTCAGTGCGCGTAGGAAGGGGGACGTTGCCATGGCTTCCTGACCTAAGCACGATGACTCTGCGAGGGACTGAACAGGTGGACTGCTCCCATCTGTCCTCACCTTACTCCATGGAGGTGAGCTGCCCTCTCGGTGTGCAAGTGGGAAAACATAAAGCCTGAAACCAATGGACACACCATTTTTTACACATAACTACTGCACGAGGCCCGCTAAATCTTAATAGACTGTGGTTTTCGGGTGAAATTCAAAACTGCTCTAGTAGGGTCACTGTTTGCTTTTTTTTTAATTTTTAATTTTTTAATTTTTTTTATTTATTTAAGAGAGAGAGCATGGCAAGGAGGGGCAGAGGGAGAGGGAGATGCAGACTCCCTGGGGAGCATGGAGCCCGACAGGAGCTCAGTCCCACGGCCCTGAGATGACCTGAGCTGGAACCAAGAGTCAGATGCTTAACTGACTGAGCCACCCAGTTCCCCTCTAAATCAGAGTCACTTTCAATAAAGTTCTCCAGTACAGATTCCCACGGGAATACTAATATACTTAAAATTCTGCCTATTCTTACAAGACAGCAATAACCTTTAGACACCAGCTGGCGCTTCTCTCTACTGGTCTAGCAGCTGATTTAAAAAATAATAATAATCTGAAATTGTTAAATAAATTAATGGGATTAAATCCACCCAAACACTGATTTTCTCGGCCGTCCCTACTTTCCATAGTAACAGGAGCTGCTGTAAATGAGATCGAAAGCTCTTTTCTTTCTATCCGCAACCTGAAAACTCCTACCACCTGCTTATTACCCTCAAAGCTGTGTTTGTGTATTTGGTTGCTTTTGGGGAAGTTCTCACTTCAAACATGTCATTATCGATGCCAGAGGATGCCAGTGTCGTCTGGAGTAAGTCACGCGCTGGTTTTCAATGACAGATTCCACAAGTCTCTAACACCACGGGCGTATCACTGATGGCGACTCACCAGCTTTAGCAGACCAAAGCTGTGATTTCCTGTACAAAACATATTGAAACAGAGCCCTCTGTCATCACCCGCTATCCCCGGGACGGATCCTCGTTCTGCGGACTGCCATGGGGACTCGCTGTGCTGAACTCTGGATGAAAACTCAGGAAATTCACCACCTCATTTTCAAGGTGTGAATATAGCCTATCATTCTCCATTAGTTATCGAGCCCTAGCAGGGCACCTGGCACCTATTATGACAGAGGGCATTTTTATAGAAATTCTGGACATAGCTAGAGCCACACACCCCCTTGAGGGAAAGAAAAGACTACAGGTGTCAACATGTGTTGAAAAAGTTATTAGAATTCTGCCTCCAACCTATCACTTGCCTAAAGATAGGAAATGACCTCTCTAGGGCTACAAGTGAATTTTGCAGGAAAGAAATTTTCAGTTAAAAAAAAAGAGAGATTTATTTACTTATTTGAGAGAGAAAGAGAGAAAGTGCAAGTAGGGGGAGGGGCAGAGGGACAAGCAAACTCCCTGCTACGCAGGTTCGACCCCAGCACCTTGAGATTGTGACCTGAGCCGAAATCAAGAGCTGGCCACTTAAGTGACTGAGCCACCCAGGTACCCCCCAAATTTTACTCTTTTACATAAAAAAGGCCAAGAACCTTCTTTCTGCAAATTTGTACCTCCTATGCAATTAAGAAAACTATAGTTACTGAAATGAAGTCAGTAAAATGTGGTTAATATTACCCAATATACCTAAGATATTTAATATTATGTTACGTCTCCTACTTTTCAGATCAGCCAACAAAGGATGACTAGTAAGGACCAACTTTAGGAATTAGGGAGGATTTCACGAGGACAAATGACCATTCTGATACTACAATGCATTGAATACAACCCATTGCTTTCTTAATATCTCATTTTGCCATATTTCTGGACCCTAGGCCTTGATTAGATGCTTAGAAGAATTTTATAAATCTTTAAGCATTCCTACCCTTTGAAAGAAGTTTAATCCAATTAAGTTTATGGGTAGATAAAAAAACGAATATACCTTCAAAATGTAATCTACACTTGACACATCAATGTCAGAAATTTTAACTAGTCTGTAATCAGCTTACACTATTGGCAAAACAGAATGGCATTCTTTATCTATATTTCCATATAAGTATTATATAAATGCATTAGAATACTATAAGCCTCGTTTGTCAGGGACACTACAAGATTCACTGGAATAGAAGATGACAGGTTCCAGGGCGCCTGGGTGGCTCAGTGGGTTCAAGCCTCTGCCTTCAGCTCAGGTCATGATCCCAAGATCCTGGGATCGAGCCCTGCGTGGGGCTCTCTGATCAGCAGGAAGCCTGCTTCCCTCCCACTCTTTCTCTCTCTGCCTACTTGTGATCTCTGTCAAATAAATAAATAAAATCTTTTTTAAAAAAGAAGGTAACAGGTTCCTATGTGTGGGTATGTGTGCTGGCATGTACCTTTCCTATCTTCTGAGGTTGCTTTTATTTTTTTTCTTTAAGTAAGCTCTGAGCCTAATGTGGGGCTCAAAATCCTGACTCTGAAACCAAGAGTCACATGCTTTACCAACTGAGCCAACCAGGTGCCCTCAAGGATGTTCACTTTAAATTGTTTTTCTCATTAAAAAAGAAAAAAATTATCTTTAAATTACTTGCTGCCATTTTCTCCATGGCTCACCTGAAAGTTAAGTGAAGGGAAAAGAGAGATATCAAAATAATACATGAAATAAGAAAGAGACAGAACTAGTCATAAATACTGATGAAATTCAAAGAAGCATATAAAACTAGTTTTCTGAATCTTACCCCAACAAAAAAAAATTGAAAACATGGATGAAATATAAACTTTCCAAAATATAAAATTTACTCTAGAACAAAACAGCCAACAGGGATGCTGGGGTGGTTCAGTTGGTTAAGCATCTGCCTTTTGTTTCAGGTCATGATCTCAGGGTCCTGGGATGTGTCCCACATTATGCTCCTTGCTCAGTGGGAAGCCTGCTTCTTCCCCTGCCTGCTGCTCCCCCTGCTTGTGCTCTCTCTCTGTCTCTCTGACAAATAAATAAATAAATAAAATCTTCAAAATAAATAAATAAAAATAATAATAAAATAGCCCATGGTTCAAATGAAAATAAAAGAGGAATTGATCAAAGATCTAGTTGCCTCACTTAACAAAAGGCACCAGGTCCACATAGTATCACAGGGAAATTTTACAAACTCCTAAGAGCAGTAGAGTCTAGTGCTACATGGTTTGTTCCATAGCACAAAAAAAGAAAACATATTTATTTTTTAAAATGGATGGTTTTATATATATATATATATAACATAAAATATATATATAAAGCATATATATAGCATATATATATAACATAAAATATATATACACACCCACGTATATATATATATCTTAAAAACATATGTATAACAATCTGTATTGAAACTCAATAAAGATTACACAGAAAGGACTTTTCAGACCAGTCTTACTTGTGAACACAAGTCCTGAGCGAGTGAGGGTACTAATTTCAGAGAGGTAAAGCAGATTTTAGGGGAATGTAATCTAGTTGGAAGGCAAGCCCCAAAAGAATGCCCAGAACTACAATGAAAATGTCCTCCTAAAATAAGAGTATCTCAGGTTCATTAATTACTAATAAATTGAACCTTCTAAGCAAGGACACAGCAGCAGGAATTTCAAAAACAGTTTTCAAAATGTAGATTGTAGATCAGCTGCATGAGTTATAGATGGAGATTCAGGAAACTAACCCCAGACTTGCTGAATGAGAATCATTCAGACTTGAGGCCCTGGAGAAGTAAACATCTAAGTCCGGGAAGCAAGGAGAACCTCCAACAAGATAAGCCCAAGGAAGTCCACACCAAGACACATAATAATTAAAATATCAAACATTAAAGAGAGTATCTTAAAATCAAAAGAGAAAGAAAATGGTTAGGTACAGAAGAAACCCCATAAGGCTATGGCTGATGTTTTAGCAGAAACTTTGTAGGTCTGAAAGGAGTGGCATGATATATTCAAAGTGATGAAAAGGAAAAAAAAAAAAAATCTACAACCAAAAGTATTCTATCCAGCAAGGTTATCATCGAGAAATAAAGGAAAGGTAAAGTTTCCCAGATAAAAGTTAAAGGAGTTCATCACCACTAAGCCAGCCATACAAAGAAAGTAAAGGTAGTGTATCAGTAGCTTGTAAAGCCAGTATGAAGGTTTAAAGACAAAAGTAGTAAAATCAGTTGTATCCACAAAAATTGGTTAAGGAATTCACAAGATAAAAAGATGAAAAATATGACATCATATATGTAAATGTGGAAGGGTGAATTAAAACATAGTGCTTTTAGAATGTGTTTGAATGTAAGTGACCATCAACTAAATACAAACTGCTATTTCCATAGGATGCTAATTATGAACTTCATGGTAATACCTATAATAGATACACAAAAATATCTATTATACCTACAATAGATTCACAAAAAATACCTATAATACCTAGAGTATTATAGGTACTATACCTATAATAGATACACAAATACCTATAATACCTATAATAGATACACAAAAAATAAAGAAAAAAGAATCCAAGCATAACAGTAAAGAAAGTCATCGACTGCAAGGGAAAAGAGCAAAAGAAAAAGAAAGGAAGAGAGAAGCACAGCAAAACAAAAACAAAACCAAAAGCTCACAACACTTAACAATATGGAAATAAGCACATACTTATCAATATTATTTTAAATGTAAGTAGATTAAATGCTCTAATCAAAAGACACAGGATGACTGCATTGGCAACAACAACAACAAAACAACTAGGTCTGTCTCTCTGCTGCCTGCAAGAGCCTCACGGCAGACCTAAAGACATACAAACTGAAAGTGAAGGGTTGGAAAAAAGATAATCCGTGCAAATGGAAGAAAAATAATAGGATAGCAATATTATGTCAGACAAAAGAGACTTTAAAACAAAGATGCAACAAGAGACAAAGAAGGGCATTACATAATGATAAAAGGACCAATCCAACAAGAGGACATAACAATTATAAATATCTCCATAACTTACAGAGGAGCACCTAAATATATAAAACAAATATTAACAGACAAAAGGGGAAAGATGACAATGATACAATAGTAGATGAACTTGTCACTTGCAATATGCCACTTACATCAACAGAGAGATCACCCAGACAGAAAATCAATAAGGAAACACTCGCTTTGAATGACACATTGGATCTGATGGACTTAACAGATACATATATATATAGAACATTTCATCTCAAACAGCAGAATAAACACTTTTTTCAAGTGCACATGGAACATTCTATAGAATAGTTCACATGTTAGGCCACAAAGAATGTCTCAATAAATTTAAAAGACTGAAATCATAGCAAACATCTCTCTGACCACCAAAGAATAAAACCAGAAATCAATTACAAGTGAAAAAATTGGAAAAAGAACACAAACACATGGAGGCTAAACAACATGCTACTGAAACCCAATGGGTCAGTGAAGAAATCAAAGAGGAAATTAAAAAAAAAAATTACCTGAAGACAAATGAAAATGGAAACACAATGGATCCAAATCCTTGGGAACAGCAAAAGCAGTTCTAAGAGGAAAGTTTATAGTACAGGCATACCTCAAGAAACAAGAAAAATCTCAAATAAACTATCTAACCTCATCCCTAAGAAACTAGAAAAAGAACAAAGCCCAAAGCTAGTAAAATGGACAGGATAAAGATTGAAGTAGAAATAAAGGAAATAGACTGAAAAGATAATAGAAAGGATCGATGAAACCAAGAGCTAATTCTTTGAAAAGATAAACAAAATGGATAAGCTTTAGCCAGACCATCCAAGACAACCCAAGAAAACCCCAAAGGACTCAAATAAATAAAACTGGAAATGAAAGAAGAAAAGTTAGAAGCAACACCACAGAAATGCAAAGGATTATAAGTGATAACAATGATAAATTTGGATTACCTAGAAGAAACGGATAAATTCCTAGAAAGATACAATATCCTAACACTAAATCAGAAGGAAACAGAAAATATGGACAGATATATTACCAGTAACAAAATCAAATCAATAATCAAAAAACAACAAACACAAGTCCAGGATCAGAAGACATCACAGATGAATTCTATCAAATACGTAAGAAAGGATTAAAACCTATCCTTCTCAACCTACTCCCAAAAATAGAAGGAATGCTTCCAAATTCATTCTACAAGGCTAGTATTACTCTGATACCAAAATCAGACAAAGACAGTAAAAAAGAAAATCATAAACCAATATCCCTGATGAACACTGATGCAAAAATCCTCAATAAAATATTAACAAATCAAATTCAACAATACATTAAAAGGATCATTCAGCATAATCATAATCAAGTGAGATTTATTTCAGAGATTCATGAATGATTCAATATCCACAAATCAACCCATCTGATACAACACACTAACAAAGTGATGGATAAAAATCATATGATCATCTTAGTAGATACAGAAAAAGCATTTGATAAAATTCTACATCCATTCCTGACAAAAACGCTCAACAAAGTGGGTTTAGATAGAATATACCTCAACATCATAAAGGTCATATTTGAGAAACGCACAGCTAACATCATACTCAATGGTGAAAACCTGAGAGCTTTCCACCTAAGATCAGGACCAAGACAAGGATATCCATTCTCACCACCGTTACTCAATACACGGAAGCCCTAGCCACGACAGTCAGACAAGAAATAAAGGCATCTGAATCGGAATGGAAGCAGCTAAACTGTCACTGCTTGCAGATGACCTGATACTCTATATAGAAAACCCTAAAAACTCCACCAGAAAACTATTAGAATAAATGAATTCAGTAAAGTTGTAGGATACAAAATGCATATACAAAAATCTATTGCATTTCTATACATTAATATCAAAGTAGCAGGAAGAGAAATTAAGAAAACAGCTTCTATGACTGCATGAAGGTTTCCCCATTAACTTAACATCTCCATGTGCACCTTTACCCTGATTCTCTTTAACACTTCATTTAATTGTTTTATATTGTTTTCTCAGTGTTAAGAATTATCAAAAGCATATTACAAAAGTACTCTATATAGTAACCCATAAAGAGTATTATAAAATATCATATGTATTATATACGTATTTATACACAAATGTAAAATATTCCAAATAGATTTGCCCATTAATAATTGGAATCATATCCATCAAAATGTCAACAGTGGTCTATCTGAACTATGTGATTCAAGGTATGTGTGTTTTCTATATTTCTAATGTCCTGGAATAAATGTTTTTTTCTTATTGAAAGGACCAGGATGTATTATTATTTTTTAAGTAGGTTCCACACCCAGCATGGAGCCCAATGCAGGGCTTGAGCTCATGACCCTAAGATCAAGACCTGAGCTGCTGAGATCAAGAGTCAGCCGCTTAACCAACTGAGCCATTCAGGTGCCTTCAGGAGGTATTTTTTTTTTTTATTGAACATTGAATAATATGTCTCTGATAATGGAATTACCTGCTTGAGGGGAGGGTGTATATTATATATCCCCACAGCTCTCCACATGCATGGATATGAACATAAGAGGATACAAACAGGGGGAACGTTGAATTGTATGTATTGGAATGGAACAAAAAGAAATCATGTTATTGTTGTCTGCATCAATACAGGCCAAATAGTAACCTGATCAGGAAATCTACCATATGTAGACATCAAGCCTGTGGTTTTCATCTGAGAGAGCTGTCTGCTTCATCAGGGAGAGCTGTGAAATATTTCAGATTATGTTATCATCATCCAGTGGGGGGGGGGGTAAGGCATACAGGACGTTTCGTGGGATGCTAAAGACCCTGTGATTTTTAGCACATGTGCACACAAAGAATTGCATCACTCAAAATGCCAGAAGTCCACCGTTAGAAAAGTTGGTCAGATCAAACATTTATTTACTTACTACTTACAAAAAAAAAATAAGGCAAATGAAAACTCAAGGCATTAGGATTTCATATTAGATCATATGTCCCACAGTGTGTGGCAAATGAATGGCAGCCTCAGTTCCTTGATGCTCTTCATAGTGAGAGGAGTGTCCTTCCTGGCAGCTCTGGCCAGTGGAGTACGGCAGAAATGATGTGAGGCCAGTTTCGGGACTTCACCTTTAAACAAAACAGGTACTTCTGCCTTGCACTGTTAGAACCCAGCTACTAGGTGAGAAGACTACTGTGAGACCATCTTGCCATGAGGAGCCCGAACCACATGGAGAAGGCTTAGAAAATGAGGGGTGCTTGGGTGGCTCAGTGGGTTAAGCCTCTGCCTTCAGCTCAGGTCACGATCTCGGTGACATGGGATCGAGTCCTGCATCAGGCTCTCTGCTCAGCAGGGAGCCTGTTTCCCCCTTCTCTCTCTGCCTGCCTCTCTGCCTACATGTGATCTCTGTCAAATAAATAAAATCTTAAAAAAAAAAAAAAAGAAAGAAGGAAGGAAAATGAGATGCCATGTGGAGAAATAGAGACTGAGGAACATGGAGATGCCAGGCATGCAGAAAGGCATCATGGAAGTAGATTCTCCAACTCCGGATGACTCCCTGTGTGTATCAGAAGACCAGCCCAGCTAGTCTTGCTGAAATTTCTGACCCCCACACAACTGTGTGCCAAATGACATGGTTGTGTGAAGCCACTAAAATGTCTCCTTTTATCTGAAGTCTTTCTCCTTTGCCTCCTGGAAATTCAAAATGGTGGATGTATTGCATTTTAATGTATTTCTAGAGAACACGTAAACCATTTTCTCTGCAATAAACAAGTAGACCTCAAATCTCTAAATAGAATTCTGGCAACAATTTAAAGCATGGTTTTCCAATTTTGCAAATGATCCTATTTTTGATGCAGCCAACAGTTATAATTATCCACGAAACTCTAGCTAGCTAAAATGGACATAAATCAGCCATTGTGCTGACTGGGACTCCATTACGACATTAATTAATTTAACACAACTTTATGACATAGAATTAGTCATATACATGTGTTCACTACTGAACTGAAAACTCCTTCAGGACACGAACAACGTCTGCTACATTTCTTATATTCCACCAAAATGCACCCTGCTGTGCATATGGGATGTGTTCAGGAAATGCTTGTGCTTCACTATAACACAACCTACCATTAGAAATTAATTATTTTGGTTAAATTCAGCATCACCTCCCTCCAGTCTTCTATTTGGAAGCCGTAAAGCTCTTGACTTAATTTCTGGTTTGCCATAGAATCCTCACTCTTGAAAGATTTCCAGTGTGACCCAGTCAAACATCAGTATTTCACAGATGAGGAAATTCACCAAGAGGTAAGTGACTTGCTCAAATTGATGCAGTTATTAAGTGTAGAATAAAGCCATTATAAAGTTAAAATTACTTCCTTTAACAGATCGCTGTCGAAAGGACCAGGACAGCTGTAGGATGTTGGAGCTCCTGAGACGTGGAAGGATCGAAGCGTAGGGAGCTGGCGAAACCGGAAGTGACGGACATTGAGAAGAACCCAGTTACGTCATAATCCATCTGGAGCACGGATCAACGGGGGCCCATATCACTCACAAACCTGAAGGGGAAAAAATGCTAAAAGACAGAAATGTGAAGGGGCTGCATGGTAATAAGAGGAGATAAGGATTTCTTTTTAAAATTAGTTGTATAGAGTAAATCATAACACCAGATATTTCTGCACTAAAACTCTTCATTTACTGCTGTTTACTCTACTGTGAATTATCACAAGATAATATATGCAAGATGCTAGCTTGATATTTGTGCTTCCCCTTCTCCAATGAACTGGACTCTCAGAAATGGAGAGCAAATCAGGATGGCCAAAGCCATCAGCAGATGAGGGAGAGCAAACTTTCTAGCCATCTTACATTTCTGTTGTGTGTTTTGTAGGAAAAACAAATTTGGGTGGTCTAAAAAATAACCAGTGGAAAGTACAGGTGTAGACGGTGGGTATGGTTCTTTGAAAATTCTGTGAAAATCCAGCTTACGTTTTATCTGCATGACCTAAGAACCCCGGGATATGAGCATACTTGAAGACTTTTCTTCTCCACGCAGAATCCAAAATGGACTCGAAGAGTTGTCTATAAAAACACTGAACAATAGGGCTTAAGCACAACAAAGGAAAGTGTCATTTATTAATCTGTATTCTACGGTAATTAAAAAAAAAAACAGCAGAAAGAAACTGCTTGGCTCTATATGGGGCCTTAGGTAAGTAAGGCAAAGTCTTCATGTCCTTAGTCAAGGGATAAGCCCAGGCGCTTAGAGATTCCACTATGAACAGTAAGTCCCAATGAGTCTGATTGTCAACTCATGGTATCCATCAACTTTTATGCATATAGCATATACCAGACACTGCAGAGGGGCTACATCCCTCTAATCCCCACCATAGCCCCCCAAGACAGCTATTGCTTCTACTTTTATACATAAAGAATTTCATGCTTGCAAAGGTCAAGTGTGTCTCTTGGGGTCACACAACTTATCGGTGGTGAAGCCAAAATCCAGTGAGGCTTATTACGAGTCAAGCACATGCCAATGCTTCTACCCATCAATTCTGTAAAGCAGATATTGTTATCCTTATTTTAACTATGAAGTAGCCGAGACTCAGAAAGTAGATTACAAAACTCAAATGAATGGAGAGAAGGGTAGCAGATTGGGCATCTTATCCAGGGCCAAAGTCCTCCACTGCAGGCTCTTGTCCTCAACGGGTAGCTTATTCTCATGGTTTTAATCCTTTGCTTGAAGGTGACTTGCAAGCTAATAATAATTTAAGAGCTGACCATTCAAACTATGTAGGATCCCCAGCTCAAGACGGTGTTTACTGCCTTCGTTATCACAAGTGATAAAACACAAGGTGCTCCAGGGGACTAGAAGGAGCTCCTACGGCATCCCTCTCAGATCGGATAGACCAGGCTGGCTTGTGTTGTGTAAACAACAATCATGTAATTTTGGTAATTTAACGGAACATGTGCAAAATCTGGCAGTGGGCCTAGGCCAACCTCCATGGCAGGCGTCCTCCATGCGGTGACACAGGGATCCAAGTGGCTTTGATCTTGAGGCTCTCTGGTCTCCATGTGAGGCCTTCACCTTCCCCATGGCTGGGGAGCAAACCAACCCAAGACTCCCAAGGGCTTTCATGGTCTCCATCTGGAATTGGTATGTATTTCTTCTTTTCACGTTTCCTTGACCAGAATCCATCATCTGCCACCACCTCACGCTGAAAAGTCTGGGAAGTGTGATTTGCTGGGTACCCAAGGAAGAGGAAAATAAAATGAAACTTGGTGAGCTTAGCCTCTATGCCACATTAACCTGAAGAAGTGGGTGCAGACACCACACACACACACACACACACACACACACACACACACACACACACATACACACACAGCAATAGGTTAGGAATTAGTAAGTGAGGCCACAGATTCAGAATTGAAATAAATTTTTCTGGACAGAGAGACATAAAGTCTCACTCTATTTTATTAATTGAACTAAGAGGAGGCAAGAGTTACAAACCAGCAAAATCAGAAAAAAAAACCCACAATGTTTACATATGGTGATTAAATAAAAGAAAACTTACACATAAAAATGTGAAGTGTATTTTATTTAAATGGCAAAAGTGAAAGAAAGGTTTAGGACTGTCTAGCTCGAGGGCAAGAGTTTATGCATCATTTCATTTACTGTACAATCCAACTTCCCAAATTCTATTCAGTATCTCCATTTTTTGTAGCACTGAACAAGGTTCTACAGCGAGGCTGAAAAAAATCCAGACAGTTTCACCCCTCTTGAAGAGAACATTGTGATAGATGAGAAAAGAGGGCACGTTTGAAACAGGAGGACAAGATCACCTGCGATGGACTCTTGAAGGACACCACAAAAGCATCATGCCTCGAAAGCCTCACGGGGGTCTCCTCAAAGAAATAAGCCACCTTCCTGCTAGTTTGTGTTTCCATCCTAAGATACGTTTCTCCCGGCTGCTCCCTCTCATTTCCGCCGGGTGCCACGGTCACTCATCCTTTCATGCTGGCTTGGAAGCCCACGTGCGAGACTCCAGAGCCAAATCATCCAGAATGAGGAAAGTACATCATAGAGGCTTGTCAGCCCCATTCATCATGTCTGTCAGCTCTAGCAACACACAGAACCCTTAAGATGAGCCTGTGTCAGCCCACCTCGCAAGAAAGCGACATGTCCCAAGACTGCCAGTGCACCATCAGGGACACTGTCTCTTCCTCACTTGGTCCTTACAAACATTCTTCGATGTGAAACACAAAGATGGTGTAAGACAGCAATGTACTGATTCATTTCAGTAAGCCTTTCAGAAGTCACAGTCTGTGCTGGGCAAAGTGATTTTCAGCTGACTTTATCTTATTAGTGAGGACTCTGGGGAAATTTTGTGGGGTAAATCCTTTTCTGCATTACCAGGCAGAAGAAACAGTTTTCATCTTTAAAGCCTGCAAACACACACACTCTTTTTTTTTTTTTTTTCCCAGAGCCTAAATCTGGCCTGAGAGGAAGTTCTACTTGGCGAACTCTCATTAATTCCAGTGGTCTGATTTGTCCACAATTTTGTGATTCATTTATTTCTGCTAGTTTCTTCCTTAATGTTAAGGAAAAAAAACAAAAGTAAAAAAGTTAAGAAAAAAAAAAGGAGGAAAAAAAATCTACTTCTCACTTTCCCCCAAAATCAACATTTTCAGGACAAAAATAAATTATATTTTCATGTGATTAATTAGGGATCAAACCACGATCATGAAACAGGAAGATATGAAAGTAAAGGAAGTTTTCTCCCCAAAGAAGTTGTTGAGTCATGGGCTCGGTAAATTAATTTTATCATTTGGGGGAATTCTTGGTTACTAAAAGTTCTCATTTCTAAGTAAGTTGGAAGTGGAATTTTTGGAATATTTTTCACCCCTCGTTTTACTGTGGTGAAAGAAATGTCGGGGAGAAGGGAGTCAAGAAGGCATTTTCTATGCACCCGATTTTGTACTTTTTCTTCCTTTCTGATAACCACCCAAATTCATCTGATTTTCAGGCCTTTGTGGTTAAAGAAAGACTATAACTGGAAAAGCTGACTACCATTGACCCTTGAACAACACAGGGGTTGAGTGCTAACCCATACAGACAAAAACAAACAAACAAAAAAAACGCCTATAACTTTTGACTCCCCTCAAAACTGAGTAGCAATGTCTGGAGCCTTACTGATAACAAAGTCGATTAATGCATACTTTGCATGTGTATTATATATTGCATTCTTAAAGTAAGCTATAGAAAAGAAATTATTAAGCAAATCACAAGAAACAAAATACATTTACAATATGTTGTACTATATTTAGCAAAAAAAAAAAAATCCACGTATCTGTTCAATCACTTGTTGGACTCTACAATGCTCTCTGGTACTTTATTGTATTCCTTACTAAATTCAGAAGAGCAACTTCCTCCAAAAAGCTTTGTAATCGTGACCATCTCTTCCTTATTATCTCAATCATCACTGTATGTTAGAGAGATTTTTAACAATGCCTAATTATATGAAGCCTGCGTTGTACATCATATTTACCCCCATATAACTCAGTTGGTATCACATTCCCCCGATGTCACGTTTCAGATTTTCTACATTAATACAGTGATACGATTATCCTCACTCTTTCTTCTCTTTGTAATTCTCCACCTACCCAGACTTCAGAAAGTAACAAGAGAAACTAATATATTGCTTGACTTTGTTGTTTAATAATGACATGCACATAGAAGGTATTACGATCATTGACTGCAAGGATCACTCTGGAATTTCCTTCTTTTAAACATATAAAGAAAAAGCTCAGAGCTCCTGGGTGGCCAAGTGGGTCAAGCATCCAACTCTTGATTCTTGATTTCAGCTCAGGTCATGATCTTGGGGTCTTGAAATTGAGCCCCTCTCAGGCTTCACACAGGGCATGGAACCTGCTTAAGATTCTCCCTTTCCCTCCCCATCCTTTCCACTCACTCTCTCTAAAAAAAAAAAAAAAAAAAAAGAAAAAAAAGAAAGATAACAAATAACAAATAACTCAGTCACGATTCGTATCACCATCCCTGGAGTTGTTTGGGCATGGCTTTTTGTGACTCAATGACAAAAGTGACATCTCAGTGCTGGCCCCAGTTGGCTGCCCCAGTCAGCCTCCCCATTTTTGTGTCTAGGTACCTTATAAGTGCAATTGTCTTGCTTTGGGTGTAACAAAGCCAGAGCTGGTGGGGGGTTGGGAGTGCTTTCTAGACCAAAGACCATGCCTTGGGGTCTCAAAGCATTTTCCTCCTACCCGACCCCACCACATCCTTTCCAACAGGAGCCCTAGGGCCTTTCACTGTACCAAGCCACCCCTGATCCAGACAAATTATAGTCTACTGGCTGTAGACAAACAGAAGGTTCAAGAAAGGCCTCATGGAGTCTAGAAAAGGCCCCTCTTAGGTCTGCATGGATGCAGAAAGAGTTCTGAGGTTTTTCAATAACATTTAGCTCAGCTGCCAAGCTAAGACACGACAGAACATAGACAGTGTTGCCTCAATGCTCTGTACGATCCAGTAAGGGCAAAAAATACCGACGACGTGTTGTGATAGAGGGAGAACCTTGGTGCTAGAACGGATGCCTAATGAATGAGAAGGTACCCGGGGTCCTTCCCGCAGATGATAAGGGAGCCAAGTCTGGAAGGACAAGTGGCGGTTACACATATGGACAGCAGGAAAGAGCACTCGGGGCAGAGGGGACAACACTGCCTGAAGCGATGTGAAGTATGAAAGATACTAGTACAGGTACCATAATTCTGTGTTGTCAGTCTTTAGGGTGGGCCAAGTCGAGAGAGGAAAAGTTTTGCATAGTGTGCAAATATTTTATACTTATTCTTTATTCCATAGAAAGCCATGGAAGAATTTTGACAGAGGGAGGATATAAGAAGAATCAATGGAGTTTGATGTCAGGTAGATTGATTCAGGAACCAGTTTTTAGAAGCCCACTCTGTGTCAGGCACTCTAGAGAGAGGTGCCTACATAAACACGAGCTAGATCTGCTCGTGCCTTTCCATCGCTTCTGGTCTGACCACCATCAGCAAAAGGATGATGGAGACAAGGAGATAGAAACAAGCACAAGAGTTTCTGGCTTGGGAAGCTGGGTGAAGAGTGGTGCTGTTTACAGAAATTGGGCACAGAGAGAAGGTAAGAGTGCTCTGAGTTTGGAACATCTTTTCTGGATGCTGAGGGTCAATGTGCAGCAGGGAGCTAGAGCCCACACTGGGATGTTCCCTTTGAGCGTCATTGGTAGCTAGGAATTTGTTTAACCAGGAGTCGGCAACCACAGCCCGGGGAACAAATGTAGATCACAGCCCATTTTTCTATGGCCTTCAGGCACTACTCCCTTGTGCTAACACTATGAGCCACAGAGGCTAAGGGGATCTCAGTCCTCTCAGTCCCAGTTCCTCCTGCTCACAGTGCCTGCCCTTTAACCAATGGCCATCGATCCTCTTCTGGCCCCATCCCCTGTGTACCAATGCTCCTGCTGGCCCATCAGTCCCACCCTCTGGAACCAGAGAAAGTCCCCAGCTGAAGGCAGGAGCCCCCAAATGCAAAAGGCAAACAGGACCACAGAGGGCTAAGTGTTGCCTTTTTGACACAAACCCTAAATCATTCACTATTTGGACCTAAAAACAAAAAACAAAAAAAGGTTGCCAACCCCAGGTTTAAACTGAATTGTGATATGGAAAATAACTAGCCTTTGTATGTAATGCCACTGGCTTTCAGTTCAGATTAACAAACATAATCTCAGCCATTTAGAAGTTTTATTGTTAATAAATAAGTTTATTTATTATTAATAAATTTATTATTAAATGTTTATTTATATTAAGTGGGTTTTTTTTTAAGGATTTTATTTCTTTATTTGAGAGAGAGTGAGAGAGCACAAGCGGGGGAGTGGCAGATGGGGAGGGAGAAACAGGCTCCCTGCTTAGTGGGGAGCCGGATGCGGGGCTCGATCCCAGGACCCTGAGATCATGACCTCAGCAGAAGGCAGATGCTTAACCGACTGAGCCACCCAGGCGCCCCTTACTCAGAAGTTTTAAATTGGAAATACTGACAACTGGACACATGCATTTGCTTCCAGAGAAGCTCTTTACTCCATCCTCCTCTCCCTTGCAGTCTGGAGAAAGAAAAATAAAAATTTGTCAGCATGACCGAATCCCTTGAAGACCCTGTAAGATAACTTGCTCTCAGTTTCTCATACTTTGGGGTGAATTCCCTTAGAAATTCATCAGTGCACCCTGCTTCCCATTCTAGCGAGCTTTTAAATCCCCTCGAGCCCATCACTTCCCTGGTGAAAGAAAGAAATCGAGGCACTGTGCCTTTGGCCACAAAACAACAACTTAAAGTCAAAAACCAACTGGTTCTGTCTCTGGTTATCTGGTTTCTATGATTCCAGACACCCAGGATAGCCAGTAAACCATTTTGGACATCAGAAGAGCTCAATCACCCAGACCAAGAAGTCAAAGAGTTTGAGAAGCTTGTGGGAGGTAATTAAATGCTATTAGAAGCAAACGGAACCTAATTTGCCCAAATCACCAAGTGCGGTGTGGTCCTTTGAAAACGCTTCCAAATACAGGAATCAAATTTGATCCTCTAAGTCCTCCTTTTCTTTAGGATGCCTGTTTATTCAAAGCACAGATGGGGAGGAAAATCAGAAAAAGACTTTGGTCGACCCACATAAAACAGCATATTTGAGTGTGGGCATGAAGGGAGATGAGTTCGGGAAGGATTTTCATTTGTTTGATGTGTGAGATAGACTTGGAGAAGTGGCAAGGCACCAGCTTGATTTAATCTCTCCCAAGGAGGAGCTTTGGAAGGCTCTGAAAAAAAAGAAAGCTCCCTCGGTAAGCGTATACTTCTGTGCTCTCACGTCTTTGGTATTTTCCAGCATAATAAAAGTGGGGGATTTCCAGGACTGGCATTCTTGGGGACTATGGACAGGAAGAAAAGTTACGAATGAACATAAACTGCCATCGACAAATGGGGCTTTTTTTAGGGTTTGAACATTTTCAATACATTTCCTCTGGATGAGGTCACGCCCGTGCATGTCTTATATACAGTTCCGGGTGGGAAAGACCAAAATGGACATCAGCAGAGCGCCCTGCACGGAGAACAGGTTTCTTGAGACAGCACTCATGACCTCCCTACCTGATCCCATAGGTCTCCCCAGTCTCACAAGAAAATGGTTTCTCAGGAGATGCCCGTGCATTGTCGGTGCATGTCAGGAAAATCTGGCTATAAACTAGTGCTTAAATCTAAGTGTAAGCTTTGATGGCTACTTAAAGCAAATTGAGCTTTTGAACCCGATGAGGTGTGTTCCTTTGAAATGTTGGCGTCAATCTGGAGCTCAGCACAAATAACGAAACAACAGGGGGGAGGACTCCGGATGGGGATCATAATGGAAAGGAATGGCCCGCTGGTTGGTAACATTTCCATATGGACACAAGCAGCAAGACCACAAAAGATCAAAGAGCAACCGAAGAAGAAGAAGGGAGTGTTCGGTCTCATAATTGTGCATGTGTGTGAACAAACGGCTTTCTGTAAGGATAATGGCAGAAACATGTGTTTCCAAGTGGGGTTTGGATACACCAGCTAATGGGGGTGCCTGGCTGAGCCTTGAAAGGTAAAAGTCTACTCTTCCTTTGCAAGGGATGCTACTGATGGATGGTATCTCAGATTTGTGGTAGCACCTAACAGATGCTTTTTGGGGGGAAATATTGTGAAGTTTAATAGATTTCATTCTATTTTTTTTAGGGATTTTATTTATTTATTTGATAGAGATCACAAGTAGGCAGAGAGGCAGGCCGAGAAAGAAGGGGAAGCAGGCTCCCCGCTGAGCAGAGAGCCTGATGCGGGGCTTGATCCCAGGACCCTGAGATGATGACCTGAGCGGAAGGCAGAGGCTTTAACCCACTGAGCCACCCAGGTGCCCCTCATTCTATTTTTTTTAACTTACTTTTTTGTCATAGAGAGCAAGAGAAAGCATAATCAGGAGGAGGAGGGGTAGGCAGAAGGAGAGAGAGAAGCAGACTTCCTGCTGAGCAAGGAGCCTGATTTGGGACTCCATCCCAGGACCCTGGGATCAGGACCAGAACCAAAGACAGACGTTTAACCCACTGAGCCACCCAAGGATCCCAATAGCTTTCATCCTAAAGCACAGAAAAGTGAATTGAGAAAACAGATTTTTTTTTTTTTAAGGGAGACTATTAATAATAATGACCATTTAAAGCAAAACCAACATCCACGGTCACAAGAGTGCCCTTTGCAGAGTTTCACAGGGGTGAGAATAAAACTTGAACATGACCATCGAGTACAAACAAGAACAACCAGTGCTTGGGTTTCAATGTCTTCACATCCTAATTTCACAAGATTCTCAGGAGAGAATTTCTCTCTGGTCAAGCCCTGTCAATCCCTCTTATGGCCAAAGCTCAAGACAAAAGATCTTCACCCACACTTACATGGAGTCAAAACAGAAAACGAACTTAGTGTTACTTCAAACTTTAAATATTAGTGACAGATACGAGATTTGTTTGTGGGTTTTTTGTTTGTATTGTTTTCTTTTAACTACTGTCTTTCACAAGGAACAACTTTGTTCTTTAAAGATTTTATTTATTTATTTGACAGAGAGAGAGAGAGAGAGAGATCACAGCAGGCAGAAGGGCAGGCAGAGAGAGAGGGGGAAGCAGGCTCCCCTCGGAGCAGAGAGCCCGATGCGGGGCTCAATCCCACGACCCTGGGATCATGACCTGAGCTGAAGGCAGAGGCTTAACCCACTGAGCCACCCAGGAGCCCCCTGGATTGCTTTTTAATGCGAAAGCACTCAACCCGGCATCACCAGATAGAGGCATTTTTCATAAATCACCTTTTCACTGTATTTTCCCTTTTGCTCTAACCACAAGCCAAACTTATGTAAATGCCTTCCTCCTTGCTAGATTTCCTCTCTTCCCATTCTCCTGCTCACTTGCCCTCATCTGGAGACTCAGGATTTGCTTTAAGCATAATCCTTCCAGGGGCTCCTGGGGGGTTCAGTCAGTTAAGGGTCTGCCTTGGGCTCAGGTCATGATCCCAGGGTTCTGGGATCAATCAAGCCCCACATTGGGCTTCCTGCTCAGTGGGGACTCTGCTGCTCCCTCTCCCTCTTCCCTTCCCCACTCTGGTCATGCTCTCCCTCTCTCTCAAATAAATAAAATCTTTAAAAAAAAGAAAAAAGAAAAAAGAAAAAGGAGAAGAGGAAGAAGAAGAGGAAGAGGAAGAGGAAGAGGAAGAAGAAGAAGAAGAAGAAGAAGAAGAAGAAGAAGAAGAAGAAAAAGAAAAAGAATCTTCCCTTAGGGGTTGTAGACTGAATTTGGTTAAGAGTGTGGGTGTGTGGAGGGGGCAGGCAAGTGTGGTTCAGAATAGCATCGAATTCAAGAACTATGGTTTAGGCAATTTTATACACCTTAAAAATGTCATTTAAATCACCGGTTCAATAGGAATTTTTAAGAAAGAGAGAGAGGGAGGGAGGGAGAAAAATTGTGGGCTTTTCCACAGGCTGTTTTCTTCCCCCCTGGCTCACCTTCCAGCTGCTATGCAGGGGAATCCAGGTGGGTGCCAGGTTACACCGGGCCCTGGGGTGCTGTTTCCCAGCTGCCAATCTCCTCCTGGGGTCAGTGAGTAGGCATATAGCTCATTCCATTTGTAACCATGAGAAGCAGAGGCCCCCGGGGAAAACACGCATTCTTCATATGCTCGCCCTGCGCAGTGGTCTAGGTGAATCACAGTCGGCGACAGAGAAGGCAAAGGGATGTGTCTTGACACTTTATTTCCTCAGAGATATGGGGACATCATATCCAGGGTTAGTACAATGCCTTAAAACGGACCACTAATCTGATCCAGCCAGGGAATGGGATGCTTTTAACAGCTTTCCATTAAGTGCATCTGAATTCTATTGCTAAGGCTTCCACAAAACTATCAGAAAGGAAGGAAGGAAGGAAGGAAGGAAGGAAGGAAGGAAGGAAGGAAGGGAAAGAAAAGAAAAGAAAAGAGAAATGCTTTGATGCGTATCCCTTCTAAGCCACATGAATCCAGAACCTCCTCACCCGGCTCATGCCCCACCCCCCGCTTCCCCGCTCGGTCCTCTGTCCTCCCACCGTGGCAGAGCTGGGCCATCCTGTACGCCTTCCTGCCCATATGAACCCCAGTTGCTGAAAAAGTGAAGCCAAAAGAAACAGCCAATAAAAACAGAAACAGCTGTAACGATTCTGCACAGCATGATCTTGATTTCCTTGAGTTTTGTGTTTTTGCCTCTTTTTGCTTGCTCCTTCTCTTTCTCTCTCCAGCTCCATTTTTCATGATACAACACCTTCCATGCTGGGGCCTGAAATGGAGCAAAGACACACTTTCTGCTTCTGCAATCCCCTGTAATGTAGAAATAGGGTCCCTTTTGAATAACCAGCTCTCAAACACACAGAGCCGAGGGGAGGCTGAAAGCAAAGGGACTGAGCCAAGAATCGGCACCAAAGGCAGGTGCAAAGTTTTTTTGTTTTTTTTTTTTCCAAAAAACAGAAGCAATAGACCCAGCTCTCAAATTGGCTCCTCCTAGCGCTGCTGTTGCCAGCGGGTGTCCCCACTGTTAGGGGCGTCCGCGGAAGCCATTCTTTCGCATTTCAGCTCTGTGTGTTTGTCCCTGCCTCTCCAAAAGAAAACCTGTCCTGAAGCCTTCCCCCCTCAGGTCTTTACAGTGGCCTGATTTGACACCCATTTCCTCCAACTCAGCCACGCAAAGGTAGTTTGTAAATGCACGGAGCTGTTGGAGGAATGATATTAGTGGCTTCAGAAAAGAAAAAAAGGGACAGACCAGAACAACTCAGAGCACTGAGCAAACAGAGGAGGAAAGACTCCTAGCAGATTGCGATCAGTGCCGTCTTTCCTGTCTGTGCAGGCTCACCAACCCAGGAATGTTTACCTTCCTCAGAACTCACGCACAATCAAAGACACGCTCCTTCGGTCCCCTCGCCAGCAGGTGCTATGCCCTTAACCCACGTTCCAGCTGAAATGCTTGTTGTGGGTGGCACTGACCTCTAATGGTTAGGAAATCCTCCTTTTTACTTTATTTTTGTAAGGGATTGGGTGGTATATGCTTTGTTTTGTTTCCCTCCAGCTGCTTCCTTTCTTTACCCAGGTTCTGGAACAAGCCCCAGTCTGGGCTAAGCCCAATGGCGAACTGGTAGGAATAAGGGTCCTTTCATCGGGGCACAGCCCTGTTTTTCAGATGGTGTGGAGCAGATCTGTAGTTTATTATTAATAATAGCATATGCGTGACACCACATCTTCAAAGGGCTGTGCAAACATTAATTCTTTTGTGATGTGCTAAAAGCAGGCAGCAGTGTCTTTTTAAAGTGAATCTCCCAGGCTTCTGGAGAGGGGTGGAAAAAAACACAGCTCCAGCTAGAGATGAATGAATCAAACCCTGGAGGTCTGGGATCTGGGTCCAATTGAGGAGAGCTTTGAGGAAAAAAAAAATCCACAGTTTTATCTGAACTCTAGCGTGTTCCAAATTCTACCCTCTTTCACACTCACATGGAAGTATTTCGAAGGCAAGCTGTGGTATCTTTGTTCTGGGGATAAAATAAACAGAATAAAAGGGAGAAAAACAGAGCAGGACAAATGTGTGTTTTCCACAACATTGAAACACGATCTGAGGTCTCTAGCAGCAAGGATTATTCTCACCAGTTTGCTGAAGCTTGTCCTTCAATTTCACTTAATAAGTGATTTCTTTGTCCAAGTCACAATCTTCTGTTAAAAAGTGACCATTAATATCCCATTTGGCAGAAACACAAAAAGAGAACCCAGAGGTCTCACCTTCCACTGGACCTCCCCCAAAGATTCCCACCCCCCAGTATTTTAAAAATAGAGCATTTGGAAAAAAAAAATATATATATATATATATATAGCATTGGGTACTTGCAAAAGGATAAACATAATATATATGTCTATGTCACAAGGCATAATCATAACGTGAAGAGTAACAGAACCGCTATCTCACTTGGACACTAGAACGTCACCAGTGGCGGCTGAGTGTTTCTTCTTCCCACCCCTTGCCTTCCGGACCGCGGTCATCATGGTCCCGAATTCTGTGATGTGTTCCTGTGGCAGACTGACTGCATTAATACTCCCCATTAATGTCCTCCTATGGCCTTGGCCTTATAACGTCATCGTCCCCTCCCATTTTAAGGCTAGGCTTGGTACCATGACTTGTGTTTGCCAATAGGATGTGAGCAACACACACGCACAGTTCTGCTGGCCCTTTGCAGGACTGTGCTTGCTTATTCTCCCTCGGGGCCTTGTCATGAGAACACGGCCAGACTAGCCATCCGGATGGCGTCATACTAGGTCAGGGCCATCTTAGAGCAGTCACCAGCCAAGACAAGGGCATGTGCCAGCCCAGATTACCTGAACCACCTGGCCAACCACGGCTCCCCTGTCAGCATGAGGGTGCCCAGCTAGGACCAGCCGAGCCCCAGCAAGATAGAGTGAACCCAGCAGACGGCGCGCTACATAAATACTACATGTCTCCTTACATCACCAACCTGTGTAGTGGTTGTGGGCCGTATTTTTTGCCAATAGATGATTTGGATGATTCCCTTCCTCTTTTTGAAAAAGCCACAGATGCATACAGTGCGGAAAAGCATACTGCCAGGCTCTGCCATTTTATCTTTTTCTTTTTTTACAATTTTACCACACCATATTTTTCTTTGTGACTTGCGTTGTCCACATGCCATTAGATTTCTTACTTCCATTTACGTAGTTTCAGGGACAGTGATTTGTCTTCACAGTGATTTTTTATTTAGTTTTTGTGACCATAAACTGTCTTCTCCATTCGTCTGTAGATTTCCTATTGAAAGGCATCTGGATTGCTCTCAGTTTGGGTTATTACAAACAATAAACTCACTCATGTATGTCTCCTAAAATCTCATTTACAAGTTTCTCTAGAGCACATATACCCAGGAGTACAATGGCAGGACTATGGGATGTGAGAATGTTCAAATTTTGAAGCTAATGCCACACCATTTTCCATATTGGGAGTTAGAACATGTACCTCCATCAATATATATTCTCCAAGGTCCCCCACCCATCTACATCAAACCAGCAGAAGCAGAAGAAACATACAGGAGCCCTCTTGGGAGGTTTCAATGGCTGAGTCCTAGAAGCAGCACATATCACCTCTGCTCACACGTCACTGGCTCAACCTCAAACACATGACTTTTTCGGTGCAGGTGTCCCTGGGAAATGTAGTCTAGGAAGAGGAGGCAATGAGCTGACCACCTCATCAGTCCCTGACAGCTTCTAGTCCTTTGAATACTAAAATATCTTTTATTAGGTACGCACCCCACAGTCTATACAGCACATTCATGTAAAGTTTCTTACTTTCACAGGCTCACCAACTCTCTTGGGAAATTAGATCAATTATCATTATCCTCATTTTGTAAGTGAGGAAAGTAGGGCTCAAAGTGGTTAAATGACTTGCCCAAGGTCACAAAGTTAGTAATTTGCTAGAGACAGAATATAATATCAACTCTTTTTCCCCAAAGTCTTGTCCCATTTCTAGTATAATTAACCTTTCTTTTCCCCAATATTCATTCATCCAACAACTGAAATTAATTTTTGCATAACTACTACATGACTACTGCACTATGTGTCCTTCTAAAAGTAAAAAAAAAAAAAAAAATGAACATCACAGGGATCCTGTCACGAAAACCCTACATTTTTGAGTTTTCTAGGTGTATCAGCTGCTATCTACCTGCTGTCTCTATTTACTCACTTTTTACTCACAGCTCAGTCTCCTCACACTAAGTTCACCAATAACTTTCAGTTCATGGTAGATCTAGTTCAGGCCTCATCTTATTTGAATTCTGTGAAACCATCCCGAATTGTGGCCCTTCCCTCTTTGTCCTGCTGTCATCCTTTAATTCCCATGATCCTACACTGTCCTGATTTTCTTCCTACCTCTCTGTTTAGTAATTTAAGTTACTGTTCTCTTATCCTCTGCTAATGGGTCTTTGCGTATTGAGAATACCTAACCCTACCTGCCACAACCAGATCTTTCTTTAAAGACCCAAATGAAATATCACCTTCTTGGTGAGTTTGTACCTAATTCCCCAGGCAAACGGAAGTATCTCCAATGTTCAGCAAAACTCGATTCTGAGTTCCTTCACAACACTGACCATGTTCCGCCTCATTAATCGTCTGGTCGACTTGAGATACTGAGTCTTACCAGTTGAACTGATCTCCTTTGAGGCTCAATCCTGGCATATCTTGTCTTCTAAATTCTCATTTTTGGCTGAAGGCCTTTATAAATGCTGTCTCCTCTACCTGGAAGACTTTCTCTTTTACCTGGTTAATCCTCAAATCTCTTTCTCAGCAAAAGTGACTTCTTCTATGATGCCTTTCCTGACCCTGCCATGAGTTCAGGTCCCCTTGTTACGTGCGTACTTGTCCCTCTTGGCACTTGTCACAACTGTAGTGCAATATTCAACTGTGAAATTCATTTCATTTCTGTTTATTCCATTAAACTTTAAGTCCTGAGATCACAAGATTCAGGTGTGTAGTCTTTACTGATGTACATTCTTTACATACCATGGCCCTTCATTAGATGTTTGTTGAGTGAAATAATTTTATTACGGCAGAGTAAAATCTCAATGAGTTTTTAGATTCCCTCTCATGCATGACTCACAGTTGGCTAAAATCAAGGAGTTCTTTCTTTCCCCACCCAAACTCTAGAGCCTCATTATTTGGTGGATCTCATGGCAGAACTATAAATATATTTGCTTGTAGACATCATCTTACAAGATGCAACCCACTGGGTTTGCATTCTGCTATCCCACGTACACCATCTCTCCTACTTTCTGTCATCTGACTACATGATAATCAAGTCACTGACAAGGGCTGAACAGAACAAATAAGAGTCGAGGCTCTAAAACCTGAATCTTGAAACTACTTCTTAGTAGATGACTGTGATACTTCACCAGAGAGGTTCACCTTGCCATCTATATTATCCTGATCATGGCTAATTTTTGAAGGAGAGTCCATATATCAAATACCCTTATACTGCTCATGAAAACCTAACCTTTGAAGGTCCAAAAGAAATGGTACTGTCATGATCAAATTCTACCTAATTTCTCTAAACAAAAGTGCCCTCTTCTGCCTTCAGGTATCCCCACTGTGTTCCTGCCATTCTAATCTCACTGATCACATCCTGACGTATATTATCGCTGATTGTTTGGACAGTACTAATCCTCACGACTCACATTCAGTTCCTTCAAAGCAACAAGGGCTCACATCCGCTGCATTGAAATGACTATTTATTGAATATCTCCACCAGGCCAGAGACTGGTATTTTAAATGCACCAACTTATTTCTTTTTGGGGTAAATATTACAAGGATGAGCACTTCAGAGATGAGGAAACCGAATCTTAGAGACGTTAGTTTACTTTAGAGTCCTCATCTGGCTTGGGTCCTGGCTCTTAGCATATAGGAAATGAGTGACTGTCAAATTAAAGTATACAAGTGATGTTGGTGGCAATCTGTATGGGGATTCTGCCCTCCCAGAGACTAGGATATTAATATCTTGCATTCGATACCTACTGGACTACATCTGAGCTGCTGTTCCAGATGAAAGTTCCCTGATGCATTATTAATTCTCTCTTTCAAAGAGAGTATGCATTCTATATTGCTTCAGGCAAACAGAGACAGGACAGATGTGTTATTTGGAAAAACACTGTTGCAGGAAACAAACGTATGCAAATTATGCCTCTCTGTACACTTCAAAACCCATTCTTAAATGGGTAAACTTCTTCAAGGTGACATACTGACATTGTGAAGTAATTTCTCTCATTAGACTACACTGGCTACAATTCAGGCTTTTTAACGGAAGACCGAGGAGATGAAAACTGTCTTCCAAAAGCATGGAGTGATTGTTTCTACTGAGGATTTTCCTTCTCAAGCGAATCTAGACAAATACACAGTGAGATAGAGCGGATAATGAGAACTGTAAGTGATTCCAGTGGGGAACTTGCACAACAAATCTATATTTTTCTTTCGGAGTCAGCCACAAAAACTCAGCTTGGGGGTCATGTTTTATATAAAGGTTTGCACAATCTTTGCAAAAGTACAGGATTTTTTAAAAAGATTTATTTATTTGAGAGAGAGAGAGAGAGAGAGTATACAAGGGTGGGGAGCAGTGGGGAGAGGGAGTCTTAAGCAGACTCCGTGCTGAGCACAGAGCCTGACGTGGGGGTCAGTCCCACAACCCTGACATCATGATCTGTGCTGAAACCAAGAGCTGAATGCTTCACTGACTGTACCACCCAAGAGCCCCCGATATTTAATCTTTTTTTTTTTTAGGTAATTGAACTGTTTTATATTTTTTTATAGTTGTATTTTTAGCAATAAAGTATTTTTTTATTAAATTTTTTATTTTTTATAAACTTATATTTTTATCCCCAGGGATACAGGTCTGTGAATCGCCAGGTTTACACACCCGATATTTAATCTTAAGGAATGTTTTCTGCTCATTTCTGCTTATAAGAACATCAGCTGAATAACTTTCTCATTTACTTTTATCTTTCTATCTATCTATCTATTTTTAGAGAGGGAGAGGGAGGGAGAGAATCTCAAGCAGGCTCCATGCCCAGCACAGAGCAAGACATGGGGCTCGATCTCAGGACCCTGAGATCATAACCTGAGCCAAAATCAAGAGTCGGATACTTAACCAATTAGGCCACCCTAAAAGTATAGCATTTTCTAATCGAATTTCCTTTTATAGGTAAGAAAACGTAGGCCTAGCGAAGATGAGTCTCCTAGAGCACAAGGCAGTTACGTTAGAACTCAGATTAGAGCCCAGTGTCCAGCCCTGGAGTCAAGTTGCTACATCATTGTCACCCTACCTGCTCTTGCAAATGGGTCCCCCACGATGTGTAATTTCCATGTCAGAGTCCCGGGACATGACCATCCAGACTTCTGGTGGCAGCTCATGCCCCCACTGGCCTGTGTGGCCTTTCTCTCTGGCCTGGCGTTCTCAGTTCACTGGTTGAGATGAAGTTCCTTCCATGTGGTGGGAACTCGTTTGACTATCTGTGCATCCCATAGGGCTGGGCCAACACACTCTTCCCTCCCATGAGCCATGACTAGAGAGATCTGTAACACAACATGCAGCAGGACACAGTAGGCAGGGCCTGGCATGGACTTTATTTTTTATTATGTTCAGTTGGCCAACATATAGTGCATCACAAGTTTTTGTTGTAGTGTTCAATGATTCACTGGTGTGTATAACTCCCAGTGCTCATTTCCACACGTGCCCTCCTTAATACCCATCACCCGGTTACCCCATCCTCCCATTCCTCTCCCTTCTGTAACCCTGAGTTTGTTTCCTGAAGTCCAGAGTCTCTCATGGTTTGTCTCTCTGATTTCTTCCCACTCAGTTTCCCTCTGCTCCCCTGTGGTCCTCCACACTATTCCTTATGTTCCACATATGAGTGGAACCATATGATATTTGCCTTTCTCTGCTTGACTTATTTCACTCAGCATAATCCCCTCCAGTTCCATCCACGTTGCTGCAAATAGTGGGTATTCATCCTTTCTGATGGCTGAGTAATATTCCATTGTATGTATGAACCATATATTTTTATCCATTCATCTGTTGAAGGACATCTTGGTTCCTTCCAGTTTGGCTATTGTGGACATTAGCATGGGCTTCAGAATCTAATAGCAGGGCTGTCGATCCTGCTTCTGTTCATTCGATCTATCTACATGCCCCCCACCACCACCCTTTCTAAAGTCTTCTGAACTTCAGCTTCCTCAGCTTTGCCATGGGAGACATCATGGCTACTCTACATTGTTGGGATGGGGACCAAGCGAGGTAATGCACAAATTGTATTTATCACATGGAAGATGATGAGTAATTCACTGCCATTTATTAATGCTGTCCTTAAATTGTGGCCACAAGTTTGCACTAGGTTTTCTGAGTTGTCGTTTTCATTGGTGGCTGTTACGGGAACCTATCTTTTCCAGGGGTGCCTGGGTGGCTCAGTTGGTTGGGCATTTGACCTTGACTTCAGCTCAGGTCATGATCCCGGTCAGGCTCGTGGGATCAAACCCCGTGTCAGGATCCACACTCAGCAAGGAGCTTGCTTGTCCCTCGCCCACTGCTCCTACCCCCAGCTCACTCTCACACATACTCTCTCTCAAATAAATAAAATCTTTTTTTAGAGAGAGAGAGAGAATAGATCCTTTTCAGAACATGAAAAAACAATCTACAGGGATCATATTGAGAACAATATATTCCTGATAAATCACCTTTACACAAGCAGAATGCCTGGAATGGACAAGGGATATTAAGGAAAATAGAAAAGCCTTCTTTCTATATGTTGTTTCCACCCCAGACATTCCGGTTTTTTTGTTTGTTTGTTTGTTTTTCTTCTTTCACTCAAGTAGTTCAGTAGGCTGGATCCAGGTCACCTTCAACAATAACCTAGAGATGATGTTTAGGAGCCTCCACCCCTGTATTAGGCAGGGTTCTCGAAAGAAACAGAAGTCATAAGAGACTGACTTGTCCAAAGCAACCCAGTTCCTCATCTGTGTGGAGTGCCCTATGCTGCTGATGTGAGCCAAGGCCCAAGACAGCTGCCTAGTGATGGCTTTCACGACAACGCAGGAGGATTTGCAGGTTCTTTCTTGGTGATCAGTCAGCTTAAGGAATTCTTCTCCATACGTGTCCCTATTTGGAAAATAAGAATTAATTACCGAGTTCCGAAGCACATTATCACAAAATCCAAGTTAGCTGACACAAAAGCATCAAGTGTATGGGTACAAGGATAAAGTCCTTCTGCAGGTGCAAGATTTAGAGAGAGGAGTCCACAAGACCACACCCACTCTTAGCTATTGAAGAGTGGATCTATAATACTGTATTAGATTCAGGTGTACAACACAGGGAGTCAGTATTTATACACATGATGAAATGAATAAGACCACACCCACTTCTGACAGCGCTCGTCATTTCAGGGATCCCAAAGGCTGCTGTTGGGTTCCATCATTAGCTAGAAGGGCTTCAAGTGCACTTTGACCTCAGTTAAACACTGGAAACTATTATACTGCTTGTTAGGATGATCACAGTTGAGAGATACAGACTAAAATTGGCCAAGGGAAAGGGGATACAGAGCAGAGTCAAAGAAAGTATGAAATGTGGATCTTCTGGCTGTCCTTTCCCCAGGGAGTCAGGATCCACTTTACTTTCCTGGCACTGATGTGTGACAATATGCAGAGAGTGTTTCCAAGCAGCAGAGCTCATTCAAGCCTCAGCGTTCAGAGACTTCACTGGGGCTCCGTCGCCTCGGCATGACTAACTGCCCAGACAGCTGATCTCAGTCTCCAGACCCTCCGGCTCATGCATGATGCAAACCCCATCATAAATCACGTGGTTGGTGCAGCCCAAAGCTTTCACTCCAAACACCGGTTGTTCCCATCTGGCTGGCCAAAGGCCTCCAGGTAAACAGAAGCGCCTTTCTCAATGTCAACTTTTGGACAACTTCTCTAAGATGACATATTCTAAGGCCTTAGAGATTCCCTCCCAGGAAACAAGGTCAGAGGCCAGACTTCTCTCTGGGGAAGGCTGAGTTCTTTACTGCTCAGTTGGAGAGTTGGTTTTGCCCAAGGATGCTCCCCTATTTTAACTAGACAAAAAGAAAATCTGTAAGTGGCCTTATCCATGAAACAAACATTTCTTCAGTGTGTATTTTATTCGGGTCTTCTCTGAAATGTTTTCCTGACACTGTCTCCATTAGCCCTCACTGCAGCCGGCTACAGTGGGCACTAGTTTAATGGTACTTTCGAGATGAGGAAACTGCGGGTTGCCTCAAATTGCAGAGCTGCTGAGTGACGATGATGTAATGAACAGGAGCCAAGTGAGTGCAGAGGTACAATGAGGAGACTGTAAGAGTTCGTGCTAATCTTCAACTACTGCAAATGTATTGCCTTTCCCATGGGACATAGATCTCCACACACACAGCCAAAGAGGCCAAGGTCACTGAACAAAAATCGTCCCGTACTGTCATTCTGTTCCACAGGATAAGTGAATTTGGATCACCACAAGTGACTCCTCTTGCCATGCATTTAAGAGAAGTAAATGTAAGACAGAAGGACATGAAGATTTACCATGAGCTCATGGTGCCTTGATCAAAGAAGGCTTCATTGACAACAGCATTCCAAATGGTCTTTTTGTCTGGAATCCCAGAGATCTGTACACCCTGGGGCACTGCACAATGATAAGATTCTGGGTGAGTGAAAGGCATGCCTTTCTTCATAAAACCGGATAAGGGCAATTCTGAAAGGGGAGGTGGGAAGACCGGTGTTTGAGTCTTCCAATATACATGCCTTGTCAGAGAGAGAAATTTAGAAAAGAGAACACAGGGATGCTGGGAGTTTAAAAATGGTTTCCCTTAAAACATTCCATATGAGCCTGGCCCGTGCCAATCTTCACGTACCCCAGGATGCCTTGGTTTGGTACCAACTCATCTGGTTGATCCCATTTCAACTGATCTCAGATTTGGGGGTAAAGCTTCCATTAACTTGCTGTGTGACCAATTGTGTTGATATTTCATAAATAAATTGGGAGTCCTGAAAACGGACTGAACATACGCGGAATTCAATGTGAAACCCAGCTGGAGAGTCTGACCCGACACCAAGGCGGGGAGGGGAGTCTTCGTTTTTCTGAGAATTGTGATTGAAGGGATGTGCCCCCAAGGAAGCTGTGAGGGAAAGTTCCTGCCCCAGCCCAGGACAGGACAGACCATGCAGTCTACCATCACATAGCACGACGGAGGACTGTTTCTACCCACGGTCACCCTTCCATGGCAGAGTGAGATCTCCAGGGTGGCCAGTGGTTCCCACGACAGCGACACAGACAGCCAGATGTGGAGAAGTGACACGGGCCAGTTCTAAGCAGCAGAAGTTGCTGTTAGTGGAAAAACATGGGTCGGCCCCCTCTTAGGCCTGTTTCTGTCTGAGTAGAGAATTCCCAGAGAAGGAGGGAAGGAGCTCAAGCTCCTTCTGAAAACCAAAATGGCAAGCATGAGCAGTGGAAGGACTGTGTGGGTCTGGAGCCATTTTTAGGACCATTTTGTACCTCCACGTCTCGCCAGTGGGTGGTCTTGGAAACATCAGTTACATGGCTGGTTTTAAAGAAATATGAAATACAGATGTTTTCCTTTTATTGCCTGTAAATTTTATAAACAGGTAATTGTGAAATTTAATATGTAAAATTGCCTCACTCCAAGGATTATTTTATAATGATTAGAAACGCAACGATCTTTAAAGAAATTTGGCCAAAACACTGTCAGTGCCTCATTGTAGCTACACTCTACGAACACTGCAGCTTTCTGTTTTCAATAGAATTAGAAAGGCATCCAGTCCACACCAGTATAATGAGTTAAAAAGTGAAAAGTTTTAGTTAAGTACCCAGTTGTACAACTCCTATGAAAACAAAGAAGAATGGTCTAGGTTTGGTGCTGACTTAGCCCACAGGATTGACAAAGCTCTTTGACTATTTGGTTTTATGTCCCCAAGGTCCATACCACCTCATAGATCACAGTCCTTCGAATTTGGGGCTTGTATAGTCTGGAAAATGCGCCCAGACCCTCTCCTGGCCCTGATGTATGAGGTAACTTCTCAAATGTCTCGAACTTTTAGTTGAGAGGAGGATGGGAAGCTTCCACAAGACAGGGAACCCCCAGCAGCAGCAGCTACTGCTCAAATAAAGCGGAAAAGAAAACCAGAGAGAGGGTTGACTCTCAGTGCTTTCCTCAGAGGGAGGGGTGTATGCTCAGCTTTCTTGTCCTTGGCATCTATAATGAAGACCTGGCCAAAGCGTATTTCTAGCAACACGTGGAAGGGCGCGGTGCCTTGAGGTCATGGGTAAAGGCACCGGAAAGGGAGGGTAGATGTGTTTCAGACTCTGCTTGGGAGAATTTGCCTTTGTTTCCAATTCATGGCCTCCTTCAGCCATGACATAGCATAAATGGAAGGCGGAGCTTAAAAAAAAAATAAAGAAGGCAGGATGGTTTTGTTTCTGCAAATGCCTTGAACAAAGCATGTGTTTCTGTTTAATACTGGATAAGCTCCAACTGATGTCTAGATCCTTGTCAAAATGTTTACTTTTCTGTGGGATTTTTTTTTTTTTCCAGGGGGGCATTATGAAGCCATGGCTATGGGGGGCTAGGTTTCAAAGCTGCGGCCAGCGGCCCTTGGAAAGCCATTCTTGTACCCACTGCCCCATCCCTGTTCAAGTTAAATCTTAGTTAAAAAAAAAAAATTATTTTGGGCCTCAAAAAGATCAGTCTCCGTACAAAACGAGAAGAAACTGAGGAAGAGTTGAAGGAAATTCACCAAAGCAACTACTGAGACAACAAATACTGAAAGCATGAATGTTTGTTTTCCTTGGGATCCTCTGCGTGATTTTTTGGTGTCATGTAAAACAACAAAAATAGCTTGTTTTATTTTTAAGCAGTTGTGAACTACTGAACTGAGTGGGCACAACCCCTGCAGAGGTAAGTTTGAAAATAAAAAAACGTTCCCCTGTGTTCGCCTGGTTATTTTATTCAACACCACAGGCCTGTAGAAGGTAAAATACATATGCCCTGAATTATAAATATGTCAAGACAATAAATGAATAAGCCTGAGCAGTTTTAGCTTACATTTTCCCTAGAAAACTTAACCCTTAATAAAAGCCACATACTATGATATAAGAGATGACGGAACAAATAGAGAAAAAAAGAAGAGTGGGTAGATAACAGCTCTTCAGTTACAAAGATAAAAGAACTTTGTAAAAATAAGCAAAAACTAAAGCCTCTGAGAGTCACTGTAAAAGGATCTGATTTCACCCTTTCCAATCTTTAAAATCCTTTAGATCAATTTCTTTCAAGTTCTGGGTAAAAGACCACTTTTCCATCCCCCGGTGGAGTGCTGAAATTGGATCCCCAAGTTCTGGGCTTTGGTCTTGCCCCTCTCCCTCCTTCTAACTGGAGGTTTGTGAGTTAGTGTTTGATGCTTTAAAAACCATCCCCAAAGGTAGTGGCTTAAGACAACAACGGATTATTAATTCATGATGCAGAGGGCTGGCTGGCTGGTTCTACCCCCTTGGCTGTCTTGCCGGAGCCGGTAGATCGAGGCTGACCTCATCCACACGTCTAAGGCTCCAGCCCAGCCTCCAGGAGGCCCATTCAGGTTGCACCTGGGACCACAAAGATCCCCAGCAGGAAGAAAGGGAGAGAGCATTGCACAAGCCCCGGTCAAGTCGCTGTGTGTACCCTGTTTGCTGTTGTTCCACTGGCCAAAAGCAACATGAGTCAGTGTGGTTAGAGCGGGTGTAGACGACATAAGGGAGTAGATACAGGGACGTGTGAACGACGTGAGGAATGTTATTGTAATAATGTGTCAGTCTAGGCTAGTCAGTTCACCTGCCTGAGACGCATATCTCTTCATCTCCAAATCAGAAAACGTAATAATTCGCACTATTTAAAAAAAACTGGAGAATTAGATGAGAAAATATATACGCAAACTTTTGAAAAATGAAAAGAACTCTAGAATTGCAAAATATTATTTTGACAGAGAAATCTATATTGTTCCAAGTAGTCCCCCCACCCCACTACGCATGTTTTAAATTTTTACGTATGTCGCAACCACTTTTAAATAAATTCACCCCAATAAAAAATAACAAACTTTTTTTGTGTGTATATTTTAGAACCAAATCACTTCTTCTTAAGATTTTATTTTTAAGTAATCTCTGTACCCTGTACTCACAACGCCAAGATCAAGAGTCTCACGCTCTACTGACTGAGCCAGCAAGGCGCCCCCCCAAATCACTACTTTTTTTAACTGACTTTTTAAAATACTGAATTCAATCACCAGAGCTATCTTCAGGAGAAAAAAATCGGATGCCATCTAACCTAATGTTTACAGAACTATGACTTTGTCTACACAATGCCAAAATATCCAGTTAATTTAACAAAGTTGATTTTTATAAGGCATCGAGATGTCTTATCTACCTAACGCTAATGATTTTGAATCTCTACTGCTCAACTGGACTGTTTTACTTCATTTTTTTTTAATAAGGTGCTACAGCTGCCCGCTTAAGAGCTTTCATTAAGCAAATGAACATGTTGGGGCGCCTGGGTGGCTCAGTGGGTTAAAGCCTTTGCCTTCGGCTCAGGTCATGATCCCAGGGTCCTGGGATCGAGCCCCGCATCGGGCTCTCTGCTCAGCAGGGAGCCTGCTTCCTCCTCTCTCTCTGCCTGCCTCTCTGCCTACTTGTGATCTCTGTCTGTCAAATAAATAAATAAAATCTTTAAAAAAAAAAGAATATGAACATGTCCTGAGGTTAAAATAATGTCTTTTGCTGAGAAAAGGGACTTTTATCCACCACACCCGATGAATCTCTTCTACATTTAATTCTAGCAAAATAAATGAATTACACTTAGAACAACCAAGAGACTAAGCAGAACAAACATTTTGTTGAGTTACAACTGCCAGAGAAAGGTGGGGTGTCTTCTCCTCCGCAGCCCCTCCTGTGTTTAAAGCATGTGAACGAAGCACATTAGTAGGATTCCATTAGAATCGTCACCTTCAATTAACGAGAAGGGAGCTGGAACAGCAATGCTGATTGGTCCCAGGTAGAGTTTGGAACTCCAATCTCCTAATTTGGTCCCCAAGTTCAGGGAGAACTAAGAGGTTTGGCACGATTTTTATATTTGGGGTTTCAATTCTTTAACTTTTACTTACCCATATGTCACATAATTTTAATTTCTTAACACCCACTGCTCCGGGAAGTGGAAGCTTTACAAGAAAAGCTTTGTGTGGGATGTTTGGTGGCTCAACAGGTTAAGTGTCTACCTACGGCTCAGGTCATGATCTCGGGGTCCTGGGATCAAGCCCCACATCAGGCTCCCTGCTCAGTGGGGACCCTGCTTCTCCCTCTGCCTCTGCTGCTCCCCCTAGCTCATGCTCTCCCTCTCTCTCAAATAAATCAAGTCTTTAATAATAATAATAATAATATTAATAATAATAGTGACGTTCATTAAGGGACAATTGGAGCCGCTCTCATCTTAGCACCCAGCACTATCCAGTACAGACAACCTTTCACCCCTTTTTGTTCTCCCTTCTTTTCTCCTCTGCTTCCTGCTTGACCCATTTCTCTTCATCCTTTTTTTTTCTATTTTGTTTCCCGATGGTGTCGTTAGCTGCCGCAGGATTTCTTACAAACACACTGGTTTACTGTAAATCTGAGTCATGTTCTGTGCTGAAGAGTCCTTTGAGATAATGCACAGTGTTATACTAGTTTCAGGTATTAAGGAGGTGTCATCACAACAGGTGCCCTCCTTTCTTTTTTTTTAATCTTTTTTTTTTATTTGACAGACAGATCACGAGTAGGCAGAGAGGCAGGCAGAGAGAGAGGAGGAGGCAGGCTCCCTGCTGAGCAGAGAGCCCGATGCGGGGCTCGATCCCAGGACCCTGAGATCATGACCTGAGCTGAAGGCAGAGGCTTTAACCACTGAGCCACCCAGGTGCCCTCCTTAATCCCCATCACCGATGTCACCCGCCCTCCAGCCACCTCCCCTCTGCTGACCATCAGCGTGTTCTTCTAGAGTGAAGAGTCTGCTTCTGGGTTTGTCTCTCTCTCTCTTTTTTTCCCTTGCTGGTTTGTTTCTTAAATTCCACATATGAATGCAATCATATGGTATTTGTCTTTCTCTGACTGGCCTATTTAAAAGAAAACCCTCTTGAAATATGATTATCCTATGGCCATAGAGCTCTTCTCCTACAACTTTCTATCTTGACGGAGAGTTTTAGCTAGGAATTTGGGCCTCACTAGTGGGTATGAAGTATCATATTTAGGAAACCCAAACACTCTTCTGTCACATATATGGCCTAAGTCAGTACACAGGAGTTATAATAAAGGGGAAGCACAGTTCAAGGCCCCACAGACTCACCATATTTTAATTTGTTGATATTTCCAGCATCTAATTGGTTATGCTTATATTTTTGAATCACCACAAGATTAGAAGTGCTGGCAATAATCAAATTTGGAGAGGAAAAAAAGATTTAATTCTGTCTAATACAACTTTTGGCTTAAGTATAGTTTCTGGCATTCTAATTCTTCAAAAATGAATAAAACTGCTAATCAATAATTCATTCACAACCACATCATAAACTGAGAAGTGTAATTGTTCTGGTTTAACTTTTTGATCCTACACAGTAAAATTAGATTACACTAATTATAGCCCGAGACAGTGACCATTATGTTTTTGAATAACAATCTCCTTCTAATCCCTATGATCAGCTTCCTTTTCTATATCCAACCACCCCCCAAGCAACCTCTCCATGAGCCATAAGGAACGTGGGCTCCATCCCCAGACCTGGCAATGGAGCCATTGCCCTAGACATAGCTGTAGAAATCCCTGCACTGGCTTTCTTCCCTAGGACTAAAGGAATGTTCCTCCCCAGGGCCTTATGCCTTCATCCTTCAAGAATCTGAACCCTGGAATTTCCTTCATCAAGGGCCCTATACCCTCTTCCAAGACGAGGGTAATGAAGTTTGACTTTAGGGCAGAGGAGGAGCAGAGTTTTCATTCCTAGGCTCAAGGATTCACCCCTCTTCCCAGAAGGCCACCTGTAGGGGGAATAAACCTAAAGACAGGAAGATAGAGGGTCTCACGATTGCTTTCATTTCCTCCACCGCCGCCCAAGAACACAGAGTGAACCTATAGAATATACCACTTTTCCCAAACCCTCAGTGCCCTTTTGGGTTTAAGGTCTTTGCATGTGCTCTTCTCCAAAATCCAGATTTCTCTCCCCTTTTCATGCCTCAAGAGGTCTCCGAAAGATCAAATTCCACTTCCTTTTTGAAAATTCTCATAACTTCTCTGGATCGATTGGGTGTCTTTTCCCTTGAATTACTATAGCCTATTTTTCTAATATTTACCATACAAATGAACACATCTGACTATAATTATCTAGTCACATATTTGCCTCCTTCTCATGAAAACTTTGAGGCCAGCAAGACTTAATTCAAATGGTGATGCTTCATAAATATTTAATAATTATGTGTTGAATTAAATGCACTAAACACAGTCTATTTATACCCTGGTTATCAAGCACATTTCTCATGCTAAAATTCTTCAGGCTATGTCTTAGTAGAATATTACATTTTTATTAATGTAAAGGAATAGAATAGTAAACTCAAAATTAGTTATTTTCCAATAACTAGTGGACAATTCCAAAGATTCCATCTATAAAAATAAACATTTGATGTATAACGTAGACCTTGATAAAAAACTGTTGATTAGGGGCACCTGGGTGGCTCAGTCAATTAAGGGTCTGACTCTCAACTTCAGCTCAGGTCTTGATCTCAGGGTCATGAGATCAAGCCCCATGTCAGCTCCACCCTGGGCATGGAGTCTCCTTAAGATTCTCTCTCTCCCTCTCCCTGTGCCCCTCCCTCCCCACCCTCTCTCAAAAAAAAATTTTTTTTTTCAATATACTTAGGATGGTTTTAAATCAAGAGAGATGCCTACAATCAAAAACATAACCAAGGAGGGTGCCTGGGTGGCTCAGTGGGTTAAGCCTCTGCCTTCAGCTTGGGTCATGATCTCAGGGTCCTGGGATCGAGTCCCGCATTGGGCTCTCTGCTCAGCAGGGAGACTGCTTCCCTCCCCTCCACCCCGCCCTCTGCTGGCCTCTCTGCCTCCTTGTGATCTCTCTCCGTCAAATAAATAAATAAATAAATCTTTAAAAAAAAAAAAAAAAAA
>NW_019154177.1:6037813-6056384 GCF_002288905.1 Enhydra lutris kenyoni
AAAAAAAAAAAAAAAAAAAGAATCTCTTCCTTGGTTTGCCTTTCTCTCTCGCTTTCTCTCTCTCTCTTTACCTCTATAAATATATATATATATAACCAAGGAAATATATCATATTCATATGTTGGATGCATCCATCAAATCAGCTGTTACTAATAGTCAGGTCAAACTAGAATGTCCCATCCTAGAGAAATAAATTCAGATTGATATAGTTACTGTAACCTGCCCCTCTGCCATGTACAGAAATGGGAAATATTATCAGAGGAATCTCACGAGGGTGAGGATAGTGCCCAAGGTCACTATGGGATTGAACCTATGACAGTCTTAGAGACAGAAAGATCAAAATTTCGGAGTCACTGAAATATGCATGGTAAATGGGCAACTGGGGCCATAGGGGAAATGCCAGTGAGAAGCAGCTGGTCAGTTAGAAGGACAGAATAACACTGAAGGGTGTGGACAGAGGAGCTGGTACAGGAGGTGGAGAAGGTGACATGAGAAAAGGTGGAGAAGAAACAAGAGCAGGAATGTTCCAGAAACCAGAAGAGGGGAGAACTGCATAAAGGCAGCTCAACATTACCAGACCTTGTGCACACATCACACAGGTGACCATGAGGCAGTCCTGATGTGCATTCAGAGGGTCTCAGTTAGAAGTTTACATCTAGACTAAAGCCAGATTCGGTGAGCTGGTGAATGACTGGAAGGTGATGATGATGTAGGAGTAAAGAAAGGAATCTTTCAGAAGGCATTGAAAGGAAATGCAAACACAAAGAGGAAGCTTGAAAGATAAGGAAGGTCCAAAGTTGTTCTTAACGGTACGTATTTTCCACTGTCATGGAAGCAGAAAATAGGCAAATAAAGCAATTTTAAATATGGTATAGTTGTATTTGCTAAAGCCATTGGCCTCCTAAATTTATATAGCAGAATCTTGGTAGTTCTAGACTCTTCATACTCAATGTTCGGACAGCTCCTTAGCATTCCCCAGGAGGTAGTTAAAACTACAAAATCTCAGAGCCCACCCTGGAATCTGTCTTTTAATAAAAATTGCCAGTGATTTAAATGCATTTTAAAGTTTAAAAACCACGAATCGAGATATTATTGTTGATAACCCAAGAGAAATCTTATCCGTTATAGTTTAAAATTGTTTTAATTTATTCTGTATATATACCAGAGTCACATCTAATTTATTTGTAAATATCAGCATTGCTCTTTTTCAAATCCCCTAATTAACTAGTTTCAAGTTACACTATCTCGAGTAGTGAACATTTCACTCTTAAAGTGGAACGCAGTCACATCCATGCGTGCAGAGGGTGTGCAGTCACTTGGGTGTGACCATCCCTGCAGGTGCAGTGTTTTTTTAGCCCTCTCCAATTCGAGCCCTTTTCCATTTTCCAAAGGCAAATATTTTACCGATTTCTCTCAACAATGATGCTTCTTTTCCTCAAACCTATCCCAGCTTATGTCATAGACATATTGTAGCAGAATAAATAAAGGGCTTCACGGTGTTTGTTTTATATGGGATGCAGCTGAAGTCATAATAGCAGAGAAGGAGAAAGGATCTGAGGAGGAGGGAGAGGATTCCATAAAAGGAAAATCACACACAGAAACAAACAATCCTTGTCTGCACGATTCCAATATACACAAATTTCAGCTATCGTGGTTTAGTGAAATACTACCAGTCTCCAACAAAAGGGTTCGAATTTCAGTTACTGCAATATATCAAATGTGAGTAATCACTTGAAGTATAAACTTTGCTGCTAGCTCTTCAGTCCACAAAACTCTGCATAAAAAAGTCAATGTTGCGCCCTATCCTGTGACCAACCGTCACACTTTCACCAGTCTGTCGGTGACTGATCACTGTATATCTATTAGATTGTGCCGGTGCAGACAGAAAAGCATGTTGTTCCATTGCTCCCGTCTCCCATTGAAAATCCCACTTGACATCTACCAAAAAAAAAAAAAAAAAAGGACAATCAAGAAATAAGAGGGTAATGGCCAACAAAGATGGAAGTAGAGCACAGAAATGTAAAGCACTAACACTGGAAGTTAAGTTAGAATCTTTCATGCATGGCTGACCACAGACACGTTGACCTTGCTACCAGCTGAGACACTCTGGACATATGACCAATAAAAACACAGTGAAAGAGGACTTACCAACAAACACGAGGAAACTAGTTGTGACGAAAAGGGTCGAGTTGTCTCGGAGGAAGTGACATCTGTAAAACATAAATTTCACATTAAAAGAACGCTCAGGGATATTTCATGACACACAAAGGATGAGATGTCAGAAGGTGATCCCCACTTAGAAAGAAGTATGGCAATTTGCCATGGCCAAGAAGATATTCATTCCATGAGTTACATGATGAGAAGACGGCAAGCACGGTTCAAACTACCCTTGACAAATTTTTATAAAGGAACAAAGCGCTTTAATTCTCCAAATTTCTGTTTCAAATTATAAAATACTAAATAGCGTTTTACTGGTTTTTTTTTTTTCATTTCCCTATACATTTACGACTGAGAATAAGAGAGTTTTTAACGTTTTAGCAAAAAATTGTAAAGGTCACTGATAAAACGTATTTTTTCCTAATGATTATTAAAATTGTTTTGTGCATTTTCAGTTCTCAAGGTTATTTTTACAATCCCACACTACTGTGCAGAGCTGTCAGTAGAGATGATAGATAGATAAGATAGAGAGGCAGAAGTAGAGATTATAGATAGAGATATCTAGAGAAAAGAAAATGGTCAAAATGAATTCAGACATAGGATAACTCCTTGAACTATCTTCTTTTGAGGTTTTTAAGTGCCAACCAAGGTCAATAAAGAGAAGTATGCTTGCACATATATAGGCACTGGGTATCCAATTATGATATTCACATGTAGAAAACATGCAGATTTGAGCTCAGTTGGCTGGCTCAGGGATGCACCATGTGACTCTTTATCTTGGGGTTGTGTGTTCGGCCCCACATCGGGTGTAGAGATTGTTTAAAAAAAAAATTCACAAGAAACAAACCAAAACATGCAGAAATTGAGCATGGATTTATCTTTTAACTTGGAAAGGATTTACAAGAGACAATTCCATGAGAGTCTTACCAGCAACTCTTCATATATAATGAAGGAAACTCCTTTGCAAGTGTTACTTCGCTACACATGATAAATGTAATCCTAATTTTATATACATTGTAGTCTTCTAAGTTAAATCATACTCAGACCCACAAGAGAAAATCTCTAAGAACAGAGTATCACTATTTCACCTATAAAATTAAAAGCCTACATAAAAATATACAACCATTTTTATATAAATTTCCATTGGATCTATAACATTTTATATAAAGTAAGTAAAAATGAGGTTGGTCTTACTGACTGTTCTTAATCTGTAAGGCACGAAGTGTTTAAATGCACAAGAACATGAAAATAAAGCTATTATTTGGTTTTCAGAGACTATCAAATTATCATATAATATTATAATCTAATTATAATGTGAAAAACAATTCCTTAAGAAAAAGTAGAAAACAATAATATATGTATGCTAAAGATGAAGGCACACAATTAGTTCAACAATGAAGAAAACTATCCTTTAACCATTAGTTGCTTTTAAAAAAAATATTTTATTTATTTATCTATTTGAGAGAGAGAGCTAGGGAGAGAGACAGAGCATGCATGAATGCTCCAGCTGGGGAGGGGCAGAGGGAGAGGGACGAGCAGACTCCCCACGCAGCAGGGAGCCCTGCCAGGATCACAACCTGAGCAGAAGGCACACGCTTAACTGACTGAGCCACCCAGGTGCCCCATTAGTTACCTTCCATATAAAATTCATATTTGTTTTGCAGAGCTTCTCAACTGCTGAGAAACTGGCAGTTTCTCAATGGCTTTTCATTCCATAAGGTAGAGTTGCTATTGGAAAGCCTTGCGTCTAGGTGGGCCCTACGACTAGTTCTCACCAGTTGATTTACGACAGAAAATTGATTTTATCACTTTCAGGTCAAGGTGGTGAAGAGGCCAGTGCAACCTCACCCTTCAGGCGGTTAGCAGCAGGAGTTCAAGGATTTGGGGCAGAGCAGACTCACAAGACTGAAGAGCCTGGGTCTTCATCACAAAGAGAAAAGCTGCCTGACCACTGGGAGCACCCACATTAGCATATAAATGAACAGGAAATATTTATCACTTTCTTACACCATACACAAAAATAATTTCAAAATGGACTAAGACCTAAATGTGAAACCTGAAACTATAAAAATCCTAGAAGAGAACACGCACAGTGACCTCTTTGACATTGCCATAAAAACTTTTTTCTAGACATGTCTCCCGAGGCAAGGGAAACAAAAGCAAAAATAAACTACTGGGAACTACGTCAAAATAAAAAGCTTCTGCACAGTGAAGAAAACAATCGATAAACCTACAAGGTAACCTACAAAATGGGAGAAGATATTCACAAATGACATAGCTGATAAAGGGTTAGTATCCAAAATATATAAAGAACTTAGAAACCCAACACCCCCAAAAACAAATAATTCAATCGAAGAACGGGCAGAAGATAAGAACAGACATTTCTCCAAAGGAGACATCCAGATGGCCAACAGACACATGAAAATACACTCAATATCACTAAACAAAAGGGAAACGCAAATCAAAAGTACAATAACTTATCACCTTATACCTCTCAGAATGGCTAAAATCCACAACACAAGAAGCAACAAGGGCTGGCAATAATGTGAAGAGAAAGGAACTTCCGTGCACTGTTGATAAGAATGCAAACTGGTACAGCCACTATGGAAAAGAGTATGGAGGTTCCGCAGAAAAGTTAAAAATAGAGCTACCCTATGATTTAGCAATTGCACTACTGGGTATTTACCCAAAGAATACAAAAACACTAATTCAAAGGGATGCATGCATTATTTATAAGAACCAAGATATGGAAGCAGCCCAAATGTCCACCGATTGATGAATGGATAAGGAAGAAGTGGCATACATATACAATGGAATATAATTCAGCCTAAAAAAAGAATGAAATCTTGCCATTTGCAATGACATGGATGGAGCTAGAGAGTATTATGCCAAGCATAGTCCGTCCAAGAAAGACAAATACCACACGATTTCACTCATATGTGGCATCTAAGAAACAAAACAAACGTGCAAAGCAAACAAGAGAGAGGGAGACAAATCAAGAAACTGACTCTTGACTATAGAGAACAAACTGATGGTTACGAGGGGGGAGAAGTGTGGGTGGGGGGTTATGAAACAGGAGGTGGGGATTAAGGAGTGTCCTAGGGAGGAGCACTGGGTGACATATAGAAATGCTGAATCACTGTAACCTACACCTGAAACTAATAATATAACACTGTATGTTAACCAACTGGAATTAAAAACTTAAAAAGCCAAAAAAGCACTCATCATAACTGAAATGGTGGAGTTTTACTGTGTCTAATAAAATCGATAAAAGGATATTGTTTCTTAGGTACCATAAGCCATACTTTCTAACCCAGTGCTGTACAACAGAACGTTCTACAATGATGGAAATCTTTCTGTACAGTCCAATATGGCATCCACAAAACACCTGTGGACACTGAAGGAATAAACTGTGACTTTATTTAAGCTTAAATGTTAATAACCATGTGTGGCTAATGACTACCATAATGGGAAGCTCAGTACTCACCTTGAGTAACACCATTCCAACTTTCAACAGGCTCTGTGATACCTGCCTATCTACTAACAGTCTGTGTTCCTGGGTCTTGAAAAGTTGACAAAAGGAAAAGGTAAATTTTGGTTGATTATATTTTTCTAGAGAGAAAGAGGATAATGAACAACTACCTACATCTATTATCTCCAAAACATATTTTAGTTTTCCTTCAGAAGCACCTTTGAAGGTAATGTTTACTATTGATCGCCACTGGGGCAGAAGGCGGGGGTTTGTCAGAAAAGTCTGGAGAATCATATTCTTAGCAACACAGGGTCCACTGTTGCCTGTTGGATAAATATTCCAACCTATACTCTCTTCCCTTTCTCTCATTTTGTCAATAAAACTTCTCAAGCTACCAAATTATCCAGAGCTACAGTGACGTGGATTCTTACATTAATTAACATAAGTGAAATACGCATATGAGGGGTCATAGACATGCATATGGTCAAAGTCCGTCTCTACTTTGTACAGTATTTCCATAACCACTTGGAGTACCTGTATAATCCTGAGGTATAAACTTGGGGTACCTTCACTCCCTACGAACACCTCACAGTGAACCCACTGTTGACAGTGGTGTGACTCATGGAATTCCCCTTGTCCACTGTCTGCTAGACCACCATCTGCTTCACTCTCGGCCATGCCCCAAAGTCCAGTGCAATGGTCAGCATCCTGAGCACCCGGCCTGAGAGCTGGGGCATGAAACACCTCCTGCACTCTGGCAAAGATCATCAGTAGAGAGAGAAAACTGGAGTAAAGCAAATCAAATTTTCTCTAGAGACACAGTATAAAATATCAGTTTTGAAGCAAAGGGCAAGGCAATGAGTAAATTCTGTTGATTTTAATGCTTTATGATTGTTTACTATTTATCTCTTGGCAACTTCAGATGTTTAAAAAGAGCATTTATTTTGAAAAATTAGTATTTATCACTGTTTATAAAGATATAGAACAAAAAAATCTAACTAAGATACTATCCAAAAAGGGGGGAAAAAAAGAGAAAAAACAGATGAGGCCCTTGTCAATTTTTAATTGGCAAAGCAAAGAGCATCACACTAATAAAACTTAATTAAATCATTAAATATTTAAAATGAATTTCTGACTCTAGCTTATGGAATGAATTCCCTTTTATGTATTTGAAACCCTATTATGAAGTCTATACATAAAGCAAAATCAAATGTAGAACCAAACAATTTAATGTATTCATCCCAATCAAAAATTCCATTTCATTTATCCTTCCAAAATCTAAATCACCTCAGAACACTGCATCACCATTTACATTTCCCTCACATCAAGAAACACATAACAAAACAGTGCTACAAATACATCGCCCACGAAGTGGCTGTACTTTACAAAATATAACTCATTCATTTTACATGTTTCATTTCATTTCAATAATAATGTATAATAACATTGCCCAATTATCAATGAATGCCAAATTTCTGGTAGAAGATATATATATATTTTTTACTAACTTCATTTTCTTCAGATCACGCACAACCAACCACCTACACATGTGTATGTCTTCAGTGTCCTTCAGACAAGCATTTCTCACAGTGAGGAGTACATATATGCCTTTGTAAGACAGAATCAGATTCGTGATTACTTTCTTTGGTAAAGATACACTGTATCAGCTAATTATTACATGGATTCAAATACATCTATTGGGTAACCACATCTCTTATAGAATACTATATATATAGGAAAAGCTTGACATAATTGTGCTAGACTACCAATGCTGTGAATACCTATGGATACACAAATACATTACAAAAGTCACAAGTAACCCCATGGCCAACCAAGGGTGGAAGGCTGCCAACTCACTCGTTGGCACGTACACTGAAACTCACGTTAAGGTGGCTTTAGCAGGAAGCAGGAACTACACCCCTTGCTAGACCCAGAACGTTGATAAGTATGGAGATCGTTGCTCCCTCTGAAACTTTCAGGCTTCCTCTGAATGACAGAAATGCTTTAGACCTAAGTGCGGCGGCAGAAACCCAAGCCGTCCGCTTCCAAGCCACGGACCTCCCTTCTCTTTGATCTGCCCACCAGTGATCTCTCAGCATCCCGTCTGTGGCCCAAATCACAAACTGCACTCATTTTTTTTTTCCTGCCTCTCTTACAGTCATCCAAATCTGCTAATTCTACCAAAACGTCTTTGAACTTCTCCGCACTGTCTCCCTTTCATGACTTCCTGAGCCCAGTCTCCATAACCTTCCAGGCTTGCCCTGCAATGGGGCCTCCTGGTCTCTCCCGGGCTTTCCTTTTGTTCACTGTACCAGGTTGTAAACCCACTTCACAGCTTACTGAAATCCTCTCTCTTCGCAATCTCCTCCATACGTTCATGAGCTCTCACACAGAGAAAGCAATGGAAATCTTCATGAGGAGGGGGATTGTCTGAGGGCACAGAAGTCTGTTTCAGGGAAATAATCCCACAAACGCATCCCTTAATGCAGCTGCTTCACCTTAAAATGAACCATTAAATTAACAACAACAACCATACACACTTTTGTTTTCTTTTTTCTTATTCTTGGCAGGCATGGTAGTTATACCTAAGGCAAGAGTGGTTTAAGATTTTGGATTTAAACCCCAAAACTTCATAATCTATAGTTAATATGTTAGAATGTGCTTCCCTAACGGATATATTAGGGAAAAAAAAAATCTTTTGCTTTCATATCCTTCCCCCAAATTTCTCTCATTCCACATCTCCTTCCAAGTTCACCATTACCATTCTTTAAGGATACGAAATCCCTGAACCTGTCACACAAATCCTTCACAATCTGACCCAATAGTACTTGACACACCCCAACCACCGACCCCAGGCTGTAGGCAAAATGGACTATTATGAACATTCAGCTCTCAGCTGCTCTCTGGACAAGCCGACACACTCCATCCGTGTTTTTGACCTGCCATCTTACGAATTCCAAAACCGTTCAGTTATTCAAGCCCTTGTCAGATTTCACTTCTACGAAATAAGGAGATGTGCTTAAGGCTCTGGGATTATAGTTTAAAACCAAACAGATCTGCAAAAGAAAGAAGCATTGTCAGATGAATAGGGAAGAAAAAGAAGAGCCAAGAGGGAAAGTTATGAAATGATGAAACATTCAAGCATGTCCTTTCAAAACTTTAAGGAGACTCGGTATCCTTCAGTTTTATAAAGGGAAAACACAGAATTGAAATGTATGTTATCTGTTTGCCTCTTAAACATCTGTATTGAGTTTTACAAAAAAATAATGGCCTCAGTACCTGCTACAAATGACACTTAAGATTTTTTCTTATTTTCTTAAATCATTCTTATCTTGTCTCCAGTAAGGAACTTCTACTATAGTAAGGAAAACATTTATAACTTATAAACATGATAGAAGTTTATTGTCTAAGCTTAACCATGTCAACAAATAACCACTATGTACCCTTATGCTTATTGTCTAAGGATACCATGTCAATAAAGCATATTCTCTAATTTACATAGATAAGGAGTTTTAAAAAAAAAGTCTATACTCTCTTCTTTGGTCTTTTAATGGAGAAAATTGAAGCAAACTATTAAAATGCTTTCCAAAAATATGCTTTTCAATATAAACCCTCTTGTGCTACTTCTTGTTATTATAACATGGAAGATGGGCCTTTAGCCGTCTCAGTCATGCATGGCTTTCTACATATTTCAGTGAGACTCCAACAAACTGGCTACCTCTTGAGGGAAAAGCAAAAAAACAAAAACAAAAACAAAAAAACCTTCTATCCCAATATGGCTGAGGGGGGAGGGAATGAGTTTGACTGGTTTACTGAAGAATAATGCTAAAACTCATTAAGTACTTAAAACAAAGCATACTAAAGAAAAAGGGGATACATATCTTTGTATGTATCTATAGTATACAGATAGTATACTATCTGTATGTATGTATTTTAGTATGTTAGTATGAATAGTATGTTACTATTCTGTATTCTAGAAAACAAATCTGGAAATCTGAGTTAGTGATAACATTATTTTTATAATTCAGTATAGAGTTAAGCTAATTTAGCTGAAAACTACGGGAGCTTACTGTACATTTGTCAGACTTAATGATACTTCATGCTATGCTATTCACCTAAAAAATGGGGCATCTGGGTGGCTCAGTCGGCTAAGCATCCAGCTCTTGTTTTGGCTCAGGTCATGACCTTGGGGTCATGGAGTCAAGTCCCGAGTTGGGTTCTACACTTAGCGCAGAACCTGCTTGGGATTCTCTCTCTCCCTCTTATCACCCCCACTCACCCATGCGTGTACTCTCTCTCTCTCTTTCTCAAATAAATAAATACAGTCTTAAAAATAAACTCAAAAGAATATTAGATTCAAAGTCAGATGTATCAGGCTTTTTAACCATGCTCTACTGTCCAACTCCAGGTAAGATATTTAAACCCCTTTGCACCCCAATTTCTTCACATATAAAATACTTCTGTATCTACCATACCACATTTATATCAGTACATTACAATTATGTTTTTTCCACATTAGAGAGTAAACTCAAGAACTAAGACTATGGCTGATGCATTTTTTTTCCCTCCCCACAGCATAGCAAAATTCTTAACACTGAGCTCTCACAAGTAGCACAGAAGAGTGGAGGATTGAAATTTTACATTGGAATTTAATTCCCCAGAAGTGAAAACCAGAAAAGAGTTAAGAATTCCAAAATGTCTGTGAAACACAGAGTCAAACAAACTTGGGTTTCTCTCATGGAGAAGTTGTCAGAACCTTACCTGTGTAAATACATAGTAGGATCATCCCAGGGGCAGCTATAGTCAGTGACCGAATCCCTCTTAACCAAAGTGATCAGCATCAGCACCAATAGCTTCTTGGTGAATGGCAAAGTCCTTCAAACACAATGATCCCAACCAACCAAAGAAGAAATAAATGCTTCTCTTCCCATATGGCCTTGCCCTCTACCTTGAATACACCTGTAAGTGTCCTTTTCCCCCAAAGGCCGGATCTATTACACTTTATCCATGATTTCTAGATTTCACTTCTTTAATGTAAAATCATATGAAGACAGTTGAAAAGAAATCTAAGTACAGAGTCCTAAGATACAATTGTTTTAATTGTTTCCATCTGATAGACTATTCCTAATTTGATAGTGAATGTTTTCAGACTCAAGGGTCTTACCAAAGTCTTCCATTCTTATTTTTATTGAAACAGCTCTCTTATCAAACTTACAGGTAATGACATGTAGTATGTAATGACATTAGTATGTAAATAGATTTAGTTAGTATGTAAATACACTTACATACTATTTCATGATGTTATATAATGATAATAGCAAGCACCATGGGCATTAACCAGTAGTATGAAGACAGACAACACCGTTTCTTGGGGAACATTAACTCACCTACAGGGAGATGTGATGGCCTGCAGGGGGCCCTCCTGAGTAGCTAGTCAGCTAACAGGGGGCACCAGTACGTAGGTTTTAGAAGAGAACAAGGGATATCCCAACAGTGGGAGAGTTATTTAAGCAAAGCTCACTTATGTGGATGTTCGTGGGTGTAAGAAAGACACTGCAGAGGACCTTGGGTTTAAAAGGATCCTAAAACACCCCCTTCCAAATCTAAAATCATTTGTGATCACTAAGAAGATATTCTGTAAAGCTTTTTTTTTTTTTTAAGTTTTTTGCTTGTTTGTTTATTTATTTGAGAAAGAGAGTGAGAGAGCACAAGCAGGGGTGGGGGCAGAAGGAGAGGGAGAAGCAAACTCCCCACTGGACAGGGAGCCTGATGTGGGACTCAATCCCAGGATCCTAGGATCATGACCTGTGTTTACAATATATATTTAAACATAGTTAATGTATTACAGCCTGACTGGTGCCCAAAATGTCTTCCCTAGAAGATGATCCTGGCTTCAGTCTGTTACTTGCTTACTATCATCCTCAGTCTGACCTCAGGTATCCCAAATTCATTTTGCTTCTTACCAATTAAGGTGCAGTAGAATGGTCTGGGAAAGCTCAAGGTATTGTCCCATTTGCCATTAAACGTAAGCGGCCCATTAAGATTTGGTAAAAGTGCTGGCTGTGATTTCATCAAGGGCCCACTGATCTATAGCCCAAAACTTTTAGGCAGGAATGGATGACTTACAGATAAAGCATCTGCCTTGGGTTCAAAATAAATTTGCAACCCACGAGGCATTTGCAGAGCCAAGGTAGAAAGTATGCAGTCTAATTAAGATCTAAAGAATGATCAGGAATCCAGTGGTGACTTGACTTACCACTTCAGCCCAAGCATTTCAGACCTTCTGTTTCTAAAGGCGGTAGTAAGCAATAAGGAGTTACCCCTGATATAGCAGCATGCAAGCTATATTCATTTCTAAATCCATGGGACCGTATGTCGAGAACAGTCATCTATAGTGGGTGTCATAAAAGAAGATGAGAAATGAACTTTATTGCTCCTATGATCCTTTTTGCTGAAGGTCACATACCCACCTTGTTCTTCTGCCCCTTCTTCCTTGTCAGATTTCCACAAGTACCAGACCTGGTTCGAAAACAAAGTTGTCAATTGCAGGTGGCACGTATCTGATTATCGCTAGGAGTAAAATAACTTTTTCCACCAAACAGATTAAGAATGTCAAGAATCTTCCAGCAGTAGATCCACAGTTGGGAGTTTGTTTCAGGCAACTGGGATTCACGACTCAGAATTTTCACCTTGCTTCACCAAAAAATAGCTTCGTTTTTTGCGCACTGACTTGTGAAAGATACAAGAGTGTCAGCAAAGAGCGTCACATACAGCATTTTTATTTATTTGAAAACAAACAGAAACTCTTGAGAGCTTAGTGAAATGTCACTTCCAGTGTTTTTTTTTTTCCCTCTAAAGAATGTTCCTTTAGCACTAAAATTGCAAAAGTCATAAATTAGTAAAAGAAACAAATATTACAAAGCTATTTTGTCTCAGAGACTCTCACAGAGTATCCCAAAAGGTCAGTATTTCATTGGTAACACTCAAAAGCAACTTCACCTTTCAGCTGACCCACAACAGAAAATTTTCTTCTATATTTACGAGTTGTTTGAGACATTTCTGTCTTTCTAAATGCCTACTTTTGAAGGTACCACCTAAGAAATTATTTTATGGGAATCAAGGAGACAGCTCTAAGCTCATGCAACCAGCTGGTCCGTTTTATAAGCACACAAACAGAAGTGTTGTGGTTGGGTTTACTATTCCTAACTCTCCAACAACAAGCCAACCTTCAAAAATGACTACTGTTACAATTATACAAAAGACACCACAAATGCTACATCACAGCTGTAAATCACGTTGGGAAAATTAATTAATTTGGGAACCAGGGAAAGGTGCATGGAAAGTTACAAAACAGATGCAGGTAACAGACAGGAAAAGAATACATTCCAGTAATATTCAAGTTGTATTGCAAAGTGAAGGTCTCCACAGCCACTGTTTTTCAAACTATCACCAATAAGAAAGCCAGGTTCACTGGCTTCCAGAAACCTCTCTGTCCCCAAATCTCCTTTCAGAGAGGAACTGGCACCAGTTAGAAAAAGGTAACTGGCAGGCAGCACATACCAAAATATCAATGACTCCCTGACATTTAAAACCAACTAAAATGCCTACGTCTCGCCACTAACCAGCATTAGCTATGTTTCTCTACCGTCAGTTATTCTCATCTATTAAAAGATGCCTGAAAAAATAAGGTCTGAAAGAGGAACAAGAGGCCTTCCTACATCCTCCTGAATCGTTAGTTTCAGGCAATCTGTAATCTTTGTAAATTGCTAACAACCCAGAGGTGTTTATAAATTTCAGTAGAAAGAAGCTAACCAAAGCCAGGGCCAACATTTGCACATCTATTACTCAACACCGGTTGGACTGGGAATTAAACTTCACAGATCAACTAACGACTGACAAACATAAACCAACTTCACCTTCCACATGCCAAGAGCTTTCCAACAGATTAATTTCTCCTCTTTCTTTTATTAACATAAACAAACACAGTTACACAGCAGCAACTGATCTCTTTGTGGTATTGCACAGGCAAAAGCAAATACCCAAGCAATATTGTGATTTAAAAGCAATCTTTTAGGGAAAACTTTACTTCGGACGATAAAAAAAAAATTAAAGCAGTTTATGATCATTTTCACAGGAGGGTTACAGATTACGAAACTGTTTCATAACATGCAGCTCTGTCACTAAACCATTCCCAAAATACTATAATCCATAATAATCTATCATTTTCAAAATGCTATTTTAAAGTGAATATTCAGTTATCACCAAGAACTTAGAACCTTTCAATATTTATAACTACAGCTCAAGCTGGTGAGGAAGTCTGGACAGAGGAGGGAGAGGAGGGACACGAGTGAAGCCAGGAAAAGGTCAGCCCTGGGAGACCCATGGGAAGTGACATAGGAACATGGACTTTATTCTAAGGGACAAAGGGAGGCCATCCAGGGGTTGAAGGAGGGGAGACGTCTTTAGCTTTGTCTGTATTTTTCAAGTGAACTCTAGCAAACAGCAGAACCTATACTGAAGGCAGCACAAGTGGAAACAGGGATGTTAATTAGGGGACGACTGATCATCCAGGAGAGAGATGAACAGCTTGTGACAGCAGGTCAGAAAAAAAAACAAGAAAATGGGTAAGTCCGAAACAGATTTAGGACTAAAGAGGGGTTCAAATGTAAAACAAATTATACAGAGAAGGGAGAAAGAAGGCAAGAGAGAAAGAGAGTCTCCATCTGTAAACTCCTTGCCGTGCATTGTTGTGTGGATAAAAATGGAAACGTGATGCTGTGTATCACCCATCTCCCACAGGGCCTCGTCCACAGCAGAAACTCAAAAACATGAAAACGCTAATTTTTAGGCAGAAACCAAATTTTAATCACTTCTTCTCACAATCGATGCAAGTTGTATCCCCCACCACCACCCCAGGGGCAAATCCTGTATCTTTGAGCCCTTCCGCTGCAGGCAAAGACTGTAGCCCACCAAGGCAACCGGAAGCGACTGTTGCAGGTGTCAGTTTCACCCTCGGTCGCCATGCAGACGTCGCCTACAGTAGGTCGTCCACGTGATGAACCGCCTACCTTTACGCATTGGCAGGTACTCTCGCACAGCCAATAAAACCAACCTACCCTATGAAAACAGACCTCAATGAGTTTAGATGGAGTTCCGATTTAAATGTCGAGGACAATCAAGACCATGAGTTTGCATTCTTTTCCCAGAAGTCTATTTTACTGCTATGGGTTAAAACCTCAAGGTGAAACCCTTTGGATTGAAAAAACTCTTGAGATATGGCCCAGTTTGGATGCCACAGTCACCACGGCAGAGTTCTGGAAGGGGCACAACTATAGTTCGAGCCATGTGTCAGGTGTAAGGTACCCGAGAATTGTGTGGGCACTCCTGCCACAGGCCACAGGATGACCTCAGTAGAAGGCAGGGCACAGGAGAATGATCCCAAGATAGGAGGAGCCTGTCCTGTTTCTGGAACGAGACTCAGACCACCATTACACCGCAGAGGAGTGTGTCCTTTCTACACCGCCTGTTGACGTGCATACAATTATATTTTATATTTATAAGGGTGCAGCCCTAATAAAAGACAAGAACTCAGTAGGCCTCTTTGAAATGCATGGAACCAACCCACCATTATGCAGAATGACTGTTTTCCCCCTGAGTCATCTACTGGGCCACACAGCAGAGCTGTGTATCTTACTCAGCAATTAAATTGGGGGGAAAAGAATCTCAGAGAAAGTTACTCCTGAACATTCTTTAGATAGCCCACAAAGAAAGATATAAGTGGTTTAGTACATACTTTAGTGTCTTGTAATAAACCTTGCCCAGTCAGCTTTTGTTTCAACATCGAAACCAATTGCTGTTTCTTCAGTTGAGAAACTAGACAAAACACCAGGCCTGTCCGGAGTGGCCTTACTGTAAATATTTATTATTTGTGTCTTTTTGTTTTTATCTAGCACATGGAATTGAGTGAGATAATGCCCTATAGGTCCACTACATACAAAAGAAAATTATTTTTTATCCATTTTCAGAACTGCCACTCAGATCAAGTCCCACTCTGATTATTGACTGAAAGGAACATTCAAGAACAATTTGAACAAAGGCATCATCTACTATAACTATCATATTAACCCTTTTAACCCATTTTGCCCCACCTCGTTAGAGACAATGCAACGGCACTGACCGTTAGGGTTCTTAATGAACTGGACAGCTAAATGTGCAAAAGAAAAAAAAAGTGAGATTTGTTTTCCTCTTTTCTTACACATACGTGTACATACATCCAAAACGACCCCAAAGTTGCCTTACTCTTTCATCGATACTCATTTCAGTTCAGAAACAGAAGACAAACTGAAGATCCTTCTATTTGCCTGTCCAGATCCACTCACCACCCTCTCCCCCTGCTCTCTACCCCCATGGACCACATCAGCAGGACGCCTGTCCATTCCTGTTGAGGTCAGCGAATGGGAAGCCCTGGCAGGAGACAGATGAAAGGAAGGAGAATGGGGCCAGTGAGCTTATCCATTCCCCGGGGCTCCTCTGTTAAGTTTGCTCAAGATACAAATCACTGCTTCTTGTCTGCAAAAGTCTCTCTCTGTTCAGTTTCCAGATATGCTCCCCGCTCTCATCTCTCTGGATCTACACTACCCATCTAAGACTACCTAATCTCCATACTTTCATAAACTAGCACTCCTTGAAGTACTTGGATCTCCTTGTGCCACCTGCTTTCTGTTTGAATTCTAAATAAGGTAATTTAGTTTTACAGATGAAAACCCTAAATCTGAGAAGTTAGGTGGCAGACCCAAAGTAAAACAATTAATGAGACATTCAGTGAATAACAAAGTAGGAATACACCAGAACACTCAGTTTCCAGGAAGAGAAACTTCTCTGAAACTAACCAAAGGAACACAAAAGTGGCACGTTCCTTGGATCACAGAGCTAGAAGTTCAACGGAACAGACGTTGGGCATGGGTGGATGCGGGAGCTTGACCTCTGTTACCAGGAACGTGTCCCTGCGCTCCACACCTTGGTTTTTCTCCATGTGGACTTCATTCTTAGGCAGGCCATCCCCACAGGGAAGAAAAGAGCTACTAGAAGCTCTAAGATGACTTTCCCTAGATGACTGCAGCCAAGCTAGCACTACTTACATGCCCACCCAAGGACTAATCATAGTGAATCATGGTTAGTTAAATGAACACAGCTGACCATCTCTGGAGTAGGATATTAGGGTCAGCCCTGCTCAAAAAGCATGAAGTCAGGTGAAAAATAAAGATTCTAGAAGGAAGGAAGGAAGGAAGGAAAGAAAGAAAGAAGGAAAGAGCAAGTGGAAGGAAGGAAGGAAGCTTTTCCCAGAAGTAGGGGTAAAAGAAGTAATGCACAGACAGAACCAACAGACAGATACCTGGTATACAGGGGCAAGAAAAGAATCAGTTATTCTGAAACCCATTCAGTTTATATTTAAATATCACACATACTACAACCCAATAATGCTGACCTAAACTGAACCTTATTTCAGGGAAACAAAAGAAAATGATCAAACTATAAAAATGATTGACATCCACATGATTGTTACAAGTTCTAGAGGATTTTCACATATGTGATTCCCGCTTAACTCAGTGATTCCAGGCTAGGAATTCCGGATTCCTTGCCTATAGCATTCTTCAAGGTCAGACGAATGTTGGTGAATTTTGAGAATCCAAAGATTATTTCTAAAGGCTTCAATTGTGTTCACATGTTGTTAAGAAACTACAGTGTAAACATTTGAGAAAAGCTCATGGTTGTCAGTTTTATTGTGCTAAGAATTGCTGTGGAAATTCGGCCAGAGACCCATCAAGATATATTTCTGGGCCAAAGGCCAAAGTTCCAGGATTGGTCATGTCTTCTTTTCTGCAATCTGCATTTTACCCAGGACCCAGGGGTCACAGGAATCCTAAAAATATAGCCTCCCCACCCCCTGTGAAAACAACTTGACCAAGACTTTTACCATAATATTGCAGAAAGGCACAGATATGTGCGCTCACTTACCCAGAAATGTGTGGTTAGGAGAAAAATCTCAAACAAATGATCGAGAGGTCAAGGCCAGTAAACTCTTGTGATGGTTTTGAAGTAAACTGTGGGTTCGCTCTGGTGAAATTTAGTGGTCAGAAACACACATGAAGACCTCATGATGAAGCATTTAATAAAATGGCAAATAGTGACAAACTCTGGATCTCACTCAATTTCGTGATAATTGGAACCTGATTTGTAAGGTTGAGAGGATAGACCCAATACTCTGAAGTGAAAGATGGAACCAAATTTGTTTTTCTCTCTTGATAAAAATAAGAAGTATTTATCAGCTGTAAAAAAGAATGCACTTTTGCCATTTGCAATTGCAGGACATGTACGGAGCTGGAGAGTACAATGCTGAAGGAAAGACAAAGACCGTATGATTTCCCTCATATGTGGCATTTGAGAAACAAAACAAACAGGCCAAGGGAAAAAAGAAGAAAGAGAGACAAACCAAGAAACAGACTCTTCACTCTAGAGAACACACTGATGGTCAACAGAGGGGAGGTGGGTGGGGGAGGGGGGAAACAGATGAGGGGATCAAGGAGGACACTTGCTGTGATGAGCCCTGGGTTTTGTATGGAAGAGTTGAGTCACTATATTGTACCCCTGAAACTAACACGACATTCTATGTTAACCATGCTGGAATGAAGGAAGGAAGGAAGGAAGGAAGGAAGGAAGGAAGGAAGGAAGGAAAAAGGGAAGGGGTAGGGGTAGGGGTAGAGAAGAGAAGAGAATAGAAGGGAAGGGAAGAGAAGAGAAGGAGGAAGGGAAGGGGGGAGAAGGAAGGGAGGGAGGAAGGGAGGGAAAGGAGAGGGGAAGGGGAGAGGAAGGAGGAGGGGGAGGGGGAGGAAAGGGAAGGGAAGGGAAGGGAAGGGAAGGGGAAGAGAAGAGAAGAGAAGAGAA